>NC_134454.1:46206319-46535818 GCF_030867145.1 Opisthocomus hoazin
TTTTCTGTGGGGCAGATTTCCAGCCATGCTTCCACAATTCTGTAGCTTTGCATGGGCTTCTTGTGACCCAAGTGCAGGACCTGGCACTTTGTCTTGTTGAACGTCATACAGTTGGCCTCAGCCCATTGATACATCCTCTCCAGATCCCTATGTAGACCTTTTCTACCCTCAAGCAGATTTGCACTCCCGCCCAACTTGGTGTCATTTGCAGACTTACTGATGGTGCACTCAATCCCCTCATCCAGATCACTGATAAAGACCTTAAACATAACTGGCCCTTCTATGGAGTCCTGGGGAACACCACTCATGACTAGCCACTGGCTGGATTTAACTCCATTCATCACCACTCTAGGCCCAGCCATCCAGCCAATTTTTTACCCAGAGTACACCCATCCAAGCAATGAGAAGCCAATTTCTCCAGAAGGATGCTGTCGAAAACAGTGTCAAAGGCTTTGCTGAAGTCTAGGTAGACAACATTCAGAACCTCATCCACTAAGCAAGTCACCTTGTTGTTGAAGAAAATTAGGTTGGTCAAGCAGGACCTGCCTTTTACAGAATCACAGAATGGTAGGTGTTGGAAGGGACCTGTGGATCATCTAGTCTAACCCACCCACCAAAGCAGGGTCACCTCCAGCTGGCTGCACAGGACTACATCCAGGGGGTTTTGAATATCTCAAGAGAAGGAGAATCCACAAATTCTCTGGGCAGCCTGTTCCAGTGCTCTGTCACCCTCAGAGTAAAGAAGTTCTTCCTCATGTTCGGCTGGAAATTCTCATGCTCCAGTTGGTGCCCACTGACCCTTATCCTGTCACTGGGCACTACTGAAAAGAGCTTGGCCTCATCCTCCTGACACCCACCCTTAAGACCTTTACAGGCATTTATAAGGTCCCCTCTGAGCCTTCTCTTCTTCAGGCTGAACAAGCCCAGCTCCCTCAGCCTCTCCTCAGAGGAGAGATGTGCCAGTCCCCTAATCATCCTCGTAGCCATCCGCTGGACTCTCTTCAGTACCTCCTCATCTTTCTTGAAGTGGGGAGCCCAGAACTGGACAGAGTACTCCAGATGAGGCTCACTAGGGCAGAACAGAGGGGAATGAGAACCTCTCTCAAACTGCTGGCCACACTCTTCTTAATGCATCCCAGGATACCACTGACCTTCTTGGCAACCAGGGCACACTGCTGGCTCATGGCAAACTTGTCATCCACCAGGACACCCAGGTCCCTCTCTGAAGAGCTGCTCTCCAGCAGGTCCACCCCAAGCCTGTACTGGTATATGGGGTTATTCCTCCCCAGGTGCAGGACCCTGCACTTGCCCTTGTTGAACATCATTATGTTCCTCTGCATCCAGCTCTCCAGTCTGTCTAGGTCTCGCTGAATGGCAGCACAGCCTTCTGGTGTGTTTGCCACTCCTCCCAGCTTTGTATCATCAGCAAACTCGCTAAGCGTACACTCTGTCCCTTCCTCTAGGTCATTGACGAGCAAGTTGAACACAACTGGGCCAAGTACAGACCCCTGGGGGACACCACTAGTTACAGGCCTGAAGTAGATTCAGCGCAGCTGATGACAACCCTCAGAGTTCTGCCATTCAGCCAGTTCTCAATCCACCTGACTGTCCAGTCATCTAGCCCACACTTCCTGAGCTTTCCTATGAGGATATTATGGGAGATAGTGTCAAAAGCCTTGGTGAAGTCAAGGCAGACAACATCCACATCTCTCCCCTCATCTACCCAGCTGGTCATGCCATAGTAGAAAGTTAACAGATTGGTTAAGCATGATTTCCCCTTGGTGAATCCATGCTGAGTACTCCTGATAATCTTCTTTTCCTTCACTTACTTGATGATGACCTCTATAATGAGTTGCTCCATCACCTTTCCCGGAATGGAGGTGAGGCTGACCAGCCTGTAGTTCCCTGGTTCCTCCTTCTTGCCCTGTTTGAAGATTGGAGTGACACTGGCTTTTCTCCAGTCTTCGAGGACCTCTCCTGTCCTCCAGGACCTCTCAAAGATGATGGAGAGTGGCTCAGATATTACATCTGCCAGCTCCCTCAGCACTCGTGGGTGCATTCCATCGGGGCCCATGGATTAGTGGACGTCCAGATCGCTTAAGCAATCCCTCACACAGTCCTTCTCGACCAAGGGAAAGTCATCCTCTCTGTAGGCTTCTTCTCTTACCTCTGGGGCCTGGGATTCCTGAGGTCCAGTCCTAGCACTGAAGACTGAAGCAAAGAAGGCATTCAGTAACTCTGCCGTCTCCGCATCCTCCATCACCAGGACACCCGCCTCATTCAGCAGCGGCCCCACATTGTCCCTAGCCTTCCTTTTGCTGCTGATGTAGTTGAAGAAGCCCTTCTTGTTGTTTTTGACATCCCTTGCCAGCTTCAATTCCAGGTGGGCTTTGGCCTTCCTTGTCACATCCCTGCACGCTCTGACCACATTCCTGTACTCTTCCCAAGTGGCCTGTCCCTCTTTCCACATTCCATGGACCTTTCTCTTCCACCTGAGCTCCGCTAGAAGCTCCTTGTTTAACCATGCAGGTCTCCTGCCTCCTTTGCTCAATTTCTTGTTCAGGGGAATGCACTGCTCCTGAGCATGGAGGAAGTGATGTTTAAACAGCGACCAGCACACTTGGACCCCCCTGCCTTCGAGAGCCCTGGCCCACGGGATTCCTCCCAGTAGCTCCTTGAAGAGGGCAAAGTTAGCCCTCCTGAGGTCCAAAGTTTTGATCCTGCTTATCGCCCTGCTTCCTCCACGCAGGATCCTGAACTTCACAATTTCATGGTCGCTGCAGTCGAGTCTACCTCTGACCTTCACATCCTCCACCAGTCCCTCCTTGTTTGTTGATACAAGGCCCAGCAGAGCGCCTTTCCTTGTTGGTTGCTCCACACTTGCATCAGAAAGTTATCATCGATGCTCTGTAGGGAACCTCCTGAATTGCGCCTGCCTAGCTGTATGGTCTTCCCAGCTGATGTCAGGGTGGTTGACGTCCCCCATGAGAACCAGGGCCTGTGATTGTGAGGCTGCTTGTTGCTGATGGAGGATGCAGAGAAGTCAGAGCTACTGAATGCCTTCATTGCATTCAGTCTTTAGTGCTAGGACTGGACCTCAGGAATCCCAGGCTTTGGAGTTAAGAGAGGAAGCCTGGTGAAAGGATTACCTTCCCTTGGTAGAGGAGGTAAGAGATCATTTAAGCAGTCTGGATGGCCACAAATCCATGGGCCCTGATAGAATGCACCCACGAGTGCTGAGGGAGCTGGCAGATGTAATATCTGAGCCACTCTCCATCATCTTTGAGAGGTCCTGGAGGACAGGAGAGGTCCTCGAAGACTGGAGAAAAGCCAGTGTCACTCCAATCTTCAAACAGGGCAAGAAGGAGGAACCAGGGAACTACAGGCTGGTCAGCCTCACCTCCATTCCGGGAAAGGTGATGGAGCAACTCATTATAGAGGTCATCATCAAGTAAGTGAAGGAAAAGAAGATTATCAGGAGTACTCAGCATGGATTCACCAAGGGGAAATCATGCTTAACCAATCTGTTAACTTTCTACTATGGCATGACCAGCTGGGTAGATGAGGGGAGAGATGTGGATGTTGTCTACCTTGACTTCACCAAGGCTTTTGACACTATCTCCCATAATATCCTCATAGGAAAGCTCAGGAAGTGTGGGCTAGATGACTGGACAGTCAGGTGGATTGAGAACTGGCTGAATGGCAGAACTCTGAGGGTTGTCATCAGCTGCGCTGAATCTACTTCAGGCCTGTAACTAGTGGTGTCCCCCAGGGGTCTGTACTTGGCCCAGTTGTGTTCAACTTGCTCGTCAATGACCTAGAGGAAGGGACAGAGTGTACGCTTAGCGAGTTTGCTGATGATACAAAGCTGGGAGGAGTGGCAAACACACCAGAAGGCTGTGCTGCCATTCAGCGAGACCTAGACAGACTGGAGAGCTGGATGCAGAGGAACATAATGATGTTCAACAAGGGCAAGTGCAGGGTCCTGCACCTGGGGAGGAATAACCCCATATACCAGTACAGGCTTGGGGTGGACCTGCTGGAGAGCAGCTCTTCAGAGAGGGACCTGGGTGTCCTGGTGGATGACAAGTTTGCCATGAGCCAGCAGTGTGCCCTGGTTGCCAAGAAGGTCAGTGGTATCCTGGGATGCATTAAGAAGAGTGTGGCCAGCAGTTTGAGAGAGGTTCTCATTCCCCTCTGTTCTGCCCTAGTGAGCCTCATCTGGAGTACTCTGTCCAGTTCTGGGCTCCCCACTTCAAGAAAGATGAGGAGGTACTGAAGAGAGTCCAGCGGATGGCTACGAGGATGATTAGGGGACTGGCACATCTCTCCTCTGAGGAGAGGCTGAGGGAGCTGGGCTTGTTCAGCCTGAAGAAGAGAAGGCTCAGAGGGGACCTTATAAATGCCTGTAAAGGTCTTAAGGGTGGGTGTCAGGAGGATGAGGCCAAGCTCTTTTCAGTAGTGCCCAGTGACAGGATAAGGGTCAGTGGGCACCAACTGGAGCATGAGAATTTCCAGCTGAACATGAGGAAGAACTTCTTTACTCTGAGGGTGACAGAGCACTGGAACAGGCTGCCCAGAGAATTTGTGGATTCTCCTTCTCTTGAGATATTCAAGACCCGCCTGGACAAGGTCCTGTGCAGCCTGCTGTAGGTGACCCTGCTTCGGCAGGAGGGTTGGACTAGATGACCCACAGAGGTCCCTTCCCACCCCTACCATTCTGTGATTCTGTAATCACCAGGGCACCCACCTCATTCAGCAGCAGCCCCACATTATTCCTAGTCTTCTGTTTGCTGCTGATGTAGTTGGAGAAGCCCTTCTTGTTGTTTTTGACATCCCTTGCCAGATTCAATTCCAGGTGGACCTTAGCCTTCCTCATTGCATCCCTGCATGCTCTGACAACATTCCTGTATTCATCTCAAGTGGCCTGTCCCTTTTTCCTCATTCCATAAACCTTTCTCTTCTGTCTGGGTTCTGGTAGAAGCTCCTTGCTCATCCATGTGGATCTCCTGCCTCCTTTTCTAGATTTCTTGCTCAGGGTGATGCACCGATCCTGAGCATGGAGGAAGTGACGTTTAAAATGCAACCAGCTCTCTTGGACCCTCCTGCCTTCTACAGCCCTGACCCACGGGATTCCTCCAAATAGCTCCTTGAAGAGGGTAAAATTATCTCTCCTGAAATCCAAGGTTTTGATCTTCCTTATTGCCCTGCTTCCTCCATGCAGGATCCTGAACTCCACAATTTCATGGTCACTGCAGCCAAGGCTACCCCCAACCTTCATATCCTCCACCAGTCCCTCTTTGTTCTTCAGTACAAGGTCCAGCAGCATGCCTCTCCTCGTTGTCTCCTCCACCACTTGCATCAGAAAGTTGCCATCGATGTTCTGCAGGAACCTCCTGGACTGCGTGTGCCTCGCTGTATGGTCTTCCCAGGAGATGTCAGGGTGGTTGGAGTCCCCATGAGAATCAGGGCCTGTTGACTGTGAGGCTGCTTTCAGCTGCTGTAGAAGGTCTCATCAACTTCCTCTTCATGGTCGGGTGGCCTATAGTACACACTCACAACAGTGTTGCCCATATGAGCCTGTCCCTTAATTCTAACCCATAAACTCTGGACTCATTCTTCATCCGCCCCCAGCCAAGCTCAATACATTCCAGTTGCTCCGTCACATACAGAACAACTCCACCACTTCACCTTGTTGGGCTGTCTTTCCTAAAGTGTGTGTAGCCGTCTATGACAGCATTCCAGTCAGGTGAGCTGTCCCACCATGTCTCTGTAATTGCAATGACTTCATGGCCCTGTGACCACACACAGATCTCTAATTCTTCCTGGCTATTGCCCATGCTGCATGCATTGGTTTACAGACGTGTCAGAGAGTAACTTGAGCCTGTTGGTTTCCCTGGAGGAGTGCAAGAGGATAAATCCATGGGTTTCATAAACCCATGCTGACTGGGCCTGATCATGTGCTCATCATGTGTGCGCCACATGGTGGCACTCAAGATGATCTGCTCCATAATCTTCCCCAGCACTGAGGTCAAACTGACAGGCCTGTGGTTCCTGGGATCCTCCTTCTGACCCTTCTTGTAGATGGGCATCACATTAGCTAACTTCCAGTCAACTGGGACCTCCCCAAGTTAGGCAGGACTGCTGATAGATGATAGGAAGTGGCTTGGAGAGTACATCCATCAGCTGCTTCAGCACGCTTGGGTGGATCCCATCCAGCCCCATAGACATGGAGTACGTTGCCTCTGGTGATGTAGGCAGGAAAAGCTGAATGCTTTAAAGACATTTTCATCAATGCTAAGAGGAAAAATTAGAGCTCATAGTGGTAGCTTCTGTAAGACTGGAAAATCTATACAGTCATCAGGTTATCAGATAATCAGGTTATCAAGTGACTGACAACTGCAAGGCAATAATGAAAAAATAGTTATAAATATAGTATAAATATATATAATAGTATATGTATGTACAGTGTACATAATATATGCAAGAAATTAATAATTGCAAGAAAATAAAAATAAATCAAAAAAAATAATAATCTTTTTATGGTCAATGGTAGGAGAATCTCTAATAATGCACAGCACAGCTGTACTTTGGGTTAACTCATAACTTTCTAAATGATAAGAAGTTGAGTCCACATATGTGTTTAGATTTTTTGTTAAGAATGGTTCGATCAAGTCAGTTAACCTCAAATTCGTACACCAACAGTTTTGATATAGAAAAATAAAATGTCATTTGGCCACAGTAAAAGGAAAAAAATAGTCATACAACTTTTTACTGAGTATTGAAGGAACTCATGTATCTTAATATATTTAAAATTTCCAGGAGCAATATGAAACATGAAACATGCGACTTTACCTTATTTTCCATTCTTTCACATCCATATTTTCAAAAAGCTCTCCAAAGGCAGTCTGTTTGAAAGAATTTATTTAAAAATGGGTAAAAAGACAAAAGATAAATGCATTTGCTGCATGTTACTTGCTTGACAATCATAAATTAACATTTTTTAGTTTGTTCATAGTGTATACCATTTTTCTCCCTTTCAAAAAATTGGAAAATTATCCAGTTAGGAAAGACACTTTCAAAACAAGAAATATGAATAAATATTTTTTTAAAAAAAACGAGAACAAAAGAGAAAAAAAGGAAAACAAAACCCAAACCTCCAAAAGCACAAACTAACTTTGTTAATGTATGAAGAAGCGAAGTTATTAAGAACGCCAAATTCTTGTTTGCTAGAGTGAAACTGTAAGTAACAGCTGTGTTCTTAGCTGGATTAAGTATCCATAGCCAATTTCCTCACAGATTTTATCTGAGGAGGGCTTGAATGGTTGATTAATCTTGCATGTTTTCCTCAGTCTGGATAAAGCACACTGCAATTGTTCTAACTTGCATTATTGGTTTGTTGTGGCACATTTTCCGCGTATTTTTTTCTTTCATCTAACATGTTTTCCTTTCTATTTTGTTCTAATTTCTGTAATGAAGATTTACACTTTAGTATTTTAACTGAAAATAATTTCTTCAAAAGAATGATTTCAAAAGGTTGTCTTCTCGTGAGATCAGATCTTAGCTTTGTTAAAAATGCAGTCAGTTCAGGTGAAATCAGTGAAATTATTGAGCAATGTTATAGCTGAACAGAACTGATCGCTTAGGTATGTGTTAGAATATCAAACATTCTGGATTTAACGATTAGGTTTTTACTGATGTTTTCCCTTTTTTTACACTCCAGAACTGTCCTGGGTTTGGCCAGGACAGGGTTAATTTTCACCCGACTCCAGGAAGGGGCACAGCCGGGGGGTGGGGGCTAACCCCACCTGGCCAAACAGAGTCCGGTATTCCATACCATGTGACGTCATGCTGGGTTCCGGTGGGGGGGGGGGGGGGGCGGCGCGGCGGGAAGGCACTCGCGGCTTGCGGGGGGGGGCGCAGCGCCGGTCCTGTTTCGGGAGAGCGGCTGTCTGAGTTGTACGGTTCGTTGTTGTGTTTTCTCCTTATTTGTATCGTTGTTGTTCCTGTTTCCCTCTGTTTGCTGTTCTGTTAAACTGCCCTTATCCCGACCCACCAGTTTCTGCCTCTTTCTTTTCATCCTCCTCTGCACGCCGGCGGGGGGAGGGGCGGCCGCGTGGCGCTTTTGTTGCCGGCGGCAGCCGAAACCGAAACATTTAATTGGCGCCCAGACGTGGAGCTGGGATAACGGCAGGGCTGAGCAGCGGGTGTTAAAACTGCTTTCTTAGATTTTGTTAAATTTTGTTATAGGCATTATTCTGTGTTAGTTAAATAGTCGCCGGTAAAAATGTTGCTGACTTTGTTTAGATGGCTGTGGTTTCTGAACCCTTATTTGCAGTATGTGTTTACTGCCATGCTGTTCATCATCACTGGAAAAAGGATTAAGGTGATGATTTTGCTGTACTGTACGATATCGACTTATGATATGATAACATCACTGTGCATGAAATTAGTCTTGTATTTGCATGCGGCACTGCGGTCATTTCCGTACCTCGGATCCTATGTCTTAGATTTTGTTAATAATCAAACCCAGTCTGTGGGGAAAACCGAAGGGGATACCTTCCCCCACTCTTTCGCCCCCCCTCTCTTCCTCAGGCTGGTCCTAACTGCTTTTGAGAATTTCGAGTACCCGTGGGATGCTCGGGGCAGCACTCTCCTTTTCTTATGCCTCCTGAACGGGTTCTGGGTTTTGTTTAGGGTTAAGCAAGTCGTTAAGAACATCCTGCAGAGACCTGCCCCGGGGCTGGATAGCTGTGAGTGGCTGGGTGTGTGGGACAGCATGGGCAGATGTCTAGAGCAGTGGGCACCTGCGGTGTGTTTTAAACTCACCCCTGAACAAATACAGAATCCGGACAATCTGGTAAAATATCTGAAAAAAGTGTGCTGCCACCCTGGGAACTCCAGAGAGACACAGATCACCACAATATGCTGGGGTCTGGCCCATGCCTACCGAGCCATGTTCAATACTGTTCAGTGCCTTAAAGGGGAAGGGGGGGAAGCGAATCAGCAGGCGCTGCAACTGGCACTGCCCCCCCAGCCGGCCCTGCAGCCCCTCCAGCCCAGCAGGCAGTCACAGCCCCCCCGACCGGCACCACCGCTGCCACAGCTGCAGGGTCTGCCTCAGTTTCCCCAGCGGGCACAGCAGCTGCTCCAGCCCCAGCTCCAGCCACAGGCACAGTGACTGAGCCCAATAACCAACCTGTGCCGGTAGCAGTCACCCCCGTAAAACTAAAGAAAGACGCAAAGAGAGCAGATCGCTCTGGGAGGGATGACGATGAGCCAGGGTCATCACGGGAGATAGAGACAGAGATCATCACCCGGTCCCTGTCCCTCAGCGAGCTGCGAGACATGCGGAAAGATTTCAGCCGCCACCCAGGCGAGCACATTGTCACCTGTCTGCTGCGGTGCTGGAATAATGGGGCCAGCAGCTTGGAGTTAGAGGGCAAGGAAGCCAAGCAGCTGGGATCCCTGGCCAGGGACGGGGGCATTGACAAGGCCATTGGGAAGAAGGAACAAGTCCTCAGCCTCTGGAGGAGACTTCTCTCAGGGGTGAGGGAGAGATACCCCTTCAGTGACGATTTTGTATGTCATCCTGGCAAGTGGACCAATAAGGAAAAGGGTATTCAGTACCTGAGGGAATTAGCTGTGCGGGAGCTGGTTTATAATGAACCAGATGATGACCAGTTACCCACAGACCCAGATGAAGTCCAGTGCACAGAATGTATGTAGAGGAAGTTTGTGCGGAGCGCACCCTCCTCATATGCCAACTCACTGGCAGTTGTAAACTGGAAGGGTAAGGAGACACCAACAGTGGATGAGGTGGCTGTCAGACTCCGGCAATATGAGGAAAGTCTCTCTTCCTCCCTTGTCTCAGCTGTAAATAAATTGTCCCAGAAGGTCCAGCGACTCGAACAGAGTATGTCCTACTCCCCACCTGTGCGGGCCTGCGTCTCAGCTATTAGGGGCAGGCGTTTCTCTGCTCAGGAGAGGGAATACAGAGGCTATACACCCCGGGGCACCCTGTGGTTTTACCTGCGTGACCACGGAGAGGACATGAGGAAGTGGGATGGAAAACCCACCTCAAGTCTAGAGGCACGAGTCCGTGAGTTGCGAGGTAAAACAATCACAAAAGGGGATTCTGTTAGGAAAAATGCCGCTCCAGTTTCCAGAAGCCAGCTCTCCAGACCAGGTAGACAGTTTGACCTTGATTCCGATCCTCTGGAGGGGACCTCCAAGTCATTTTTACAGCAGGTGAGCAGCAAATTCTCTGACCAGGATTAGAGGGGCCCTGCCTCCAGCCAGGTGGAGGAAAGGGACAACCGTGTCTATTGGACGGTGTGGATTCGGTGGCCTGGCACGTCAGATCCACAAGAGTATAAAGCTCTAGTGGACACTGGTGCACAGTGTACTTTAATGCCATCAGAGTTCGAAGGATCAGAGTCCATTTGCATTTCGGGAGTGACAGGGGGGTCCCAAGAGCTGAGTGTACTGGAGGCTGAAGTGAGCCTCACTGGGCAGGAGTGGCAGAAGCACCCCATTGTAACTGGCCCCGAGGCTCCGTGCATCCTTGGGATAGACTGTCTTAGGAGAGGCGATTTCAAGGACCCAAAGGGGTATCAGTGGGCTTTTGGCATAGCTGCTGTGGAGACGGAAGAAATTAAACAGCTGTCCACTTTGCCTGGTCTCTCGGAGGATCCTTCCATTGTGGGGTTGCTGAGGGTTGAAGAACAACAGGTGCCAATCGCGACCACAACGGTGCACCGGCGACAGTATCGTACCAATCGAGACTCCCTTCTCCCCATTCATCAGCTGATCCGCCAGCTGGAGAGTCAAGGAGTGATCAGCAAAACTCGCTCACACTTTAATAGTCCCATATGGCCAGTGAGAAAATCTACTGGAGAGTGGAGACTGACAATAGACTACCGTGGCCTGAATGAAGTCACACCACCGCTGAGTGCTGCTCTGCCAGACATGCTAGAAGTTCAATATCAGCTGGAGTCAAAGGCAGCCAAGTGGTATGCTACAATTGACATCGCTAATGCATTCTTCTCCATCCCTTTGGCAGCAGAGTGCAGGCCACAGTTTGCTTTCACCTGGAGGGGCATCCAGTACACCTGGAATCAACTACCCCAGGGGTGGAAACACAGTCCCACCATTTGCCATGGACTAATCCAGACTGCACTGGAAAAGGGTGAAGCTCCAGAACATCTGCAGTACATCGATGACATCATTATATGGGGCGACACAGCGGAGGAGGTTTTTGAGAAAGGGGAGAAAATAGTTCAGATCCTTCTGAAAGCTGGTTTCGCCATTAAGCGAAGTAAAGTCAAAGGACCTGCGCAAGAGATCCATTTTTTTGGGAATAAAATGGCAGGATGGGCACCGTCAAATCCCAAAGGATGTCATCAACAAAATAGCAGCTATGTCTCCACCAACCAGCAAAAAGGAAGCACAGGCCTTCCTGGGTGTTGTGGGTTTTTGGAGGATGCACATCCCAAATTACAGCCAAATTGTGAGTCCTCTGTACCACGTGACCTGGAAGAAGGATGATTTTGAATGGGGCCCTGAGCAACGACAGGCATTTGAAGAAATTAAACTGGAGATAGTTCATGCCGTAGCCCTTGGTCCAGTCCGGTCAGGGCAAGGTGTTAAAAACTTGCCGTACACCACAGCCAGGGAGAATGGCCCAACCTGGAGTCTGTGGCAGAAAGCACCAGGGGAGACTCGAGGTCGACCCCTGGGGTTTTGGAGCCGGGGATACAAAGGATCTGAGGCCTGCTATACTCCCACTGAAAAAGAGATTCTGGCAGCATATGAAGGCATTCGAGCTGCTTCAGAAGTGGTCGGCACTGAAGCACAGCTCCTCCTAGCACCACAATTGCCGGTCCTGGGCTGGATCTTCAAAGAGAGGGTCCCGTCTACGCATCATGCCACTGATGCTACGTGGAGTAAGTGGGTCGCTCTGATCACCCAGCGCGCCCGAATGGGAAACCCCAGTCGCCCAGGAATTCTGGAGGTAATCATGGACTGACCAGAAGGCAAAGATTTTGGAGCATCACCAGAAGAGGAGGTGACACGTGCTGAAGAGGCCCCACTGTATAACCAGCTGCCAGAAGATAAGAAACAGTATGCCCTGTTCACGGATGGGTCCTGTCGCATTGTGGGGAAGCAGAGGAGGTGGAAGGCTGCTGTATGGAGCCCTACACGACAAGTCGCAGAAACTGCCGAGGGAGAAGGTGAGTCCAGCCAGTTTGCAGAGGTGAAAGCCATCCAGCTGGCTTTAGACATTGCCAGTCGAGAGAAGTGGCCAGTGCTCTATCTTTACACCGACTCTTGGATGGTGGCCAATGCCTTCTGGGGGTGGCTGCACCAATGGAAGAAGAACAACTGGCAGCGCAGAGGCAAACCTATCTGGGCTGCCCCATTGTGGCAAGGTATTGCTGCCCGGCTGGAGCAGTTGGTTGTAAAAGTCCGTCACGTGGACGCCCACGTCCCTAAGAGTCGGGCCACTGAAGAACATCAAAACAACCACCAGGTAGATCAGGCTGCTAAGATTCAAGTGGCTCAGGTGGATCTGGACTGGCAACATAAGGGTGAACTGTTTATAGCTTGGTGGGCCCATGACACCTCGGGCCACCAAGGAAGAGACGCGACATACCGAAGGGCTCGTGACCGAGGGGTGGACTTGACCATGGATACCATCGCACAGGTTATCCATGAATGTGAAACATGCGCTGCAATCAAGCAAGCCAAGCGGGTAAAGCCTCAGTGGTATGGAGGACGATGGCTAAAATATAAATATGGGGAGGCTTGGCAGATTGACTACATCACACTGCCAGAAACCCGCCAAGGCAAGCGCTATGTGCTCACAATGGTGGAGGCCACCACCGGATGGCTGGAAACCTACACTGTGCCCCATGCCACCGCCCGAAATACCATCCTGGGCCTGGAAAAACAAGTCCTGTGGCGACATGGCACTCCCGAAAGAATCGAGTCGGACAACGGGACTCATTTTCGTAACAGCCTCATAGACACCTGGACCAAAGAACATGGTATTGAGTGGGTGTATCACATCCCCTACCATGCACCAGCCTCTGGAAAGATCGAACGTTACAGTGGGCTGCTAAAAACCACTTTGAGGGCAATGGGGGGTGGGACTTTCAAAAATTGGGATACCCATTTAGCAAAGGCCACCTGGTTGGTGAACACCAGAGGGTCCACCAACCGGGCTGGTCCTGCGCAGTGAAAACCTCAGCGCCCAGTAGAAGGGGATAAAGTCCCTGTAGTGCACATGCGGAACATGTTAAGGAAGACGGTTTGGGTTAGTCCTGCCTCGGGCAAAGGCAAGCCCGTCCGCGGGATTGCCTTTGCTCAAGGACCTGGGTGTAGCTGGTGGGTAATGCGGAAGGATGGGGAATTCCGATGTGTACCTCATGGGGATTTGATTTTGGGCGAAAATAGTCCATAAATAAATTGTATAAAGTTAATTGTTAAATAACCCTGTCACTGTCTGTTATCACTGTTATAATTGTTATATTTTGTACCAGTAGTAGCATAATAAGAATCGTCCAGATTAAAGAAGGGTGGACTTTTTCGATGAAAACCTAGCAGAGCACAGCGATGATGGAACTGGACCTGGTTTTCAACAACTGGCATCCAGCAACTTCATCAAGATCAACGTCTCCTGCAGACTGTGGGCACGGGCCGCACCAGATACATCAACCGTGAGCTCCGGATGCAGCAAGTGACCGCCCACCACCACACATCACCTCTCCTGCCACGGAAGACCATTATGACAGATGGAGCCCAAAGTCATGGATTAAATGAACTCAACGGACACTTTAGAGTGATGATCCATAGACTAAGGGAATGATATCTGGAGACAGGAGAAGTGGTGGTGATCAACTGGACAATGGGGGACCTGGGCATGACGTAGATGGTATGGAATAAGGGGTGGATAATGTCCTGGGTTTGGCCAGGACAGGGTTAATTTTCACCCGACTCCAGGAAGGGGCACAGCCGGGGGGTGGGGGCTGACCCCACCTGGTCAAACAGAGCCCGGTATTCCATACCATGTGCCGTCATGCTGGGTTCCGGTGGGGGGGGGGGGGGCGGCGCGGCGGGAAGGCACTCGCGGCTTGGGGGGGACGCAGCGCCGGTCCTGTTTCGGGAGAGCGGCTGTCTGAGTTGTACGGTTCATTGTTGTGTTTTCTCCTTATTTGTATCGTTGTTGTTCCTGTTTCCTTCTGTTTGCTGTTCTGTTAAACTGCCCTTATCCCGACCCACCAGTTTCTGCCTCTTTCTTTTCATCCTCCTCTGCACGCCGGCGGGGGGAGGGGCGGCTGCGTGGCGCTTTTGTTGCCGGCGGCAGCCGAAACCGAAACAAGAACTAATATATCTTCAAAGAAAATTTCCATTTGTCCTGCTTTCTGTCACTGACAGTACCTACCATTAATTTTCAGACTTGGTTTTGATCGTCTGTGGGACATTATTTTTAACAGGGCAGAGGTGTCTCTGATACAGTCCTATTTCAGGAGTTTCTGAGGGAATACATCAGTTCTAACAAATTTTTGGTGATATGGTTTGCAATTCCACTCGTAACAAGCTATATTTATGCCCAAACTCCCCTGTATTTTCCATAGTAAGATTTGGGGGTCATATTTGAAGTACAGTTCACTTATGCAGGACAAATTTTTGTCTGGATATGTGTAGTTTGTAGGCCATATACTCCAACCTTCTTACCTGACTGAAGATGAACAGCATGGGAATGAAACTCACTAACAGTGTAGAGAAAATCTCTGCCAGCACAAGAGTGGATGTATTGTAAAGTCTTCAAAGAGAAGCATGCAGAAATGCACGCTGAAGTGGTGGCAGCTGGTTATAATAACTGCAGTGTTCTCCCATGCTGAGACACTCACTTGCTATCCAAGCTGAAGATGTATTCGAATGATCTGGGGCAATCAGCAAGGATCTCTCCATGAGGAGCTCAAAACTTTGAGATTTGTTTTCCTGCTTGCATGGCTCTTATGAGTTTTCTGCTAATTTCGCTTTGCTGAGCTGGAGCTGGGTTTCAGATTCTTGGGCCATAGTTGGAGAAAACTACATTAATCTCTAGAATCAAGTTAATCTTTAGATTTGTTATAGTGTTTGTAGGTTTGGCTAAGAGATTAGAAAAGTTATGAGTGAAATAAAATAGAAACTGATGGTTCTGTTTTTATTGTGGTCAATGACTTCTGTCAGAGACCTCAGAACAAGCTGAATGAGGTAATTTATTCCTTTGTGAAGATAATAAAAACTGTGCTGTAAAACCATGGAATAGTCCTAAACAGAGAAGAATTTGAAGAAAGATGCAACTTATGAATGATGCTCTTCAGTCCAGTAAGGTCTAGAAAGTGACTTGCTAAGAATATAAGCTGCCAGGAGGCTATATAAAAGGTCCTGGTCAGAGAAAGTGCCTGGGAAAAAAAGCATGTTATAAAAGTTAGATAGCAGCCTAGCCTGCTGTGGCTGCAACCTCGGGTGGGAGCAGCTCTGTGTTTGGGGGTGGAGGGGTCTGTCCCTAGATAAAACAGCAGAAACCTTGCTAAAACCTTTCTTTATGTCTTGAAAGTAGAAGTAGTAAACTCCTAATGCAACAGCATCTTACCTCTGTTGTGCAAGGGAACTAGCTACAAACTTCATGGAAAATTCTTACAATGTCTAGCAAGGTTCTACGGATTTTCTTTTTAATGAACACTTAGAGATGTTCTCAACATTCTGCATAGTAGGTCTGAGGAAGGATCTTGTGGGGTATCCCCAAACTTAGAGCCAAGCATTCAGTAATTTGGACTGAGTGGTAAAAGAGCGCTGCGACGGAGTCAGTTACAAGGTCTTTTACAGGTCAATGGATATTTTCTTATATTTCCAATGATTAATACTGATGTACTTTAATTTGTTAAAACTGTTTTGCTAATAAATTACCTTATTGCCATTTTTGATGATACTCTGAAGACTCTGTTGTGTTAGCCTCTATTGTGTCGTGCACAGATATTCACAGATGGGGACAGACTTCTACTGCAGAATTTTCTCTCCAGATCTATAAGAGCTAAAAGTTGGTAGAGCCATCTGAGACCTTAGGAGCAACTGTCGGATAGAAAGACTTGATTTATCCATCTAATATGATTGTAAGGAATAATTATTTTGGGGCACTGGCTATCAAGGTTACAGGTGGGAAAGCAAAGCATAGAAGTGAGGATCATGTTGAATTACTGGTATTAGATTTTTTTTCTTTCTCTTTTATTGCACATGCAAATTTTTAAATTCAGTCTGAAATAAAAGTTCTTTTTTATATTTTGTCACTGTCAAAATATCCATTCATGTCAATAACAGAAGTTATACAGCATGTAATCTCACAAATTGTTCATGTTCATAAAGCAACTTTCATAACCTTTATCTGATAACAAATAAACTGCAGAATAATGAAGTCAGGATATTTGTGCTTCATGTTAATTTAGCAGCTCCAGTCATCCCAGCTCCTAATTATGGTCCTAATTTTTTTTTTATTGCTTGTCGCAGAACCATTTTCTCCTCAGTTTCCTTTCCGTGTCTGCTACCTCGCTGGTAAGATGAATAAGACTCCTGGTTTAATCTTGTGTATGCTGAAAGCTGCTCAGTACATAGATTTCTAACACCTATAACGGCCTTCCTTCTACGAGAGATGCTATGTTAACTCTCTCTCTTTACCAGCTAATGAGAAAAGACCAGGCAGACTGGCAGGCACATTATCACATAAGCCTTTTTAGATATCACAGAGGTCTGAAGATCTCCTGTGCATTCCTGGTGATTATTGCTCTGGTAAGCTTCCCCTTAGGATAAGACTTCACACAGACCTAATGACAGATAAAACTTCACACAAACTTAATAAAAAACCTAAGTATATGTACTGACAGTAGAGTCTTAAAAATTCAAAGTTCAATTTTTTATATTTTTCAGTTCTGAGTTTCAGTTAGTATTGTTTTAGAATAAATAAAAAAAAATTAGAAATACTCACACACATATATCGTAAGAAAACACCCATTTTAAGCTAGCCTATGTACCTTCAAATAAAAAAGTATTATAAAAAAGATAACTTATTTTAAGAGTTACATGACCAAATGACTTAATACCTACTAAATTCATGTTTGTGATGGAATCCTATCCATCTATTATGGTACTGTGTGCTTCTCACTTGTTATTTTTTTTAATGTGTATTTATTCAAAATGTTTATGGGGAATACATTTTAAAGACATTTACCAAACTATGTGAAATTGTGTATAAATATAATATTTAGTTGCTTCTTAACTTATGGTATGAAAAAAGGAAATTACAAAGCATATTTATTAATATTTAAAGTACAACATATATGATACTTTCAGTTAAAACATATTAGAAATCCTCCAGTCACTCTGTGTTATGTGAAGATAATTTGAAATGTAATTCGATAGCTGAAGAACGACTTTCATGTTCTGACAGTTCTAAAAATATATAGAACTGATATTCTATTAAATTGTTGTGTCCTTTTCCTGTACTTATTTTGACATCATTTCTGATTGCCAAGATGTTAGTTTGACAAGCAGAAGCAGTCTCCTTTTGTAATTAGCTTGACTCTTGATTTATGCAATTATGACAAAGGTTTTTTTTGAGAAAACAATTCCTTGTTTCAAAGAGAAGGTATGTATTATAAGACCAGACTGTATTACAGAACAAAATCAGTACTGGTGTAGTCCTAAACTTGAGGGTCATAAGAGGAAAAAAAAAAGTACGTCATGTGCTGTCATGGAATAGGAACTGACCTATTTTTAAAATTAGTTAGACATCAAGAATCGGAAACTTGGATCTTGAGAATGACTGAGTTGACTTCCAGCTGCTTTGAGTGGATTACTGACTGTCAGATGGACTGCCTGAAGGAAGTGTTTTCACCTCTTTCCCTTCCCAGAATGTTCTTCCACCCCTTGTAATTGTAAAACACACTAGTGAATTAGTTCTTAATAGTTTTGGGTTTTTGTTTGTCTTGATTTATTTGTTTCTAGGTTTGGGTCTTCCTTAGAACATTGAATGGAGTTTCTGCTGTAGCACAAACATACTGGAATTCACTGATCAAAGTCAAGGAATAAGCTGTCCTCCACTGTACTGATAAAATGTTTGGGTTCACTGGACCACCCCCATGGTCACATGGCTGTAATGTTCTCCTTATTTCTTTTTGCTCAAATGAAAAAAAAAATGCCAAATAAGCTTAAGTACTTGCTGTCCTTAACACTGGATTGTGAATTAGACTTAATCTGCTTAGTGTCAATTGTAAATGAAAAACAGTCTTCAGTAGAACTACTTTTGTCTGGTGCAACCTATATTTGTAAAGTGGATTAAGAATACTTTTACTAATATGCATCTCTGCAATTCTGTGTTTCCTTTATTTAGGTGAGGAATAATTTTTAGATAGGTTTTGGTGTTTGTTACATGAATCAAATGATAATTTGTTTTACATTTTTTTTCAATAATCCCTACATGAGATATAAAAAAAAATTAGAGGACCCTGCTACTAGAATTCAAATTTAGATTTGTATCTGAATTCTTTCAAGTTCTCAGATAGCTAGATCTCAATTTGAATGCATTTCAAAAGCATTTCAGAATCAGTTGATCTGTTTAGATGCATTGTTTTCTCCAGGTAAGTGAGACTAATTCTCTGTTCCCTTCTGCCTTGCACTTAGTTTTTTTCCTGACACACAGAGTAGGTAGGGATGACTAGCAAACTAGAATTAACCCCTTGAGAGAGCTTTATTTATACCCACTCTACAGCACCACTGTGCAGCAAAACCAGTTTAACGATGTTAGAATCTGAGCAAGATCCATTAGGCTAAAGTATTACAAAAAGTCTAAGGCATTGAAAATTAATGTCTCACACACCTTCCTATAGACTACTTCAGCTTTCTATACATCAAAAAATCCTCTAAAATTGCTATTAAAACTGGTTTGAAATTAAATGTCTTGTGTCACAAATATATAGTCAATGAACTAACATTATTTTTGTCAAGATTCTTGTAGAACAAAAGAGGGTTTTATGGAGATCTAAGTTCCACAAGCAATGCCTACAATAAAAAAATATGAAGAAGAAATAAAGTAGTCAAATTCTAATTTTTCTCAGTGTTAAGTTATTGTTTTCTTTTCCTGCCCTACAGAAAGCCATGAGATGCCATCCATCCCCAGTTTTCATTTGAAAAATGAGTTTAGGAACAGTTTCAGTGCACTGTGGGAGGGTACTGTTTCTCGTGGAAAAGCTTTTCCCACGTGGTCTGTTTAGAATATCTAAATTAATGGAATAAAATTCAATATCAAGACTACACTTGAGCAAACAGAAGTTTAGCTGGAGACATGTGACTACCCATGTACCTGCAGTCATTTTATCACAATTTCCAGTTTTGCAGTACAAAAATTACTGCCTCTCAGCCTTCAAACTTTGTCATAAATGTTAGACATAAAAATTATTAAATATTCTGGAAATTATGATAATAGAAGCTGGCAACACTTGTACTTCAGCAGAGCTGTGTAACTTTATTTTTGTCTTACAAACGTTGCTGGCATGAGAGCCTCCCTCTAGGGGCGTCATGAGGAGCAAGTGAAAAGACAATTTATTTGTTCTTTCCTTTAAGGAGGATCATTTTTAATACAAAGAAACATAGTTCATATTGATCATGCCTTTTCAATGACACTTTATACAGTAGGCCATAAATTATTGAAAGAAAATGGTTGAATGTCTAGGAGTAAATGTCACGTAGTGTGGACTTTGTAATCTATACAAGCCCCACCCATTATTAACATTATTCTGACTGATCTGTATTTTACCTTTAACCCTTACTGACAGATGTACAGATACAGATGCAATTAAATTTTTGTTATGATTACATAAACTAAAGAGATAGATGTGAAAAGCTTCCAGCACTATTCCCATATATTCAGTCACCTCCAGTGAAGAAGTAGAGTTATGGTTACTCATGTCATTTGCACTAAATGGAATTTATTCCCATTTACCCCATGTAAGGTCTGATTCCTGATTATTAGAGCTGAAAACCCTTGACAGACCCCTGAAATCTTAGACTGAGTGTTATGTTCATCCTGTTGTAACAGCAAGACGTGCATATACTTCTGTATTCTTACTCTGGACTTCTTGTGATGCATCTCTCACTTGCTGTAACACCATTTGCATGGAGCTAGATTTAAGTAATATTTGCAGTAACACTAGGGACTATAAAGCAAATGCTTAAATGTCTACCTATGAGATAAATCAGCACCAGTGTGAGTTGGACTTACAAGGGGTATGTCATTTGGCATGACTGCATTCTGTATTTTTGAACTTGGGATACAGAAGTTGGAACAACTGCAGTCAAAATGTTATCAGCTCCTGATAGAGCTTGCCTATTTTTTTTTTTTCTTAGCAGAGAAGATGAAGTAAAATGTTCTGTAGAGGAGATTGGTTTAGTGTTCAATGGGGCTGATCTGGTTTAGCTTTTCTACAGAAAGTAACATATCAGAATTATTATTAATACAGTACTGGTACCTTACATTCCTTCTACTTTTCACCAGACAGCCTGTTGTGAAGAAAGATGGTGAACATCACTGATGTGTCTTCAGGCCATGAACCATGTGTCATATTTTCCCTTAGATCAGTGGAGTTGTTGAAATTTATACCTGCAAAAAGACTGTGTCAGAGTCAAAGAAACAAAGGCATACTCAATACAATAGGCTTGATCCGCATATATGCCACAGCCTAGATGACTCTGAGCAGTAGCCACAAAGATTATAACAGTCTTGTTCCATCTCTATTTGGAGATCTAATTTCATGATGTTTCTTCAGAGACCTTCTTCTTTGTTTTCTCTTTTCTTGCTGTTAGGGCAGCCAGCTCTCTCTGCCTGCCCTTCCAGTAGCTGATGGGCACAACCATCTCAGTCATTTATCGTTTCCTTTCCACAGTTGTACCATGTGCTGAAGTTTGTTGGAATGTCCTTACTTTTCCCTGTCCATCATGTGTTCTTGATTGCAGTCATTGTATGCCATATTTGCTAGTCAATTCTATTGCCTAGTCAGTTATTTGTATTTAAATGTACAGGAAGAGAGGAAAGGCTGAACTACCATTATTAGGCTGCCTAGGGTACTAATAATGGATTCTGTTTCAGACACAAAATTTCTGTGTGACAAATACAGAAGATATAAATGACTCCTGTTTAATGTGAACAAATACTTGTATTTGTGCTTTTTTCTGTGTTTAACCTATGTGCGTTATGTAGGATCAAGATATTAAGATACCAGTGGTAAGTCTAGAAAGAAATATAATTGCAACAGATGGCAAGAAACCTTCCAGTCTTCAATGAAGCTTGGAATGAGAATGTCTCTTTGTAATGTTTTGACTTTAGCTGGCAACTAAGCATCAGACAGACAATTGCTCACTCTCCCCACAGTGGGACAGGGGGCAAAATCAGAATGGTAAAAGTGAGAAAACTCGTGGGTTGAGATAAAGACAGTTTAATAGGTAAAGCAAAAGCTGGACACACAGTTTAATAGATAAAGCAAAAGCTGCACACACAAACAAATAAAGCAAAGTAAGCAGCTCTTTCAATACTTCCCATTGGCAGGCAGGTGTTCAGACATATTTGCAAGAAACCAGGGCTTCATCATGTATAACTTTGGCAGACAAATGCCATCACTCTGAATGCCCCCCTTTCCTTCTTCTTCTCTGTGCTTTATACACTGAGCACGACATCACGTGGTATGGAATATCGCTTCGGTCAGTGGGGGTCAGCTGTCCTGTCTGTGTCCCCTCCAAACTTCTTGTGCACCCCTCGCCTACTTGCCGGTGGTGTGATGTGGGAAGCAGAAAAGACCTTGACTCTGTGTTAGCACCGCTCAGCAATAACTGAAACATGTCTGTGTTATCAACACTGTTTTCAGCACAGATCCAAAAAGTAGCCCCATACAAGCTTCAGTGGAAGAAATTAACTCTGCTTCAGCCAAAATCCGCACACTCTTCCAGCTACTTGTAGATCTTTTCCCAAACTTAGAAGATCCTTTCTTTCTTGTCTCCCCTTGCCCCCTGAGTAAATAATATTCTTTGAATCATTTCTGCTAAAATAGGCTACAGCAAAAGGTTTCCTGGGAGATCAAGTGACATTTTGCTAAAGCTTCTACTATTTTATTCCACAGGTGCAGGCTTCTTTCTTTCAAAAACGCTTCCTTGCTTAGTTTAATTGAAATTTCTACACCCTTTTTCTACTGCTCTGCATTTCCATCTGGGCTCCAAACAGAATCACTAGAAAATAGTCTCATGCTGTTACCACCTTCAGCACTGATAGAGGATTTCTTATTAGTACTAACATTTTACCACTTTGGGTTACTTTAAATGTTTGTCTCTGAAGAGAGAACTTTATTTTTTTTGTATATTTATGAATAGCTAAGCTCTGCACTTGTGACTGGAACATGACTTTGTTCCATGATGTATCTGTCTCTTGTGCTTATACTGCAGGTGTTTTGAAGCATCATATTCACTAAGTTGAACATTACCAAGAACACATGTTCCCCAGTTAGTATTGTTTGTTTTTTTTTTCACCTTGTATGCATAAAATCATAGAATGGTTTAGGTTGGAATTGATCTTATAGATCATCTAGTTCCAACCCCCCTGCCACAGGCAGTGACGCCTTCCAGTAGACCAGGTTGCTCAAAGCCGCATCCAGCCTGACCTGGAACACTTCCAGAGAGGTGGCATCCACAGCTTCTCTGGGAAACATGCTCCAGTGCCTCACAGCCCTCATTTCTTTCTTAGATGTAATCTAAGTCTACGCTCTTTCAGTTTAAAACCACTACCCCTTCTCCTGTCCCTGCATGCCCTAGTAAAAAGTCCCTCACCAGCTTTATTGCAGGCCCCCTTCAGGTACTGGAAGGCTGCTATAAGGTGTCCCCAGAGCCTACTCTTCTTCAGGCTGAACAGCTCCAGCTCTCTCAGTCTTTTCTCATAGGAGAGGTGTTCCATCCCTCTGATCATTTTTGTGGCCCTCCTCCTATTCACGAGTCTTAAGAAGGTACAACACCCAAATTTATCAATCAAATCAATGATGAACTGTGAACCCTACTGAAATGCTGGCAAATGTTTCTCGTGAATGGAAAAAAAAAATACTTTATTAGAGCAAATAAAAAGATGGAAAATGGCAGGAAGTTAAGCACAGAATCATAGAATATTAAACATTTTCTTTCACTTAGTAATCTTTCTTTATTCGTAATCAGAAGAAAGTTATCATAGTCTCCTGATACGTAACCGTTGTCGTTTAGCCCCAGCTGGCAACAAAGTACCGCACAGTTAGTCTATTGTTGCTCCTTCCAGTGGAGTGGGGAGGAGAATAGGAAGAAAAAGGCAAAATTCGTGTGTTGGGATAAAGATAGTTTAACAGAACAGCAAAAGGAGAAGAAAATAATAACAATAATACTGATAGAAAGAATACAGAAGCAAATGATACAGAGTGCGGTTTTCTCACTGCAGCTGATGTCCAGTGTGCTCCCAAAACCTGATTGCCCTCCGCGATCAGATCTCCAATTAAAAATTGAGCGTGGTGTCACACAGTATCAAATATCCTGTTTGTTTGGCCAGTTTGGGTCAGCATGCTGGCTGTGTCTACTCCTGGCTTCTTGTGAAAATTAAACATGTCCCAGCCGAACCCAGGACACTAACTGAAATTGATTTTTAGGTTTTGGAGGGGTTTTTTTGTTTGTTACTTGTTTTTTTAATCCTCCCAGAAGGAAATAATAGTGTTCTCAACCAGACAATTTCACAACTTCTAATTCAAGCTAAGAAGATAATGAAGGTAGCTCAAAACACGTTCTAATTTTTTTCTCTGAAAGCATGAAAGCTAGAAGTCTATTTTATTTTGAGTTAGGAATACGTATGGACAACTGAAATTCTCACACAACCAATTGACTCCAGCACCCAGTTTTTTCATCTGAATGCTAGAAGTTTTATATATTACTCTCGCCATATTTTTCATCCCAAAGTGATGTAGTCTTGCTGCTTACAATACAGAAGAAAGAGGACTTGATGAAAACGAAAGCCTTGCATAGATATAGCAAACTTGTTGAAAATAGAAAATCTGTTGATAAAAATTGCGTATTGAAGTTAGATAGTGGAGAATATGATAGTGTTCATGTCCTTAATCCTTTGTATTTGATTACATTAGGCAAGTGATAAGTTTTAACCCTATTTTTATCTGAATGGTCATTTCAATATCTGTATCAGTTAGCTATAGCTCTGATTTCACTTTACCTTTCATTTCTATAAAAGTCCATTAAGTAGTGTTAGTCTATTTCAGTGTAGGTGTGTAACCAAAGAATAAAAGTGGTCAGCTAGAAGTATGATTAACTAAATAAAGCATAGTTAGGGAATGTCATCAGGAAACTTGAATTTGGGGGATGATCCTGTTGTGCCATCTATTTTCAGTGTGGCTACCCTGAATACTGACATTTCTGGAAAACTGAACCTCTGCTTTTGTACACCAGATGTTCTTAACAGGAACTATTTTACACATTGGAGTTAATTTTTCCCGTTCGCTGATAACTACTTCTGAATGCAACCTTAACATATATTTGCTGAACATTTCTGATAAAATTTAATACAGAATTAGTATACAGAAAGTTCTTTCGGCCTTACTGTTTACAGTCTATCTGAAAAACTCAATCTCTTAAGTGAGTTTCTTTGGGGTTTCACAAAGGTCTGTAGAGATAGGACAAGGAGGAATGGCTGTAAACTAAAAGAGGGCAGATCTAGATTAGATATTAGGAAGAAATTCTTCACCATGAGGGTGGTGAAACACTGGAAGAGGTTGCCCAGAGAAGCTGTGGATGCCTCCTCCCTGGCAGTGTTCAAGGCCAGGTTGGATGGAGCTCTGAGCAACCTGGTCTAGTGGAAGATGTCCTTGCTCATGGCAGGGGGGTTGGAACCACATGATCTTTAAGGTCACTTCCAACTCAAACCATGCTATGATTCTATGGTTCTGTGATTCTATGATTCACTTCATTGTATTTTTTAGCAAATTAAGGCAAACAATATGGAGGGTGCTTGCTTTCCAAAAGCTTTCTTGTAAGCAGGATGGCAAGCACTATGTAAAAAGAAAAGTTATAATTTTCCTCTGAAGTTTTTGGTGAGATGGGTGAAATATTAGACTAATTTGGAAGTTGTAGCAGTATAAGAAACTAACTATCATTGTGTTAAGTTGGTGTGTTATAGACTACTGTGAGTCCATAGTAATGAGTTACAGGAGAATTCATATACAGGCATTTGTCTAAAGTCAGAAATGGTGAGACTTTGGATATGAAAAGCAACAGAAATAAATTTAGTAGGAAGTCTTTTTATTGAACTGTTTATTGTCTATGACCCAGAGGACGTAAGAGCTACAAAGCATTTTCTCTGCCATTTCTATGTTGCATAGTTAATGAGGTTTCCTACCTTTCTTTCTGGTCATTTAATTTCATCTCAGAGCAGAGTGTGAAATTATATGCAAAGGAATGTTATATTGTAAGATTAAGACACAGTTTTTTATGTTGCTTTGAATAAACAGGATTCCCACATACTGTTTTGTCATTGCAGTATACACACTGCTGTTACATCATAGCTATTTTAGTCATAAATTACCTGATTTTTTATCTATTTATTATTTCTTTCTGGCAGTGTCTGTGCTATTCTATGTGCTGTGGAAGTATATTCATGAATCTTGATTCCTACCTATAATTCATATAATAAGAAATACACCATCCCCCCAAATTTTACAACTTTTAATGAATAAATATGTAAAATAAACAGGTTAAATAGTTTACTGCTCCTTGAAAACATTTCATAGCAGTTATGGAACTTATTATTTCTAAATATGTAAATGTATTTGACTTGCTACTCAACATTAAATAACATTAGTAATAATATATCTTTACTCAGCACAGTATTGGTTAAACTTCAGACCTATTTGGAATTAGAAAGGGCAGTTACACTGCATCCCAGATTCAGAATTCAATGTGTTCAATATTTTGCAGATTCTTTCAAATGGATGTATTTAAAAAAATTATATATGTAATAATTTGTCTTCACACTTCCATTAAAAACTACTTTGGTTGCTATCCTCAGAGGTCATAATGGTTACCTTTAGATTATAAGAATCCAAATTCATGGACTACAGTTCCACTTTTTAAAAAGTATATGTATATTCATTTCAGATAAAGAATTAGCTAATCTTTGAGAGTCGTTAGAGGATAAGGATTGTTTAGAATCCCAGTAATGCTATTATGAAACACGTTCACATTTTCAGTTTTCAGGGAGTATTTGTGAGGTACATGTGCTTAGGCATTCATAAATGAAGCATAATAGTTTCATACTTACATGCTGGGAATTAATAAAAAAGAATTGTTATAATAATTTTTAAAGGGAGGATTAAGAAACCTCAATGCGGTGCCCAGTTGTGTTTATACAAGGGCTCCCTCTAATGGCGACAAGTTACTTCACATACAATTTGTTGTTATGTGTGGACAAATGAAACAGGAAATATGATAGATGGAAGAATTCGAAAAAGTAGTTGTCTCTGGATGTTTACATTAAGATATTTCTAATGCATACATTAGTCCCTACATTGTGACATCTAGACAATGAAGTCCTTTTTCATTTCAGATCTGCTGAACATGAAAAAACAGAAAGAAATAAGAGACTGTTTTTATTAACCACATTTCCAAAGGAGCATGATGAATTGGTGATAGACCTCTGCTGGCTATTAATGGCCATTCAAGGGCCCTAGATTCATACCCTACCACACACCTCTGCAATGTTGTAGAGTAACTGGGTTTTCCAACTGTTACTGCTGCAAAACTCATAAATTTTTGTTGTTAGCTTATTTTTTTAGATATTAAAATCTTCCTCTTCTATATTAATATGAAAGAAAACTGTTTCAAATTTTGTTTCTCCAAAAGAAAAAAAAAAAAAAACAACAACCAAAAACCCAAGAAATAAAACTACTAGAATCTCCAGTACTGGGTCCATTCCCAAATGTCAGATATTGCCTTTGATAAATTGCCTGGTAAGTGCAGTCTCATCCTCTCTTCATCTGCTGCTGGAGCTGTTCTCTTATGTAAAGGTATGCTCACATTCTACTCACACAGTGAAAGGCAGAAAAGAGAAAGAAACATGGCATAACGCCCCGGTGAATAAAACACTCACCTAATGTGAAGAAAGACTGAAAGGATATGGGTACAGTTTACTCCAGTACCCTGTTTCTGACCGACACTGATGGAAAGCTGTGAGAACAGCTTGGGAATTTAGTGGATGCTCACCAGGTCTGGCCGCCAAACCAGCTGTGATTCATGACTCACTACTTTCCAGGAAAAGAAATTGGTAAAGAGGACAGAAGGGGTGCAAAACTGCATCACCATCACCAATGGCACACACCAGAAAATCCAAACTGTTTATCTTTAAGATCAGGACTTAAATAAGAACTCTGAAGAGGAAAGACAGGCTCAGCATTTTTACAGAAGAAAAACAAAAATTTGGGCAAAAGAAAGAGAAAGGAAAAGAGAGGACTCAAAAAGGAATATTTCACATGGTCAAACATCAGCTAAATACTCAGAGAATATTGGAAGGAATGTATATGTCTGAAGCATAGTTTGTGTGTCAAATTTTTGGTGCACTCCCTTGCACTGCCTTGGAGATGTTAATACTGTTAGTCCCCCCAGTACGAAGAAGATGGAGAAGGTCTGAGCCTCACAGAGGTTCCACTGGGATTTCAGTCTCATGTCATGTTATGAACTCTGTTTTTTTGCCTCCCACCAACTGGCTCAAAAACACTCCACAGAAAAGCTCTATTTTAAAATGTGAAGCCAAATATCACAGAATCACAAAGTGGTTGAAGTTGGAAAGGACTTCTGGAGATCACTTGGTCTAACACTCCTGATTAAGCAGGGTCACCTAGAGCTGATTGCACAGGAACATGTCCATCTTTTGAAGATCTCCAAGGATGGAGACTCTGCCATCTCTCTAGGCAACCTTTTCCAGGTCTCTGGAAAAAGTTATTTCTTTACGGCAAAAAAATTTCCTTATGTTCAGACAGAACTTTTGATGTTTGAGTTTGTGCCAACTGCCTCTTGCCCTGTCATGGGACACCACTGGAAAGAGCCTGGCTCCATCTTCTTTATGTCCTTCTTTTAAGTATTTGTATGCATTGATAATATCCCTTCAACATCTTTGTGGCCCTTTCTTGGGCTCTTTCCAGTATGTCCATTTCTCTTTTGTACTGGGAAGCCCACAGTCAGGCACAGTACTCCAGGTGTGACTTCACCAGTGCTGAATAATGGGAAGAGGATCACATCCCACCGCCTGCTGGCAATACTTTATCTAATTGACCAGAGGATACCATTAGATTTCTTTGCTATAAGGACACATTGCTGGCTCATGTTTGATTTGGTGACTTCCCTATGCCGAATGTCATGAAGTTCCTATTGGCCCATTTCTCCGGCCTTTTGAGGATGGCAGCACAACACTGTGGTGTATCAGACACTCATCCAGATTTTGATGTCACCAGGAAACCTGCAGATGATACAATCTGTCCCATCATCCAGATCATTAATGAAGATGTTGAACAGGGTTGGAGCCTGTATTGGCTCCTAGTGTACACCACTTGTTAACGGGCTTGACATACAGTTTGTGTTATCGGTCACCACCCTCTGGGCCCAACTGTTTGCAAATATGGCAGAATTAAATTCACCAGTGGAATCCATGCTTTTGCTACACTTGTGTACAGTAGCCAAGTGTTTCTTTTGCATCTTGTCAAAGTAACTAGTAATTTTCATAGCCACAAGTATTAGAAAACTCTAAAAACCCCACAGTTCTTCTTTCATATAGTCTATTTAGGCATTCAGTTCTGGTTTGAGGTTTGATGCATCACTGTCAGAAAAAATGATGGAGTGAAAAAAGTCTGTCAAGAAGTCTCAGATGAGAAACTTTGTATAAGAAGAATAGCACTATCAGTGGTATGGAGCCTGTCCATCTGATTACCAGGTCGTTTTACTACAGTGAAATAACATGTTTAAAAGTATTTGGATAGTACTGTATCAATATTAATATGTTCCTTAGCATTAGCATTGCTAGACTTGGTTTACAGAGTAAAGAAAAGAGATTGTTGACAGGAGACCTAGCATGGAGAGTCTACAGAGATACTTTTGACTAAGAAGTAGTTTAGGAATTTCACCTTTGACTTATATTGAAGATTGTGATATTCACCTTTTAACAAAAATTACAGGGACATTAGTCATCCTACTTCCATATTACTGCTGCCAAAGAGGAAATTGCAGTGATTGAAGTTTAGGAGGTGGGAGATAAAGTTTTACATAAATGTTTGACCAGCTATTTCACAGCGTGCTGAATGTTTAACCTGTTTTTACCTAAGTTTTCCTGTCCGAGAATTTGTGATAATGACAACTACTTTTTTCAAGTGTTTTGACATTTATGGAGGTCTCATTTATTTTAGTAATGGTTGTTTTCTCACTTCTTTATGTTCCCTAAAATTTGTTCACAAATGCTTTTAGTTCAGGCTGTTTCAAGATCACTTATCTTCTTTTCAATTCATATTACAAGTGAAACATATATTCCCTGCTTACATAAATCTGAGTACCCAAGTGACATTTTTAGGATGATACTGTCAGCAAAAAAAAGTACAAAACGAGCAAAAAATAATATAGCATACAAAATAGTCCAGTTATTGGTTAAAGGTGTATCATGGATTTCTGATTCCATTATTTTGTTTGAAATTTAAATAATTTGATTTAATTTGGTTTTGATGTTTAGCTGTCCTTTAGCACTTTTAGGTGGAAGATAGAGCTAATTTGCAAGTCTTTTGGAATAAGTTCATTTTAAAAAATGCTCAAAAGGGGAAACTGCGAAAGGAACAATTTATCTTTACAAGTTTGTAGAGAAAATGAGTGTAGTTGGTGTATATTCTAGAGGAATTCCACTAGTCATACCAAACTTCTTGACGACCATTTTAATTGTATGACGTATTTCGTGCATCCTTCACTGCCTGTTGTATTTTATGCTGTGAATTGTAGGAATTTTTTTGCAGTTTCACAGCAGAAACCATCCAGAACACTTCTATAAGTGCTACAATTTGTCATTCTTGAAACAAAAAAAAAAAAGAAAAAGAGCTTAAAGAAGTGAAAAGGCATGAACAGGCAAATGACAGGACCATGTAACACGACATGGCTATGAGCTAGGTAGTATAAACATGAATATAAGGAGCTTGAGTTTTAAATCTAAAAAGAAATATAAGTAGACAGGAAAGAGGATTATGTCATGGTCATAGTGGTCAACCAACCAGTTTAAAGCCGTAAAGCGTTGCCCCTAATGTGCTGCCATTAATAGTAAAAGATACTACTTATACCTTGTTCTGAAGTGTTTCAGAGAATTATTTTGGATACTGAATAATTTCAAATAGCTACCTATATATAGTAGCTCGAGTTTTATTTCTTCAAAAGATAGCCACTCTTCCTGCTTTTCATCATAGTGCACGTGAATAATTCACCTTGAGGTGTTCTGTAATGAGCAGAGCAATTTTACCAACTTCTTATGAAGGGAAGCTATATAAGATAGCTATATACAATGTAATCGTTAGTTAAAGAAATTTCTTTTCTGCAATTCTACCTTATCATGTATAAAACTATTAGTAATGCAGTTGCAAAACAAATAGTGTTTTGAAAAATTCTAATGAATACTCAACAGTTTGGTTTTGTCATCTGTACTTTTAATAGCACTCAGAAATGTCTAGCAATTAAATGAAAGGTTTGTATTCCTACTGGTAAGTGAAATTATTTTCTATAAGAAAAAGCCTAATATTGTCAGTGCTAAAAGCTATAAGACTCTAAATCTCAACTCTTAATGTAAAAGTAAAATAAATTATATTTATATGGCAAATTCTACAGCACAATGAATTAAGAGAAATTTAAAATATAATGCTTAACGATATTCCTTAAAACACTCTTAAGTGAAAAATATAGTTATAGATTAAGTAGTCTTTGAAATGTCTTCTTTCAGAACATTTTTTAAAATTATTTCAGGTTTTTTTTTCGTATAACATTGTGTTCATATGGAATTCTACTTTGTGAATCACATTGCTCAAGTTTATAATATTAAGTTATGAAATTAGTATGCCTCAATTTAAGCAAGCACATTACAAATATCTGTATAATAAAAAAAAAAATTAACAAAGAAACAAAAAAGCAAATATGCCCAAATTCCATTGTAACTAAGGAAGATGATAGATTGGGGGAGCCTAGTGAATGAACGGGCAAACATAATATCTTGTGCATGACATCAATATATCTGACACTACTTAGTCATGGTTGCAGCATGACAGTGATTTTAAGATCTCTCCATTGTTTGCATGAAAATCATGTTATTGCTATAGCTAGTCAGTTATTTTTCTTTTGGCCATAGCATTTGTCAGATGATGTGCACAATGTGCAGATGATGTAAATGCATCAGAACTTGCCAGATGGAGTATCCTTGTATGGAAACAGCAGAAAATGTTACAAGCAGTGGACACTGGAAAGAGAGTTTATGATAGTTCTGTAGCTAGTTTTTTTTTTTCTGTCTGGTCTATATTAAGCTTGTTGTCATTAATATATACCATCCTGCTTTACAGAAGAGGTTATGATCAGTCAAATTTATGAGTATATGCAACTGCCATGTGTTTTTATCAACTCAAGATTACTCTAGTATAGTTCAACTCTATCTTCAAACATTTCAGAGCCAAGACCTGATGAAAAATACAGTGAGTAACTTGTGGTACAGGGCTCCTCACTAAGATGGTACTGCTGATTTTTTAGAGCCAACACATCTGTCAGATTTTTCATAAATCATTGATTGTAACCAGTAAACCCCTAACAGTCTTTGTGCATTTTCTCTATGCAATCATTTTCTCCTAGCCATAATTCCAACCTGGCGATCAGGTAAAGGAGGCAGTTTTCTGGTACAGTGTTTTCTAGTAAAAGCAAAGGTCTTTCACACTCATTATTGCAGTGTAACCAAACAGTTCACATCTATTGACTTTCAGGACTGGCTTCAAAAGACTAACAATAACTTCCCCCAGTGGTAATAGGATGAGAAGGAAGAGTTTGGATTCTTGTACAGTGAATATTTCATTGAAGTTGATGTTAATTGTACTGCGTGCTAGGTTAACTTGATTAGACACTCCTTTTGTTACTGAGATGTAAATAGTTAAACTACTATATTACGTTAGCTTAGAAGTTGTGGGAGAAAATAATTTATTTTGACCTCCCTTAGTTCTCAGATGAGCTCACTATGGGTTAATCCTGCAGCATTATTAGAGTAGTTTGAATGATGCTCTAAGGTCAATAAATTGCCAGTAGCCTACTGGGATTTATATTCCCTTGCTCACAACATCTGGCACTAATACCTGCTGCAGTTTTCATGTGTGTCATAAGCAGAAAGACTTGTACAGGCGGTATGGCTTGACAGTGCATCCAAAATATAACCGTCATCATGCAATAACAGAAAATATTTTCTAGCAAAAGCTCTTAGTTTACTTCACACTGATTTTGTCATGTGTTTCTGCTGGTTTTGATGGTAGAATTCATAAAACACATGATGAAGCTCAGACCTTTCTTCAGGTACACCAGTATCTCACTGCTAAATTCCCTCTTCTGACAAAATTATGCAGATTGGGGTCCTGTTACATTTCTTGTCAATAAATGTGAAATGAGAATTTGCATCTAAGTGTACTTCTTTAACATAACAATATCTGTATTTAATATGAAATAATATTTGTAACAAATATTTCTTACAATGGGTATGAAATATATGTAAAAACATTATGCATATTATTTAGTCCTATGATATGTTTTACAGTGTATGTATAGTATGCCATACAGTGAAAGTTCCATTTGTAAATAAGCATCATCTGTTCTAGGTGATCTAAAGTATGGCTCAGTATACACAGTGCAGGTGTCATACACAACTTTACCTACATTGGACTGTTTGACTTGCTGAGGAAGACAGTTTGACTTGCTGAGGAACTTTTGGATGTGATGCTGGTGTCATCCCTGGTCTAAAAACACACCTATTTTCTAGACAGAATATGGAGAGGGAAACAAAGAGCTTCCGTTTTACCTTATCTTGATGTAAGCTTACCTTCACAAATTTTTCTGAACTTGGTGATGCCCTTCTACATACAAGATTTAACTTTCCTAATACAGTCCAGAGCACATGTGTGATTTCTGATGCCATAATGAACAGAATAATTCTGTTTCAAAGCAGGGTTAAAATAGCTTGAGGTAAAGAAACTACAGGGTTAGAAAATGAGTAGGAGGTTTAAAACAAGTTTGATACTAGGCCCTCATTTCAGGCTTCAGCACAGTCCAGGGTACTTTTCCTCCATGGAATAAAATAGGCCGTGAACAGCTACCTACTTAGATATCTATGCTGCCAAGTGCCTCTACTACCATTTAAGGCTAAAGTGCAATATAGTGTTTCCATCTTTCAAAAACGGCATTATTTTAGAAAGATGGGAAGAATTCATGCTATGAGAAAGCAGTATAATGTAGTATCTGTAAGAGCAAAAGCCATGATTCAGCAGGCAGTTATATTGGAGAGGTTAGCTCTACAAGCTGATTTATGTTTATGCAAACAATGCTTATTATGTGTAACATTCATCTTAACTGAGGGTCACATTCAGTGTTCTTAAACATCAGATGCCTGTGTAGGTCGTGAGGACTTTGCATAATCTAGAATATTGGCATGTTTCCTTCGAGTGATTTGGCATAAGAATGTAGTGATCTGAACAGTCGGAAGAAGCCAGGGGTGGGAGGAAGGAAGCTCATTATATGGTTATAATTGCTGTGTGTTTAAATGATTGCTGGATTTGACCGTGAAACAGTAATTATGTTCTGCTGTATAGACAGGAGTGTATCTGTCACATTGAATAAGCTTCTCCTGTAAAAAACCTGCAGGCTGTTTTCATAGGCTTTGGATATGCTTTCAGTATTTGCTGTCTGGAGGAAAAGCTGTCTGAATGACTCGTCTTTCTCTTTCTTATGAAAAGGATTAAAACTGAAAAAAGCCCCAAACTATGTATTTTAACCTTTAGAGTGTTTAAAATCAAGCAATAGAGACTCATTTAATGCTGAACTCAGTTGATGCACTTTAAAATGTGTTCTTCCTAGATAAAAGCTTTGTAAAATGACAGCTAAAAATATTGATTACTAAACTGACCATTCTGAACAATTTAAGGAGTAGTTTAAATTACTTTAGGCTGTTACTGAAGTCCAAAACCTAATTCTAAATTAAGAACACGTGTCTTAAGTATACCCCGCAGTAAAAAATCAAACAGTATACATTCTGTACTTAACATTTAACAACTAATTTTCCTGAAGTACCTGCCCTCCAAAAATTATTTTAGAAAAAATTTAAATCTTAATTGAACACTTCATTTGCTCACAGTACTTAAATTTCTGGGACTTCGGTTCCAGTTCAGTCAACATACTAATTGGCACTTTCATTGATAGCTGTATGTGTTACAGACTGCAAGTGAGGATTTGAAGGAATAAGAGGTCAGGAAGGGTCTCACCTTCAAATAGTAGCTCCTCTCCAGTATTTTACATGCTTCCATGTTCAGCTGATGTGACAGTGAAATCATAACATGTGAAGCTGAAAGTGGTGTGGATATTCAGACACACTAACTCTTATTGCTTATTTCTAGCTTGATAGCTTAGCTGTAATGAGCCAATTCACTAGCTCCTTTTCTTTTCTTTTCTTTTCTTTTCTTTTCTTTTCTTTTCTTTTCTTTTCTTTTCTTTTCTTTTCTTTTCTTTTCTTTTCTTTTCTTTTCTTTTCTTTTCTTTTCTTTTCTTTTCTTTTCTTTTCTTTTCTTTTCTTTTCTTCTCTTCTCTTCTCTTCTCTTCTCTTCTCTTCTCTTCTCTTTTCTCTTTTCTTTTTCTTTTTCTTTTTCTTTTTCTTTTTCTTTTTCTTTTTCTTTTTCTTTTTCTTTATTGAATGGTCAGAGATTAGCATTTATTAAAATTGTGCTAGTACAGAGGAGAGACAATGCAAAGATTCATGTATAGGAGGGTAAATAATGAATGCAATGAAACTTACCTCTGCTTCAAAAACTTATGAAAAGAGAAGCTACATACCTAAAGATGTTGATTTCTACATACTTCTGCAGTTGCAACATCTGTGGCTTATAGCTATAGTAACTGTAGTGTCCATATATCCAGAAACTTTTCTTGTCAACATATTTCAGAGAGATATTTCTATTTAGTTTATCAGATATTTAGATCCAAAATGTTTGAACAAATTCTTTCTGCTTCATCTATCATGAACAGGCAATAAGGACACCTGAACATGTAACCAACAAAATCAGAAGATATTTTCCAGTCTTTAGGATGCTAAAGTTCATTATTACAGCTCTTTAGTTTTCTTACATTCTTCTTTACATTTCTTTATGTTTCTTTAAATTTTCTTTCTGTAGCAAAAGGGGGAAGTAATCTTATCAGTTAAATACTGCCACCAGTACCTCTCACCTAGGAAAAAAATTCAAAATTTAGATTTCTCTTTTTCAATAGAACACTTCATTAAAATCCTTTTATAATACTCTGGATTCTTTAACTGGAAACCAGAATCTTTGAATATCATGATCTATCAGTATAAAATCTTTTTACATTCAGCATACTTCACATCTAAAACACAGGTTTGCTATGAAATTTACCTGTAAGAGGAAACCATAGAGCTCTGTAGGTTATGAACTCTGTTGTCTTAGAAGAAATTAACAGATGGTACAATACACTGAAATGCCAGAATGTTCTACACATTTTGTGAAAGGAATGTTTGGTTTTGAACTTTTTCATTCACTTGAATTTTAGAAGGTGTGAGATTTTTCAATGAGCATGGTGTTAGTACTAAATGCACAGATGACTTAACACTTGATCCGGAAGAATAATCAAGATTGATTCAGTAGTTGTTCCTATGGAATTCAGTAATAATTGCATTTTATTCCTATGCTTGACTGTTTGCCAGATGAGGGTATAAAATGAAAAGATCAGCAATACTTCCATACATTTCTGTATTCAATATGGATGTGGCTGATCTCTTTTTCATTTTCTTCTAGGCCTTTTCTGGAAACACAAATGCAGACAGTGTCATATACTATAAGCTTCAGCATTCTATTAAAGCAAGATTTCTCCGTTTTGTGCCTTTGGACTGGAATCCGAATGGCAGAATTGGAATGCGCATTGAAGTTTATGGATGCACTTACAGTAAGTGTTTTGCTGAATCAGCTAAATAAAACAACAATTCATCATTGTTTTTTTGCTACCTGAATTATACTTTAAAATAGATTTCTAAGCTTAACTTCAGTCTTGGATAAAGCCAAATCAGTAAGTTTATATCCAGACTTCACTATTTCTGCATCATCTAACAATATGTGATGCTTATTTTCCAGTTCTTTCAGTGTTGGAATGAATGATGTGAACGTAATTCAGTAACTGATTTGCTGCAAAATATTTTTTTGATTATCTCAAAAACTATGTCTTAACATGGTATACTTTCTACCTGAAGGACAAAATGTGGAAAATGTTCATAATTTTAAATATATATGGGTCTTGATCCCGCACCAATAACAGTACAAGTAGATAGACCCACAAATACACAATTGAAGGATACTTCAAAGTTGTTATATATTTATGGAGTACTTTTAGAATATTTCTTGTCATTAATGAAACATTAATAACTGGTATACGTATCTGGAACACAAATACACAGGTACTATTATTGTATTGATCTGCTGGACAAGATAAATCTTCCTGTTGTCTTCCTGTTAAAGTTCTTCATCCCTGGACTTTTAAAATATATTCCTTTTAGTAAGTTGTGTACTACTTTTTATTCTCCACATCTTTTCTTCATGAGAGAAACAAAGTTTTTTTTTAAGCAAGCTCCTTAACTGCTTTTTTTAAGTACTTTGATCTGGTTTCATTTGTAGGATTTTTCTTTCAGCTTCTGTGCTTAAGTCGCACTTTACACAGCTGACCTCTTCTGAATGGTGTCCGTTTATCTCTCTTCTGTGTCCATTCATTAGTATCTGACTTTAAACTGAACATCAGTAAAACACATATCTGGGCTTTCTGCCTTAAATTTCATTTTGTAAGATGAGTAAAAGACCACAAACTGAGGATATCGAAAATTTGAACCTGGATGTAGGAGATTAGGTCACCTCAGAAACTTGGTAAACTGTCCCATCCCAGAGAACACACAGCTCGTGCCAGGAGAAGGATGTGAGAAGTTAAGAACACACAGAATTCCTCAATGACATCTGCCTGGAGACTGGGAACATGACTTATGATTCCCAGAACAATGTAATGATACTGTTGTAACTGACAAATGTGGCCAAAATTCAACTTATCCTTCACTATTTTAAGTACCAGAACTACTGAAAGTTAAAAATGGAGGCTGAACAGATGGCTTTATCATTCCCAGCTAAAAGCTCATCTGAGTGTCCCATTTTAAATCTCATCTCTGTGGTACTGGATGAGAGTACATTCTTTCATGTCTCTAAGCTTCACTGAAAGTCAATCAGCTTTTCTTCTTCCCAGTCCTTTACGTTGTGCATTTGACAACATTTAAATCCTTGCTCGAAGTCTTGTTGTCAAACATTTCCAAACTGAAAAGCTCTCTTTTGCACGTGGCTAAAATACACGTTTTATTTATCTATATTGACTACTGTAATTTTCTCTCTCACACCTTTCAAGGTATCTTATGGCTTGCTTCTATGATATCCCTATTGCCAAAGGAAAATCTACGAGTCTAAGCGACAAAAAAAGGGCAGTGCCCATGTTACTAAAAAAAATAAAACATACAGAATAAGCAGTTACACAGTTAAAATATATTGTGTGTGGTCAGTAACTACTTTTGAGGAAGATTAAGATTTTTTCTGTATTTTACTTATTTGGTACCGGATTGAACCTATGGATAGCTTATGGAAACAAGTCATTCAAGTAAATGATAACTATCTTCTAAGATGAGACTGAATTTAAAAAGGATATTTATTTCGTCCATTATCCACTGTAATGCAGTACATAAAGAACCTGATACTGTTAAAAATCTGGAAACTTTTTTCAAACTGGTTAAGATTTTTTTCTATATTAATGATGTTGTATGTTCTTGAAATACTTTTTTTTTCTATGTATAAATGCTTTCATTCCAAATGAATTGCAGACTGTTTACCATCTCTTCATTTATTTTGAACATCTAGAATTCCCATGTGATTTTAATATTTCAATTCAATGCTTTCTATTGAAGACAAACCAGGTGATTATAGTCTTATAGTTCTAAAATATATTTAATAATTTGAAACATTAATTCTTTGTCTCAAGTCTTTTCCTTCATTTATCAGACACATGCAGGACATGTAGTTATTGTTACAATAATTATGCCTGGCTGTTTCTGAATTGCTATATACTTTTCCAGGGAAGACCAGAAAATGAAGAAAAGCATAAATGCCAGTGATAGCTACTTTAACTTTGATTCACACTTCCCAGATTTCCCATTTCTCATTCTTCCCTTCAGAGACATCTCACGCTTTCTTGTATTGTAAGAGTAAACAACTCTCTTTCCATTTACTACCAAAAATGTGGAGGGTGTTCTGTATTCAAGTGCAAATGATACTGAAAAATGCATGTATGTTACATCCAAAAGAAATCATTACTATCTTAGTGAAGTAATACTTACAGGACAACTGTTGACACTACGTTCAAGTTGCTGCTCTGTTGTCTTGAGCCAAACACCTGCTCTGAATAACTTAGCCTAGTATCCTCAGAACTAATGTTTCCCCTTTAGCTGCAGTCTTGGTGAGGTTTGGTAATGTCCATGACACATGCCCATAGGGTAAACCAGGTTATCATGGGTTTTATTTCATTTTTTTCACACGGAACTGCTTTTTTACCATGAATCTTCTAGGCCAAAGACTGACACATTTTATATATTTGCAAAGGATGCATCCAGAACACATCCTTCCATTTTTGCTTCTTAGCACTTAGGGAGTAGAAAGGATAGGTAGTCTGTTATGGAGTTACATGAAACATTAAGAGAGTTCTTGTGTATTCTTTGTGTTTAGTTCTACTTCCTCAGTCTGCTACCTCTGCCATGCGCTTCAGTTTTCTTACTCTTGTTCTACAGTCTTTTTCATGTAAGAAAGAAAGAAAAATGTTTTCTACCTCCAGGTGAACGACCTGGCTTCATGTGGACAGATGAAATCTGATTGTGCCATGACTACACAACAAATATTCTGTGCTGCCAAAAACACCCCACCTCAAAATCTCTCTCGGCGTCTGCCTGATAATTCTTCCTATTTAGTGTGTGCAAAAGAGACTGGTGAATCTCTACAGACATTTCCCGTGTGTTGTTGCTGAAATGTCAGATTGTGATAAGCAAGCCATACAAAATAAAGTTCAGGTTAAGCTATGCCCTGGCACTAAAAAAGGGTGATTAGAAGTCTCTTTGGCTTACTCTTTTCTCCCTTCATTACAAGGCTGTCTTTCTCATTCCATCCTCTAAAAACCAGCAGGCTAAATACACAAGGAAAAAAGAAAAGGCTTTTTCATGTGACAGATGGAAAGATGGGTTTAAATGTGAAAAGGAAAATTCCTCAGTAATACTCTTTTCTTCACCTGTAAAACTTAGGACTTTAATATTTTGTCTATTATAGTACAGAATCAATCAGGTCAAGGGAGGTGATTCTCCCCCTCTACAGCATTCTCATGAGACACCACCTGGAGTACTACATCCAGCTGTGGGATCCCCAGGACAAGGAAGATGTGGACCTGCCAGAGCAAGTCTACAGGAGAGCCACAAAAGTGACCAGTGTGCTAGAACATCTGTCCTATGAAGATAGGCTGAGAAAGTTGGAGTTGTTCAGCATAGAGCAGACAAGGTTCTGGGGACACCTTATTGTGGCCTTTCAATACTTTAAGGGTGTTTATAATAAAGATGGAGAGAGAGTTTTGTTCAGGGCCTGTAGAAAGAGAACAGTAATGTTTTTAATTGGAAAGAGGGTAGATTTAGGCTGGACAAAAGGAAGATTATTGTTTATTTTTTAATAATGAGGGTGGTAAGACACTGGAGCAGGTAGCCCTGAGAAGCTGTGAGTACCTCCTCACTGGAAGTGTTCAGGTCAAGTTGTATGGGGCTTTGAGCAACCTGATCTATTGTCAGGACATTGAAACTAGATGATCTTTAAAAACTTGCTGCCAATGCCAGCTGTTGTGTGATTCTATGCTACAAAGATGTCCCTTGAGGAGTGTCTGCAGTTGTCCCCATAATTTGTGTTGGAAGCTCTGCTATCTGCCTTTCTGACCTACTTTCCAAGGAGGTTTGCTGCTTGCTAGGGACTTGAATACAGGATACTGTGGAGACACTGTTGAGGCTTGTACAGTCTTCAGACTATCCCCGTCTGTTTCTCTTCCATGTGGGCACCAACAGCACTGTCAGGGAGACCTGGAGTGCATCAAACATGACTACAAGGCTCTAGGGGCAAGTGGCAAGGGGCAGGGGCATGGGGTCTCAAGCTGTGTTTTCCTTCTTGCTGCTGAGAAGAGAGAAGTGCTTGAGGATTACTGGGTGAATCCTTTGGATCAATAACTAGCTGCACAGCTGATGTCAACAGCAATTATTCAGATTAAAAAGCCTTAGGAGACTCTTTGATCAGCAGTTGCTAAGAAGAGACACAATCCATCTGACTACATATGGCAAAAGCATCCTTTGGGGAACAAGGCAAATAGCAGGATCACAGTCCTGGCCTTCAGCAGACCAGGCCTTCTGCATGCTCAGGGAACTCATTGGAAGAGTGACGCGAAAGATGGCACTGAAGACGAGAGGGATTCAGGATAGCTGGTTGTTTTGGTTTAGCCTGGATAAACGCCAGGTGCCCACCAAAACTGCTCTATCACTCCACCTCCTCAGCTGCACAGGGAAGAGGAAATATGATGAAAGGCTCGAGGGTCGAGATAAGGACAGGGAGAGATCACTCACCAATTACTGTCATGGACAAAACAGACTGAACTCGGGGAGAAAAGGGAGTTTAATTCGTCAAAAATCAAATCAGAGTAGGATAGTGAGAAAATAAATCCAGATGTTCAAACACCTTCCCCCCACCCCTCCCTTCTTCCCGGGCTCAACTTCATTCCCGTTTCTCTACCTTCTCCCCCCCGAGCAGCACAGGGGGACAAGGAATGGGGGTTACGGTCAGTTCATCACATGTTGTCTCTGCCGCTCCTTGTCCCTCAGTTGGAGGACTCCTCACACTCTTCCCCTGCTTCAGTGTGAAGGTCCCTCCAGGAGACAGTTCTCCACAAACTTCTCCAACGTGAGTCCTTCCCATGGGCTGCAGCTCTTCACAAACTGCCCCAGTGTGGGTCCCTCCCATGGGGTGCAACTCTTCACAACATGCTGCAGCATGGGTCCCTTTCACGGGGTGCAGTCCTTCAGGAACAGGCTACTTCAGTATGGGTGCCCCACGGAGTCACAAGCCCTGCCAATAAATCTGCTCCATTGTGGGCTTCTCTCTCCATGGGTCCACAGGTCCTGGCAGGAACCTGCTCCAGCGTGGCCTCCCCATGGGGTCACAGATTACCTCAGGCATCTACCGGCTCCTGTGTGGGATCCCTTCCACGGGCTGTAGGTGGATATCTGCTCCATGGACTGCAGGGGGACAGCCTGCCTCACCATGGTCTTCATCACGAGCTGCAGGGAAAACTCTGCTCCAGAGTCTCAAGCACCGCCTCCCCCTCCTTCTTCACTGACCTTGGTGTCTGCAGAGTTATTTCTTTCACATCGTCTCACTCCTCCCTCTTCATTGCCATCTCACCCAGAGTTTTTTTCATCCCTTTCTTAAATATGTTTCACAGAGGCACTACCACTGTCGCTGATTGGCTTGGCCTTGGGCTGTGGCGGGTCCATCTTAGAGCCAGCAGACACTGGCTTTATCAAACATACAGGAAGCTTCTCACAGCTTCTCACAGAAGGCACCCATATAGCCCCCCTGCTACAGAAACCTTGCCACGTGAACCCATAACACTGGTTGATTTTCAAGGATCATTTCCTCCAAGCTCAGGAAAGGTCTGTCCCTAGAAGAAGGAAATCAAGCAAAAGTGCATGGATGAGCAAGGAGCTCCCAACTGAGCTCAGGAATAAAAAGGAACTGTGCAAAAGGAGGACTATCAAAAGTACTGGCTCACTACTGAGTGGGGCAGAGGACCTGAGGGTAAAAGACATGGATAAGGCCAAAGTACTCAGTGCCCTCTTCACCTTGGTCTTTGCTAGTTAAGACTTGCATTCAGGAATCTCAGGTCTCTGAGGCCCAGAGGAGAGGCTAGGATAAGCGAGACCCTCAGTAGAGGAAGGTCAGGCTATGTAACTAAAAGAAAGGCATAGACCTACAGTAGCAAATCCAGCAAAAGGCCACAAGTATGATTAAGGGACTGGAGCATCTGCTGTGTGAGTAGAGGGTGAGATAGCTGGGACTGGACTGTAGAAGGCTCAGAAGGAATCCCACCATGTGTATTAATACCTAATAGGAGCATGTAAAGAAGGCACAGCCAGGATCTTTTCAGTGGTGTTCAGTGACAAGACAGTGGCCATGAACTGAATTACATTTTTTTAGAGTGAGGATGGTTGAACACTGGTATGGGTTGCCCAGGGAGATGTAGTCTCTATCTCTGGCAATATTCGAAACCTGGCCCTAAGAAACCTGCTGGATCTGACCCTACTTTGAGTAGGGAAGTTGCACAGGATGATTTCCCGAGATGCATGGCAGCTTCATCCATTCTGTGATTCTGTGATGCCCATACTGGAAAAATGATGATACAAAGTCCTGTATTCCAGTACTAAAACTGTAATTCAGCTTAATTAAAGTAGTAATTTGTTTATAATGGCAGAAAAAAAATTATTAACAGAACCTGGCCCTACTCACAGTTGAACAGTTTTCAGTTTTGAATATTTTTGTTTCTTTCCTAGAATAGTGTGGCATGATATTATTTTGAACTACTGTACACATATCTAGATTGATTTTCATAGTGTCTTAAATCTACTGTCTGCATGAAGGCCCTGAAAATCAGTTAAATGTAATGGACATGATTTTCCTCTTCTTCTTTTTGTTGATTGGAATTTATAGCAGATAAATTAACAGAGATTTTCACTCTAAGAATACAGTAAGAACAGAAATGGTTGAAGGACTTCTTGACTCCAGGGGAAGGAAGACCTTTCAGCATGTGAGATTAGTACTACATTGGAATAGAAGCCAGGTCTTTTCTGCTCAGTTTGCTTTACTATCTAGTGATAGCATCATCATTGAAACAGGACAGTCTTAACATCTGGTGGAGAACAGGAGTAACAGAAATCAGCTACACTTTACTGGGCACAGGTGAATCTAGGGACGTTGGCGGTGTGAGTTCATACCATATTGGAGTAACATGCAACTGTCTCTTTTAGACATAGCATTATACATTCTCTTTCATTTCTTTACTTCTAGGGTCTGAGGTAGTTGGATTTGATGGGAAAAGTTGCCTGATTTACGCATTTAATCAAAAACTCATGAGTGCACTGAAAGATGTGATTTCTCTGAAGTTTAAGACAGTGCAAAGTGATGGAGTGCTCCTCCACAGAGAAGGACAAAATGGAGACCACATCACCATGGAACTAATTAAAGGGAAGCTGTCTCTACTCATTAATTTAGGTAACAGCTACAGTGTCATAAAGTGTAATATAGTTACTAGGTATTATTTGACTAAAACTTCTTTTAATTTGTTAAGTGGATTTTAATATATAGAGTATAATAAACTAGCAGTATATATTTGAATAATTATATTTTTATATGGAATTAATAGTTTTTATTTTTCTTCTTTTAAGGTGATACTAAAACTCATCCTTCTAATGCCCAAATTAATATTACACTGGGCAGCCTTTTGGATGATCAGCATTGGCATTCTGTTCTCATTGAGCGCTTTAACAGTCAAGTAAACTTTACGGTGGACAAACACACTCATCATTTTCATGCAAAAGGAGAATTCAATCATTTGGACCTTGATTATGAGGTGTGAAAATTACCTTTCCTTTATTACATTTATTAACTTGGTTATGTAAATGCAGTGAAACAAACAAAGGAGACAGAACTTAGATAAGTTTGTAGTGCTTAAGACTTTAGGGATTTTCTGTCTCCTAAAGAAATGAATCGAATAAAAAGAGATGTTCTTAGATTACTAATGCTCCACTAGACTTTGAACTCAAAATTTTCAGAAGACCATCTTTTTCATCTCAAATTCATTATTTTAATATCTTTGTTTTAGTAGTGCAACAGATGTGGTAAACAGTATGTAAACATACGGAATGAGCCCCTACTCAAATCTATTATTTTATGGCTTGATAAAAATTGTAATAAATGAGCATAAAACCATTTTAGAAATGTTTAGATTAAGACTTAAATTCCTGTTAAATCTGGCAAATGTAGTGTGAAAAAATCTTGCTTACACAGATGGCAGATTCATGAAAAGGAGTAGACGTAATTTGCTGTGACGCTTTCCCACCTATGGTTAAAAATACCACTATTTCACAGTTGTAATGTGATGACTGGCTGCTTTATGTTTGCCCCTGTCCTGTTTGTTAGATGAGACAATGAGTGATAGAGCAGAGTGTCTGGAATCCGCAGGTCTAAATTACTTTACTCTACTCATTCAAGTTTTTTAGCAGTTTAGAGTAAGATTTCATGCTGTTCTGTGTCTGCATTAACCCATTTCAAAAACATTATTCACAAGACTAAAGTCATGATTCTGCTTAAAATTTGTGAATCTAAGCCAGAAAGTCAAGGCCTGGAAGATCATACCAACTGAAAAAAATAAAAAGAGGAAAAAATAGGGAACAACAAATGTTATTTTAATCTGATTCATAAAGAGATATATTTTACTAAATTAACAAGTATTGCAAATTAACGTTTCCTCTTTTCCACATACAGTAGTTTGAAGAATATGTTACCAACACAAGGTAGAAAGGAAAGCAAAAACTGGAAAAAAACCTAAAAGCTTTGAAAGTATGAACCACTGTATTTAGAATTGCATTTCTGACTATAAAAATTTCTCAATTTTATTACTTAATGAAACATGATATATTTAATTTTGGCATTTTTAATAAAAGGATTTTAAATATTAAGTGAAATTTCAAAATTAAAAGGTAAATAATTTGAAGTGACCTTTGCTACAATGTCAACCAGAATAGCTTTACAATGGGTGAGTTCAAAAGTTCACTTAAACTGGCATTCTGTTTTCGATGGGGCCCAAGTGTGGAAACGTAGACCAGAGTATAACTCAGGTCACCCTCGTGGCAATACTTTTCTAAAACAATCTCCTGCTTTCCAACAGTTTCTGCCTCAGGGACTTACTAAGACAGAGTGATATTCTTGAACTTGATGGATTTTTATTTTTATTAAATCTTCCAATCTCTTTCTGAACCCAAGTAAACCTAAAGCATCAAATCAAGGAACTGCACAGCCTAAGCATTTTGAGAGTATATACTTTCATTTTTTTGAATCTGCCCTGGAATAATTTAGTTTGATGCACTCTTGTTCTCTGTTACGTTAGTTATGATTTGCACACAGTGGAGAAGTTAGGCTCAAATTTCCTAAAGAAGTTGTTAGTGAACAACTCTCTCTTCTGCCTTTTTGCACTGTCCAGAATGATCTGCATGTACTGAGCCTAGTCCTTCTTCTCCTTGGTTTTGCAGCTATAATTGAGCCCGAAAGCTGATATGACTCTATACTAAGCAAATGTTAAGAGGCATCCTCAGCAGAAAAAAAAGGCCAACATTTCAGAATATTTTAACACATACATATGACTTCATATAGCCTAACTTTTGTTAGCCTGTGCTTTTAATATGTAGATGTGATACAAGGAAATAGCCAAGAAGTAGCAGATTCATTATGGCCAGTCTTTGACTTCTGCTCCTAACACTATTGGCAACTTCTTTCCTTAGAAAATTACTTAATAGTATCATTGATTTCTCTTCTTCTTCTAAGCTCAGCTTTGGAGGAATCCCAGTGCCTGGAAAGTCAGGGACATTGTCGCGCAGGCACTTTCATGGGTGTTTTGAAAATATTTATTATAACGGAGTGAACATTATTGACCTGGCCAGGAGGCATAAATCTCAGATCTACTTTGTGGTAAGAGATTTATAGTTAAGAAAGAGTAAGTAAATAAAATAAAGGAAAGAAAAAGACCACAGCCACTTTCATATGCAATCTGTTAACACAGTTCTAGTAAATTCTTTGTTGTTTAATGAAAGAAAAATCAAGGAATACCTAACTCAGGTATTTTATATTTGCTGATGTACAGACCCATCCAGCAGACAGTGCAAGATGCATTTTATTCTTCAGCTCTTTAGCTGATATTTAGATGTGTGTGATATATCACTGTTGTGTGGTATGTCACTGTTGTGCATGTATTAAAGCCAGTGAGTAAAACAAGATGTATTGGAAGCCATCGAAGCTCTGGCTTTGACTTCTGTACTTGACTATTAAGAACACCAACAGTACATTGCAAAAGCTTTCTATTGCTGAGGACACTGATATGCTCTGTTTTCTCCAAAGCATTATAATTTTGACAGATAAGTTCTGTTTGTCAATTTATACTGCCCTTTGTCTGAAGAGCTGTACTTTATGTTGGTGGGTTGAATGTATTTGTTGTGACACGGCCAACAGTTATATTAGCCAAATCCCTAACATTTAGAGAAATCGTTCCAATAATGAATCAACATTCTTCTGTGTTACAGGAGGTTTTCTATAAATTTTACTAACTCCTTTGATTATTTTCCAATAGTATCTCTATTTGCAGTATTTATTTATTTAGCAGCAGGAAATGCAGAGATATGAAGGAAACAGTAAGTTCAAAACAATTAACAAAAGAGGAAGTACTTTCGAGTTCCAAATATGGTTTGGATTTAAGTTCAGAATGTGGATAATCAAATTTGTTTCTCTGTCCCAGAAGAAATGAATGACAGATATCTCTTCTGATGTGAAGCTCATCTGAAATATTCCAGAATTAACTAAACTGGTACCTCCGTATAATATCCCGTCCATGATGTTGATTGATGTTGGGGAGTAGGCAGTTACAGGAGTCTCCGTGTGGACTAGTGAAAGGGAAACTACGAAATTACTGTCATAGGAAATTTCATCATCTTCATCTCTAAAGATTTGAACTATTGTCCTACTTTCAAAACTATTTAGGAGAGGTTTTATAATGTTAATGTGCCAGAAAGTGTTTATGTTACCAAAGAACCATTGTGGAATAGCCACTTTGCTGGTCTGATTCAGTATCAGGCAGCTGTCCAGATAACGTGGAGCAGGAATCTGCAGATGGTAAGCTTTTAGCATTTAGCAAGGTTTATTAGTCTGATGACTGTGTTTCACAACGGGTCAGTTCAGTGGACTATTCAGTTCTCTACAGCTGATTTAACAAGACAGTGCTTTTATTTATTTACATATATTCCTGGAAGAAAACGACTTGATTTTTAGACTAACACATTCAAATATTACAAATATTATGTTCTATGCAGTGTTTTGAAACTGTGTAGTTTCCATACAAAATTTCTCTTGACTGTTTTTCCTCAGATATTGCTAATGCCAGATTTGTTTCATTTCTTTCTAGGGCAATGTGTCCTTCTCATGTTTAGAGCCGCAGGTAGTTCCTGTCACGTTTCTGAGCTCCAGAAGTTACCTGGCACTGCCAGGCACATCAGGGCAAGATGAAATATTCATCAGTTTCCAGTTTCGCACCTGGAACAAGGAGGGATTTCTATTATCTAATAAACTACACCAGACTTCAGGTGGTTTCCTCTTATATCTGAGTGATGGGAAAGTTAAAATCAGTCTTCATAAACCAGGAAAAGCACTGAGTGACATCACTGCAGGTAACGGAAATAAAAAAAAAATCCAAGTTTCCTACACATGAAAAATAAGTTAATGTAAAGTCATTTACTACATTCTTGACTTTGTTTTATGACTAGTATGTGTGCAACTATGCTTTACCTCTGTGAATTTTAATGCAAAATATTTTCTAAATACCTTCTTTTCTCACAAACATGTATCTATGCCTTTTTCCCTATGATTGAGTAGGCTTCAAATCTGACTCCTTAGCTTTACATACATACACTATGTAATTCTCATGTGTATAATCTGGGAAATTTGAGAAATCGAAGCAACTTTTCCAGTTGTGAAGTGTAAACAAGTTAATTTGTTACTCTGTTATACTAAGCCATTCAGATATTTGTCAGTGTCTTTACAAGGCATCAAGTAACTCATTTTTTCTGTAGAGTTATACATTATTTTAAATATTGTTTGTTATTTTCTGGAGGTCTCAATTACAAAGCTTTTCATTACATTTGGACAGTGGATGCCCAATAGCAGATTGTGTTCCAGAAATCTGGGGCAAGTTTGAGTCTACATTAAAAAAAAAAAAAAAAAGAAATTTATAGTAAGGACAAAAAGAAATGGAGAAGTTGAGGAGAGCTGAAGGGTCACTTGTATAGCTAGTTACTGAATTGAGACTAGGTCAGCTACTGTTGGTAGTGTGCACTGCTAGGCAGCCCTCAGGGCAGAGCTGAGATTTCCAGAAAGTGTACCCTCTAGTCATCTTCTAAGCCATTTCACTGTTGGTAGACAAATATATAAGGACAAGAGGATGAGGCAAGTGCAGTAAGATACAGTCATGTTAGAGAGTGCCCAGCGGGGATTCTGAGAAGCAGCTCCCAACTTTCACTTAGTTTGAGAGCAAGGAGACTCCTGCTTTCACAAAGAGACTCCCCATTTTTCCTGAGTGCTGTTAGCACTTGATATGAGTACAGCAAGACTACTGACCCAGCCAGGAATCTCCTTCTTTCAGGAAAAGTGAGAGTAGGACAAAGCCAACAACATCTCCATCTTCCACGACTTAAAAAATGGTGAGAAGCAGTAACATCACCATGTGATAATATCAACACCTTCACCTAACAGCACTTCATCAGTAGTATACTGTGCTCTGACACTCCATGCATCACAGCTACCTCAGAGTTTCTCATCCTTTATGTAGACAAATTGAATTTTGCCCTTTTCTTGTGGAGGGATAAAATGATCATTCCAGAAAGACTTTTCAGGCAGGAAAAACAGAACTAGAGAGATTAGGCAAATAAATGGGATTCCAAAGAATATAAGAAAATGAGGAAATGAGGCTGGGACTGGAGTGGTTTCTGTACAGACAAAGAAGATAACCAGAGACCACTAGCTGGAGGAATATGTCATAGAAGCAATGGGTAATTTGACTGCAGAAAGCACGATGATGATATTCAAATTATTAGTTGATCCTAGATTTATTTTGAACTGTACACTGTCATATATTTCATATTCATAAAAGAAGTGTATTATCAGTGAAAAAGAAGAAGTTAGTTCCAGTAATGTAATGTGTAAACTGAATTAAGAGGTGAATAACAAACAGGAAAACTTTGTCTTGCATTGGTATTTAGAAAATAAGTTAAGGATTTGAACGTGTGAAGAATTAAGTCTTGAATAGAGTATATTCATTGGAGTGATAGGAACCAAACCAAAGGCATCTTCTAGGGTAATTTTCAAACCAGAATATAGAGCTTGAGCTATTGCTTGAGCAATAACAAATCCAGTAAGTAGACTAAGCAGTTACTGAAATAAAAATAATAAATACATAAAAAAATAATTGTCATAAAATTGAAAGCCTCTAAATCTCTTTCGGACATCACAGAATTAAAGAAGTTATGTAAAAGTGAAATAAGATTTCAGATAAAAATTATATTCAGTGCAAAAATAAAAGAAGAATCGCTTATCTAAAATGTTGCATATCAAGTGCTTGACAGTGTAATGCAGACAAAGAGAGAAAAGCAGATTCAAGCAGAGCAAAAAAACAGCCAAAAGATTGAAGATGAGGCCTCCTTAATCTTAGTTCTGTGCCCCTGTTTCTTTTAGATTGATTTCTCACTTCAGTTCCTGATACAACTTCAATTCCTGATACAAAATGAAAATTCCTTTGAGAGGAAAAATAAAAAGAAACAGGAAAAAGTTAAACGTAACTCTGAAGTTAGTTATGTTTCTACAGGTGTATAATGATTAAAAGTAAATTTTAAACAGTTCATAATTTTATTTCAGGAAAAGACTGTAAGCCAGTAATGACCACAGGTGATGCTGAAATTTACACAAATACTTTGATAGTGTTTCTGTGGGTGATAATAGGATCAACCCTGGTTTTTGTTATAATCTAAAATAACAGCCACAAAGAGTACTATTGTAATGACAAGAGGTTTCCCTAGACTCACCATCTGAAAATGTCAATCACTTAGTAAGAATGTCAGTGGTATGTAGTTAACAGTGATGATTTCGTCTTTTTAGGAGCTATTTCAATTGCAGTTCAATTAGTTATGTATATTAAAGAAACTATTGTCATACAGTGTCATTTTAGCAGACCAGCTGAAGGTGGTGGCCCTTTTAACAGCTGAAGACTGGCACACAGAACAATTTATTCAATTTCAAAGTTGCAACTCTATACATAACATATTAACTGAAATACCCTAATACAAATCTTGTTACTCTATGCTGAAACAGAAATTAATGTTCTCATGCTATGTTAAGCTTACTCTTCTTAAAGTCTAACAGGAGGAATTGTGTTTGCCTTTGTGAAGACAGAAACTACTGCAAAAACATCATATTCTCTTCTAAGAAATAAGTTATCTAACAAAACCATATGGGGAACTTAAGAGTTTTTGGAGTGTTTATAGTCACACTTACTGAAGCAATTCAAGTCTTCTGTTAGAGAATGAGTAATTAAATTATGGGGGTCTGGACAGGTTTCTTCCCCTACAGGCAAGGACATCACCTAACTTTCACACAAACACATGATGTTGGACAAATAAATCAGAGCATATTTCTTTGTACACTGTTCTTAAATTCATTATCATGTGTTTTTAAAGATTTCTTCAAACATATAAAAATGAGGAGAATGGTAATTAATGAGTGATTAAGTTATAATAACACGTATCTTTTTCAGAATGATTGCTTAATGTGTTTCCTTTGTAGACTCTTTTGCAAGCTGGTTCTCAAATATTCACAAAGAAATAACATAGATTAAAAAAAAAGAAATGAACACAATGTTAATTTGTGTTGAATGATGAGACCAAATAGAATTATCTGTACAAATGTTTGAGATCTTATTACTCAGTTTCTTCATATGACTCTGTCTTTCTACACAGCACTTAATTTCTATCCAGCTTTTAATTAAGTGGTGTTAACAGTCATTGCATTTGATGGTTATACTTCAGACTAATCTATAAATTATTTTCTCTGAACTAGTTTTTTTAGTTACTCACTGATCTCCTAATAAGACATATACATTTTCTTTTTACATATAGGTGTTCCTAAGGTTGGATGTCATTGTTCTGCAAAACCTCCCCCAGACCTTTCTTTTAGTGCTTAGATATTAAAATGATGGATGTACTGCTAATGAGAATACATGGATATCTTGTTTAATAGGTACCTTAACATGTACTAAAGATTTAATTGCTATTTTTTCCTCACTTGTTTCTATTAAAGTATTTTTAGAACTCCTAGTGGAACACCAGACAGTATAAATTTCAGATGGAATGGAAATGTTAGCATTCTGTTGGCATCCACCCTTTAGAAGTTGTACCGTTTTGTGGCTTTGCACAAGGAAATGTGAATTTAGTCAAGGTTCTCTATTTCAGGGTTACAATGAGCTGTTTTCTCAGAATTATCTTGTACTCTCACAGTGGCATTCCTCAGTCCCTAGATTTAATGAAGGGGACTTTTGGTAAGTCTTGACTTAAGCTATATGAATGTCATTCAGTATCTCTAATCATGCCAGCCTGTGTGAAGATGAGATCAAATAACCATCCCAAAATCATTTAGTAGGTCAGTATGATAACTACAGTAAACAAACCAAAAAGTGCAAAATTAATATAATCAATTTTCCAGTAATCAAAATATTTTTCTACTTCAGTCATTTATTTAACCTCCTTTATGTTAGGGCATTCTCTTTCCTGTTTTGACAGTCACATATTGGAATATTTGGAATATGATTTTCTCCCAGAACAAGAAGTTTAGTAAAGTAGGACCTAAAACTGAGAATTAAAAACAATTATCCTTGCAGTAATTGAAATGAAATTACAGAATTTATTGTTAGATTTAATATATTCAGTAATAGCATAGATAGTGAGTTTGAGTATATCCTCAGCAAGTTTGTTGATGGCACTAAGTTGAGTGGTGCAGTTGGTTCACTAGAAGGAAGTGGTGTCATCCAGAGGGACCTTGGCGGGCTGGAGGAGTGGGCCTATGTAAACCACATGAAGTTCAACATGGCGAAGTGTGACGTTCTGTGCCTGCATCAGGGCAATCCCTGATATACAGACTTGGGGGTGAATGGACTGAAAGCAGCCCTGAGGAGAAGGACTTGGAGATACTGGTGGATGGAAAATTGGATATGAGTGGACAATGTGTGCTCATAGGGTAGAAAGCCAATTATATCCTGGGCTGCATAACAAGAAGCATGGCCAGCAGGTCGAGTGATTCTCCCCCTCTACACCACTCTCATGAGACCCCATCTGGAGTTTGTGCCAAGCCATGGGGTTCCCAACATAAGAAGAACATTGAACTTGTTAGAGTGGGTCCGGACAAGTGCCATGAAAATGGTCAAAGGGCTGGAACACTTCTCCTATGAAGAAAGACTGAGAGAGTTGAGGTGGTTTGACCTGGATAGGAGAAGGCTTTCGGGATACTTTATTGTGGCCTTTCAATACATAAGCTGGGGCTTATGATAAGAATGGAGAGAGAGCTTTTTTTCCCAGAATCTGTAGTGATAGGAAAAGGGGCAGTGGTTTTAAACTGAAAAAGGTTGGGTTTATATGTCCCACCACTGGAAGTGTTCATGCTCAGATTGTATGGGGCTTTGAGCAACATGATCTAGTAAAAGAATTCCCTGCAAATGGCAAGGTGATTGGACTAGATGATCTTTAAAGGTCCCTTCCATCACAAGATATTCTATAATTCTGTGATTCCCAAAGGAAAAGATAGCATATTGCAGAGATGTGACTGAGAAAAATATTCACTTCAAGTACCTTTACAAATAAAAAAAATCCTTGCTTAATTTTAGAGAAGAAGTGAAAGAAGGTGGAGCTTTTGGTAGCTGGGGATGGAGGCTAGAAAGAGGGAAATAAATAAGTAGAAAAACAATTCCTTTTAAAAAAATTATTTTCTGAAAAGTCTAATCTTAAAAACATGGCTTTACAAACTATATGTATTTTAAAATTTAGCTTCTTATTGAAGAAAAATTCTTCAATGATTTATAGAAGGAAACTAATTATATTACCGGGAATTGGGAAAAAACCCTTTCTCAGACTTAATTTTCTGTGGTTTAAAAAATACATTATTCATATTCTCTGTTTTAACATAGCTAGTTTCTCTTTGATGAAAGAGCATAGTTCGCTGAAGTTCGTAGTGGTATAAAAGACCTAAGGAAGGTTTATCTGTTTGTGATTCTTTGTTGATTTTTTTTTGAGGTTAGTAAAACCTTTCGATATATTTGATGAGTTCTTGCTGTAAAATAGTGTTAAAAAAATAGGAGAGGTAAATAATAGTACTCGTCAAGTCTAGACACTTCATTATACAGTGTGACTCATCTATGCCCATAATATTGCAAGACAGCAATAATATTTTTCTAATGCTTTATCTACTTTATTTTTTAAATGTCTGTTACACTTCATATTACCTAGCCAAAATATAACTAGACACAAAATAGCTAGGTTTTAAAGCATTTTCTTAATCCTCAGCTCAATAAAATGCCAGCCCTAACATAAAATATACTATCCTGAATTTGTATTAACTGCCACCAGTACAAAGGGACTTCTTCAGCAGGTGGACACCTTAAAAATCTAGTCAGTCCCTCCACGTTGCCTCTAGGGCTATGTAAAACCTTGTTACCACAAGATTACCCCTCTACAGGTGACCTTTTGGTAGCCAGCTGTAACAGTATTAGTACTATTTTATACTGTATGGAATAAGGTATCCAATTTTTATTTCAGTAAAAAGTCCATCTCTATAAATGTCAAGAATATGGACTTTCACAGAAGCATAAAATACATCTATTTAATGCTGAATATTTACTCTAAGTGTACTGCTCCTGTTAGTAAACTCACATGCCACTTCTCATAGAAGATAGCAACCAAAATTAGCAATGGCCAGAGTGGTATCAGAAAATCTGTGACTGCAGCCCTGTGCTTTCTGCCATAATAGAAAGGTGAATTGTTCCTGAAAGTGCAACACAAAGATAAGAAGATCTGTTAGCCTCTAGTCTTTCTTGAACTGGGAAGCCCAGAACTGGACACAGTACTCCAGATGGAGCCTCACTAGGGCAGAGCAGAGAGGGAGGAGAACCTCCCTCAACCTGCTGGCCACACTCTTCTTAATGCACCCCACGATACCGTTGGCCTTCTTGACAACAAGGGCACACTGCTGGCTCATGGCCAATCTGTCATCCAGCAGCACTCCCAGGTCGTTCTCCACAAAGCTGCTTTCCAGCAAGCCTGTACTGGTGTGGGGCATGGCATTGTTCCTCCCCGGGTGCAGGACCCTGCACTTGCCCTTGTTGAACTTCATCAGGTTCCTCTGCACCCTACTGTCCAGCCTGTCCAGGTCTCACTGAATGGCAGCACAGCCTTCCGATGTATCCACCACTCCTCCCAGTTTTGTGTCATCAGCAAACTTGCTGAGGGTACACTCTGTCCCTTCATCCAGGTCATAGATGAGCAAGTTGAACACGACTGGGCCCAGTACTGACCCCTGGGGAACACCATGAGCTACAATCCTCCAACTAGACTCTGCGCCACTGACGACAACCCTCTGAGCTCTGCCATTCAGCCTGTTCTCAATCCACTTCACTTTCTATGCATTTAGCTCAGCTTCCTGAGCTTACCTATGAGGAATTTATACTAAACATATTAGAGATATTTTCTAGACGATAATTTATCTGAATCTATAAAGTGATTCTAAGATTTATCTCTGGATTGTATGCTGATCTTGTATTTAGGCTGTGGTGGTTAACACTATATGTATCCTAGTTACGATATAATTTGAACTTCCTCATTTATTCACTCCTCTAATTTATTTCCTTTCCTTCTGTTTGAACTAATCGTTTGACTGGTGGACTATTTCTTTAGAATATACAAAACATTCTAGAAAGGAGTGTATAAATAGATGAAATTTTGAGAGGGATATCACAGATCACAAATCATAGGTACTCTGCAGTCAAGAAAAGACTTTTACATACTTCAATGGTTCTATTCTTTGTTCTTCACTGAAAGAAGTATCTCTGTTCTGAAGACCACTCAAGAACACGCTGGACATAAAGAACTTAAAGTTAATAATGTGCTTACATATGGCCCTGTATAAAATTTCTTCAAATATATATGTGTTTTCCAGAATCAGAGCTTTAGATTTATTGCTTTGTGGCACCTTATATCTACACAGCCAGAAGTAATGTAAATTGGTGTTAGAGGCTAAACTTTCAGAAGATTTTCCCATATATTTCCAATAAAAGAGACAACTGAAAGAAAAATAGTCTTGTGGCATCGACATGACGGTTGGTGAAGCTTTTAGCATTCACAGGATTTTGCTATTTTACTAGGTTATAATATAATGACTACATTTGATTTTAAAGATGAAGAAATCATTTGTAATTGTGCTGTAAAAATGTGTATTGTGTAAAATGCTGAGTCTTCCATCACAATGATATCTTAATGATAAGCTCCTTAGATTGGGAGCGTACTTTTCATAGTCACTATGTTAAATGGATGTATTGCTGATAATTAGGAGTATTACAGCTGTAAGGCCTATTCACTGAAGTACTTTTATTTTTTCTTTGTCAGATGTGAAGCAAGGCAATGGACAAGGGCTCTGTCTTCACAGAAGACTTACATGCTCTTTATTCATTTTCTTTTTCTTTCATGATCACCTGGAGTTTTCACATTGACTATGATTTTTATACTAGTCTCTCCTCCTTTCAAATTTATAACATTCAGGTAGTATAACAAATAATGGATGTTTATACCTCATTTTTGTTTTTGTTTTCCTTCCAGGTGTTGGATTAAATAACGGCCAGTGGCATTCTATATCCTTCTCTGCCAAAAAAAATCGTATCAGTGTAATAGTGGACAATGATGTGACCTCATCTGCTCATGCCTCCATACCTCTGCAAATTTATTCAGGAGATGCTTTCTACTTTGGAGGTGAAATATGTTGTTTATTTATGCTGCTAATATCCCACAGTTAAACATCAATTTTTCCTGGCGTAATTCGTCAAATGGCAAGAATTATTTGGCTTCCCTGACGTCTTCTTTACCTACTCGGATATCTCTCAAAGGATCTGGTTTTCAGGCACTGCTACGATGCTTTTGAGTTTGTGCTTCCTTAAAATTTTATAATGTTTAAATTACCACCCTATATAATTTTTCATTTTTTAGAACATCGTTTTCAGGTATCATAGTCTAATAATTGAATATAGTCTTGCGGAGAATCAGACAAACACAAAAAAAGTCACTCTTGTCGCACACTTACTGTGTTGCTAAATCATTTTTTTGTAAGAATCTTCCACCAGGATGACTTCAAGTTTTCACCTTAACTTAATGCTTGCTTACTTATACAAATATGGTCTTTACATGATACACACTCTTAATTTTTTTTTTTTACAAGAGTGACACACCTTTTCAATGTTTGGAGAATTCATCTTATACCTAAAACGTACGTTTAGATATCTTCATTTCTCTAGGATTATCGACAGTTATCTGTCACCAAGTCATTTTGTTATGAGTCGTATATATTGTTACTGATAGAGCTGAGTGTGTTGTTTTGTCTAAATCACTTGAGAATGGACTACTAATAGCAATATTAAACGGCTTCTGAATGCATTATTCAGCACTAGCCTAATGCTTCATGTCTTAGCTTTATGACTGAACTATTTATTAGCAATTCTCAGATTTCAGAGAAAATTTAAAACTGCATGCAAAACCCTAGATGAGTATGGACCACGTCATAGTCCACAGATCAGTTCCCTTGAAAAAATAGGTTGTAAATAAATTCCATGCTCACAAAGAGACTGTAAATATAGGAACTGCTGCATGAGCATCAATGTGACTTTTCACATCTGGCATCTAGCCTTTACTAAACTTGTCACTTGACCTGGCTGATAATCAGAGAAAGATACAGATTATTGGCCTTGAATAGCCAGGAAACCTTTTTTTTTTCCCCTTCTGTGTTGCTTCAGGTTCCCACATCTCTGATTAGGTGATTTGCGCTATTGCAGGGTTGATGGCACAGAACAGGAGGGATGTGGGGAATTGCAAAAAGCAGCATATTCAATTAAGTTGTACAAGGACTTTTCTATTTATCGCTGGTGGGGTGGAGGGGGTAAGTTAATTCCAAGGACATTGAAAGTACTAATTGCATATCCACCTCTCAGCTTCTCTCCTTTCAGCTTTATAGCTGGAATCAGCAGCTCCTGCATGTCATAGAAACTTGAGGAAAACCAGTAGAAGGTTCCTGAGTTTAGAAAATTATTCATTAAAATTCTATGTCATATAGCATTATCAAAATGCCGACAATGTATTTTGACTTTCTTTCTGAGTTTATATGAGTATTTACTGTATTTCTATAAGCCGATTGTTAAAACAAGAATATCAGCCTTCCAGGAGAGGTGTCTTGGGGACATGGTTGCTAGTTTTCTTGTTTTATTGAATAGAAAGTGTGCAAGAAATGTGTATGCTTAACTGGGAAAATGTGTAATAAACATGGAAGTACTTTAGCATTGTGTCAGCACAATTTCTAGTCATGTTTTTGTCAAGCATATGGTACCTCTTTCAGTTCTTGGAATAATAATTCATTGTAACTATTAGGGCAAAAATAGATTAATATTGCAATAAGCACATATGGTAAATTTCATTATTAAATGATTTCTTCCTATCTTTAATACCCAGCCCATAATTATAAGAAATCTCAATTTCATTAATATTAAGGATGTTGCCTTCTCTCTAACAGAACTAGAAGACAGCTTTTAAAAGACAGACATCACAAAAAAAATCTGAGACGATTTTGTAGAATAGCTAAGTGTGAAAGTTATAAACTTTTCTGCCTTCTGTGGCCTTTTTTTTAAAAAAAAAAGTAATATGAACTCCACTGGAACTATCTTATTCTCAAATGAGTGTAAGATTTTTCACAAAAAACAGAATTTATTTTAACATTTTATTGTAGAATGCCTAAAGAATGTGGTTATACCTGTAATTGATTTGTCTGTGTGTGGTGCTGAAAAGTTACTGTGCTCCTATTTGGACTTTTGCAAGTCCGTGGATTTGTTGTTCTTAGAGCAATATAAAAAGCAGATAAAAAATGTTTTCCTTTAGAAAGGTAATAACAGTTTTGAACAGTTTGGTTCCTCACCAGAGTACAAGACATGGAGAATTTATTTACTTATTCCATTTCCATTTTAGTTCATTTTCTATCGTATACTTCTTAAAAACATATCTATACTATTTATGTTGTTGTACACTCATTTGAACAGATTTACTAGTTTCCACTGTCATTTTACTTTCCTGCATAGTAAACCTCTGCACTGTCTTTACAGGACTTCAGAAAATAACCATTAGCTGTGTGGAATAAAGAAAAGTCTTAGAAGTTACTGCTTCCTAACATCATGAAGCAAGAAAGTCTTTGAATGCTGTGAACCAGAATGCAGTATTGTTTGACTGAGATCAAAGAATGGCCCTTGTGCATCATTCCAGAAGCAATATTACCCTTTGGAAGAACGCAAAATAAAAAAATTTTTAGGCATATTTCGTCATGCAGTGTTCAGCTGCCGCTGGGAAAAAAAGCTCAATGTACATGGTCTAACTCAAATCAGGACTGAAGCAATTTACTGGTTTATTAAAAATCAGTGAACAAGGCATTTCAGGATCAGTAACGCAATAGGCAAAGCATAATATTAGATACTTTCAGAACGTTCTTCATAGGTTGGATAGGACATCCAGACATTTTCTAGTCCAACCATCTGTTCTAAACAAGTATGATTAGATCAGGGTGTGCAGGGCTGAGACGACTCAAAACTTGAACAGCTCCATGGATGGAAATCTCATAACTCCTCTGAGAAAACGGCCCTCATATTAACCACCTGCATCGTAGAAACACTTGTTACTAATGTCTGATCAGAATTTGCCATTTTTTACTTTTGTCCTTTGCCTCTTGTTTTGTTGCTGTGCACTTCTAGAAAAAGTTTCGCTCCATCTTCTCTGTATCATTTTGACAGATAGTTTTATCTTTTTTTAAGACTGAACAGGCCCAGCTTTCTCAGCATCTCCTCATACAACCTGTGTATTCAGCTCCTTGACCATCTTGGAGGCCTCCACTGGACTCACTCCAGGATGTCAATTTCTTTCCTGTGCTGGGGAGTCCAGAACTATAGCACTCCAGATGTGATCTCACAAATGCCACACAGAGGGAAGGATCATTTCCCCAGACCTGCTGGCTGTGCTCTTGATAATACAGCCCAGAATACCTTTGGCCTTTTGTGCTGCAAAGGCAAATTCCTTGCTTATGGTCCACCTGTTGGCCACCAGGACCCCAGGCCTTTCTCTATGAATCTAGGCAGTTAACCTCCAGCCTGGATAGCTGCATGGACTTGTGCCATCTCAGATTAAAGAACTTAAACTTGTTTTTAATGAACTTCATGGCATTCCTGTCAGCTTGTTTCTCCAGTCTACCCAGGCCCCTTTGAGTTGCAGCCTTGCCCTCTAACATTTGACCCCTGCCCCCAATTTGATATCAGTCACAGACTTGCTGAAAATACCTTCGGTTCCGTCATCCAGGTCATTAATGAAAACATTAAACAGCATAGCTCTCAGTACTGATCTCTGAAGGACCCTCTGTTCATTGACAATCAACTGGACTTTGCATCATCAATTGGCTGCTTAGCTTATCAATCTGGTGACAGGGAGGCTACAGAAAACTGTTAGGGGCTTTGCTAAATTCAAGGTATGCAATGTTCATTGCTCTCCCTTTGTCCACACTGCCCATCTCTTCAGCAAAGAAAAGAAAGAACTTGGTCAGGCATGATTTAGCTTATAGTTACCCAGTTACCTTCTTGTCCTTGACATGGTTAGAAATGGCTTCTAAGAGGACTAGCTCCATGAACTTGCCAGGGACTGCAGAAAGGATGACTGACCTGTAGTTTTCTGTGCCGTCCTTCTTGCCTATCATGAAGATGGATCTAACATCTGCCTTTTCCAGTCATCAAGAAGCTCACCAAATTGCCAACATGTTTTGAGGGTTAAAATGTTAATAGCTTCACAAAGACAATGGCAATTGTTACAATGACATTGGCGAGCTCCTCAGGTGTCCCTTGGACTCTTTCTTCCTTTAATGTGGGTACTTCTTCCCTTCTTCATGCTCTGCTAGGACATGGGAAGCCTAAGGATTAGTTTTACCAGTGAAGACTGAAGGAAAATGGCCTTGTACAAATCATTTCCTCTCAAGGCCCTTGTCACTAGGTCCCCTGCCCCATGGAGTACTACACCCATAATCCCCTTAGCCTTCCGTTTGCTACTGTTGTGCCTATAGAAACCTTTTTGTTGCACTTCATCTTCCTAGATAGTTTTAATTCCACCTGAGGTCTGGATTTCCTAACTGCATTCCTAGACATGCAGGTAGTAGCTTTATATTCACCTCCAGATTGCATGTCCTTACTTCCACCTCTAGTATAGTTTCTTTTTGTGTTTACACTCACTCAGGAGCTCCATATTTATGTTTGCAGGCCTTCTGCTTCTGTACTTAACTATGTTTGTGGTAGACTTTTCTTATGCTCTGAAGAGTTTTTTGTTGAAAAATATCCAACCTTTTTTCTTTCTAAGGTAATTTCCAATGGCATCCCCAAAACAAGTCCCGAACAGACTGGCATTGGCTCTTCTGAAGTCCAGGGTTGTAATTCTGCTTTTTTTCTTGCTCTCTTCTTTGTGGATCTCAAACTCCGCAGGATGATATTTGCTGTAGCCAAGACTGTCCTTCACCTTTATATTTTCAACCATTGCTCCCTTGTCTACGAGTAGCAGGTCCGACAGAGCATCTTTCCTGGTTGCGTCATTGGTGACGTCCATCAAGAAATTTTCTTCAGTACTTTCTGAAACTTTCTGGGCAGCTTGATAAATAAAAATCACTGTACTTAGTAACTAATTTTTGTCTTATTTGACTTCAGGTGTGACTTAAAACTTGTCCAAATTATGTGCACCTCGTATTGTAACCTAACATTTCGTGACTAAGTTTAGTCAGTCAATCTGTTTACCACTTAATTCCATTCATTGCTTTGGAACTGCTGCTTGGCTTATCCTTTACCCAAATTTTTAGTGATGCTTTTGCATATGTTTTAAAGACAGTGAGACTGCACAGAAGTACTTCATTACAATTGCACTACCATGCATAATCAGAAGAGCTTCTGGCTGAAATCTTCCACTCACAAAGTTTACAATACCTGGAGATTATCAAAGTTCAGTCTACTTTTGGAATATACATTCTTTTCAAAAACACTTTTTTTTTCAGCTCCAGGTTTTATGCTTCTTTCAGGCTGTCCTAGCAATGGAGACATTTCTGAATGTAATACCTCATTTGGTGGCTTCCAAGGATGCATGCGACTCATTTCCATTGGTAACAAAGCAGTGGATATGATCTCAGTTCAGCAAAATGTTTTTGGCAATTTCAGTGACCTTCAGATAGATTTATGTGGCATTACAGACAGGTAAGAAAATAATATTTACTCATTTATTTATTTATTTACATGTTTTGTTTCCAATACTGACATGATGACAAAGAGCAGAACACTTACAAAATGACATATTTCTTCTTTTGTAAGAATTCAATAGTCTAGAATAAATGCAGTATACATAGCATAGCGATTAGATTTCCATGCACTGAAAAAAGTTAGAGTAACTAGGGTTTAACTTATTTTATATTTCTGACAATTTTTAAATATCTTATTTTCTTTTCATGTAAAGCTATAGACACAAAACCCCTCCTGTGACATGTAGTCCCATTCACCTTTTGAAATACTATGCTCTTTGCAAGTTATTGTTGCTATATTCTACCCATCCAGAAACACAGTAGATAGTATTCGTCACAGTGAGTGAGCAATTTTTTGTAGTCTATGGTCACAACAATCTCATAATTTGCAATAGAAGGTAGTAGCTTCTATCTAAAATAGTGACTAGTTAAAGTGGCTCCCTTTGCAGGAAGGAAAGACTATATACTTTCCCTGAAATAGACTAAAATACTTGACAGAAAGATGTTGTTTGAGATCAGCATGGAGAAGGCAGAGGGTAAATCAAAATAGTTGTTGCAGAAAGGCAGAGGTTGCTGAGAAGAGAGGGAGCAGACACACAACAGGCAGTGGAAAGAGAAGTTTTCTGCTGTAGACTCAGGAGAATGCAGCCATGGGGATCTGTGCAAAGTCTGCTTTAATCTAGAAATGGTTGCTTTGGACCAAACTAAAAGGCTGTACTGAAACGGTAAAACAGGCAGGGGAAAGATGTGCTGATAAACACTGCTCCTCCACTCCTTAAATTTCTAGTCCTCAAAAGTTGGTTTTTGATCTGAAAAAGTCTGGCCTTTGAATTATAAGACTTAAAAATTGCTCTGTTTGAGGAGAACTGTAGGCAGAGATCTACTTCAAAACAATAAGCCTATTTCAGGTTCAGTCAAATACGTTTTTCTGTGACCTTCTTTCCATTCATAGAGATAACACAGTGTAGATCCACCCAGATTATTATTTTGAAGAAAGTCACGATGCCTTGTAGATCAAAGACAAAAATAATATTAGGTCTTTACCTAATTGTTCATAAAAGTTTATGGAGAGAAACCTCAAAGGGAGGCTGAAAAATCTGCCTACAATGTGATCCTTTCAATTATGTTGTGATGTGTATTCTCACTAATCTTTCCACATCTGTTATAAGAACTTACACAGTTGCATATGTATCATTCTTTGTGCTAATTTATCCCTTACTTAGTTAATCCTGACTTTGCAGTGGGCAGTAAGTGTAATAGACATATGGCAAATCGGAGTTTGGCCTCAGTCAAAACCTTACCACATGACTTGTCAGGGATTTGTATTTGGGATGCAGCATACATTTATGTTTCTTTTCAGCTTCCTTGCATGCTGCTCCCTTCAATTCACTTTCTCATTTTTCAAACTTCTTGCACTGTCTTCTTCCTCTTTTCTCTGACAGACCTCATGACACTTCCTTCCAGCTTGTAAAGCTCTGTATTGCTGCTGTATTTTTGACTCTGGAATTGAACTTACTCCACTTTCATTACACTGCTTGCGTTGTTTTGCCTGTAGTAAAGAGACAGAATCAGGGACAAGATCAGGTCGAAGGAATGCAATGTGAGGAACTGCATATTACTTAGTCACATGCATTACAAGAGGTCTAAGCAAGATTATCAGTGAAAAATATCACTGAAATGGCTCGTAAAATAATTGATGTAAATTTCTGTCTCTGATTTACCATGTTTTTTTCAATGCACAGTGTAACCGGCGACCTCTCAAAATGCTCATCTCAGAGCAGTGGTTTGGGAACTATCTCTTCCTCTATGAAAACTTCACCTAAATTTTCAAAGGAAGATGGTACATTTTTATGTGTAGTGATACCAATTTCTTTCATCATTTCAATGGCCATAGTATGCAAGTGTGTACATAAGGATTTTTAAAAAGAAGTCTGTATCTATAAATATATATAAAGTCACTCTGTGAATCTCAGTATATAGTAATCCAGCATTATTTACAGTATTCCAAATGTCGTAACATTTGTCTCTTCTTCAGTACAAGTTCAGTTTATTCGGAACTACAACCTATCCTTTTGACTGCTTTTTTGTTGCTTTTAAGCACTGCATCAGAGGGGTTAGATTTATATACAGCCTTTCCTCATGTTTTTATCTTGCTGAATTTTTTATAACATATGAAGATAGCTACCATCCTTATTTTATGTCAATACCACTGTCATCTGTTTTTCTTCAGTATAGGGCTTGTGTAAGCCACTTAAACTTCCCAGCCGCAGTCTTTTTCAAAGTGTTTTATTACTTCCTGACACTGTATTAACTCTTTTTTTCCATGTTTGTGTTACTCTCATAGTTCATCAAGATTATGTGTGGTTTCCTATGATCAATGATACCAAAGAGAAAAAAAAGTATTTATGGAAACTTTGTGGGCTTTTTGTAAAAATTTTCTAATTTCTGTCTTCTTATATCTAGAAAATTGCAATTTTTTGCACTAGCTCTACCAGGTTTATTTTTCAGATCTTAGCATGCTTGCCATATATCTTCCTAACTTATCAAAATAGAAATTAATTCCACCCATTTTCATCAATTTCATTGCACTCATTATCTTTCATTTCAGAAGAGACTGTTTTTAAGAATCCTTCCTTGTCTTGTGCTAGCTTGCTCCAGGGACTGTTTCTTTCCAGTTTCTTCACAAAGTCTCATTCCATTTGATATCTGAAGCACATCATCTGGAACAAACTTCGTGTTTCTCTTTATCAAACTAATTCTACATCTCAGCATAAATCGCAGTTGATAAGATACATTATTCTTTGTCAACATTAAAATTATTTACATGCTATTAAACAATTTCTAACAGGTGGCTTGTATCATCTTGTGCACCATACCATTTGACAGAAAATATTTTCTTCCTGCAATGATTTCTATATGTCTTTGGTTGCCCTAAGCTAAAGTAATCAGCATTCTTGCCGCTCTGCTCCCGATGGTAGATATTCCCCCTGCAGCTGAGGGAAAACAAACCAATTCTTTGTCTTGGAGCCTTTATGGGAGTGTTTGCATCTTCGATTCCAAATAGTGAAGGATGACCCAAATTCTGGAATTATTGATAGATATGTCTTAGAAAAAGCTAACCGCTAAGTGTAGTAATTTTTCACATGTGAAGTACATGAACAGAAGTAAAAATTACTGTTTGCATAGTGATCTGAATTTATATGCAACAGTAAATAAATCAAAAATAATTCTGAATGCATTATTTATCGTATATATACACATACATTTAAGATAAGTAGAGTATTCTTTATGTTATCAGATTTACATTCCTCATTGACATATGGTTGGTTAATCATTCATTTATTTGTTGGGATATAATTTATTAAGATGTTCTTATTCTTAAACAAAGTAATTCCCTACCATTTTCCTATTTTCTGTTTTCTCCATTCCATAAACTTTACAATTTCTCCTCCTATGCTTAAGTTATTGTGACTGTTTCCAGTTTGTCTTCCCATGCTCCTTCATTTAGCCTGTAAGTTGTATAATATCTTTATATTGTTCCATTGCTTATGTACCTCTTGAGCATGCGAATAATTATTTCATCTATTTCTGCTTAATAACATTTCTCTCAGGTCCTTTATCAATATGTATTGGTTTAATAACTGCTAATTATACACAAACCATTGGCAAAATTATTTTGAAGGACACAGTGTCATTCTAAGTGACTTTTACAAATTTAGCGCATTTAGTGTCTGAGGACAGCATACACAGAAGAATCTGTTATAATCACATGAAGCCCTACACAGACACATAAAATTGCATGCCAGAAGTTATTACCTTTGGAGTCCTGGTAGCAGTGTGTTGTACAAAAACATAGAATAAATAGGTTTATAAGTTAAAAAAAAAAAAGACACTGGCAACAGGATAGTTTTCAAATATTTTCCTCTCTTTTTATTTTTTATTTTTTATTTGAAGACTGAAGAAAGAAAAATAATGCAAAGTGCAGCAATTAATTATTCTTTTCAAAGTATCTTTTAGCCTTAGTATGGAACCATGATAAGAACATTGTGCACAAAAAATGTATTTAGTAGAGAATTGGCATATGAAGTTCTTACTTTTTCCTTCTTTAAGAAAGATATATTCATGTTCTGGATCAGTGTTCTCCTTTGAATACTAGCTTATGATTTTTATTATCCTGCTGCCTTGGTTTTAAATAATTTATAAATTTCGGATGTCATACACTTAAAAGCATATTATCAAGTAACTTGTGGTAAATGCCTAAGCAGCTGTTTTTTTTATGGTTTAAGCAGACATCACAATGAATCCAAAAATTACTTTTTAAAGATGAAGTATTCGAAATTCTTTTTCTAATATTGGAAATATTTTTGTTAGATGATTCATTTTCTTAGAGAAAGCAATGTTCTAAATCTTGCTTTGGGTAGGGTTGCAGCATATAAGCTAATTATATCTTCACTTTGATGTAGCCACTGGCTACTTTCTATTATGCAGTCTGAAACAGAGAAAAGATGTAAAATTTAATGTTAAAAGGTTTAAATTATACTTTGAATTGTTTTCACTTCTGTTAAAGTTGATTCAAGCATCATCAATTTCATCTAAGCTTTTCATCTTGTGAACACTATTAGGGAGATAAATTAATATGGACAGAGAGTCAATACAAGTAATGACCATGTAAATTTCTTGCCATTTTGAGACAATGATGTCTTTATCAAAAAGAAATAAGACAAGAAAAAAACTATGACTGAAATACATGCAAGCAGAGCAGCTGTCAGTGAATGCACTGGAAGTCCTGAATGGCAGTTATGTTAGAGGAGATGTTATTTATAATAACCGATGAATAGTCATACCCGTAGAAAGCAAAATTAAGCATTTATCCTAAGTATTACTATGCATATTTATACAACTCCTTCAAACAAAATATTTAATATCAAAGTAATTGTAAGCCTGGTGCTTAAAGTTAATTTTTATGTTCCAAACTAGAGCATACTGAGATGTATATCATCTATAAAACTTGTGTTAGAAATACACTCCTTGAATGAGATAATAGATACATTATCATCTCTTTCATTGGCAAAAATGTTACTTATTTCATTGAAACTAGGTGACCTATACCACTTCACTTGTTTTACCTACACTTTACCTGTTACTTCTTTTTTTTTTCTTTTCCCTTCTCTGAAAACCTCTGCTTGTTTATAACCATGAAAGGAAGATAAAATTCTTTGAGAGTCAGGAGCAGTAAATGTGAAAAGACCCTGAATTATTCATAGGGCAGATGCATGAACTGCTGGACTTTCTACAACCTTAATTTAATAACCTCCTAAGATTTCTTGAATGAATTAAAAGGTATTTTAATATCCTGTGAATATTAGTGGACCTGTTTTCTTTTTTCTGTGGTTCGTGTCAACAGTAGAACTTTTTTATACTTTCTGAGCTGTATCACTTAAGCACATATATATATATATACCCACTGCAGTTAAAATATTAACTAATTTCTAAGGTGAAAAGCTAGTAAATAGTTGGTTAGTGTACCACTCTTTCAGTATATTTGCAGTTGTGTTTATGGATAAGAGACATTTTCTTTTTTTCATCTCAGGCAATATTTTATACTTAGGTATAGTGCTGCAGTCTTAACTATTAAACAGTTACGGGCAAATGTTCTTTGAAGACAACCATTGTAAATCCAGAAGAAAGCCACCAAATTTCTTCAGGTTTCTGCTCATATAACATATCCTATCCATAAGGAAGGATCGAAACTTCCTTTACTTGTCGTTACCTCATGTGATGGAACTAACATACTGAATGTTTTACTTTTTCTAAAATAGAAAGCAACTGTGATTTTAAAATAAGAAATAACTCTTAGGTACTATGGTCAGGTTATGAGATTTTTTTTATTAAAAAATCTATTATTTTTAGAAGAAAGAACTCTGTTTTGATGCTGCTTTGTTATGACACAACTTATTGAAGAAATCCTATCAGTTTCAAAACTTGTCAGTGAATTATCAGCATGTAAAACTTTCATTACTTTATCAATCTGTATTGAATTGTAGATAGCTAAATAACAGTAAGTAACAATTACGCAACTCTCATTTTATTCTGTTTTCACAGACTTATTGCATAATCAATATACTTATTAGAGCCAATGGGAATAGTGAGGAAGATGAAGGGAAATTCTCTTAATTTTCTAGTAATTATGTTGATATCTTCCCCACTGAGCCTGAAGACTTCCTTGATATTATTATACTTCTTTTCCGTGATTTTACATCCCTTGATAAGTGCAAGTGACATGTAAGTGAATGAAAAGGTGAGTGAAAATGCTCTTTGTTTTTCATTTTAGGTGTTTGCCTAATTACTGTGAACATGGTGGTGAATGCTCACAGTCCTGGAACAGCTTCTACTGCAACTGTGCCAATACTGGTTACATGGGAGCTACTTGCCACTATCGTGAGTCTAAGAAGTAGTCTGACTATACTTTTATTTCTGATTGAATTTTTTTCACCACAAAGATATACATTTATATTGATCATTCATATTAGAAGATCTTTCAGTTATGTAAATATTCGTAAGTTGGCTTAAGGAAAGACCTTGAGAATTCAAAATATGTAGCAGCAAATACTCATTGAAAGTCCTAATATTTATCAGTTTCTGTTTCACATTTTTAGTAATGCACATGAGATGGGCAGTAAAGTCCTCTTTCATCCATATAATTCCACTTTCTGAATCAGCATATCATTTAGAAATGCATTTAATTCATCATTATTCATCAAAACAATATGAATTTTTTCTGAGACAATGGGACTACATTCTTATGCAAAGGTAATCACATGCTAAGCCCTGAAATTTATGTAGTTTGCTGAATCAGGGAGTAGATTAGGATAAATTAAAAAAAAAAAAAGAAAGTAACTTAATTAATTTCTCAGAAGATGCTTTACATTTGTACAGCTTTAAGTGTGTCCTGGGAAGCAGAAAAAGTCATTACTCTGGCCTTCATTATATGCTTCAAATCAAGAATCTAGGAAAAATTTTGGACATGTTATCACACTTCTGTGCAATTTCAAAGAAGAAAATGCCCCTTGAATTCTCAAAGAAACATTCTTCTTGTTATAAACCTAGAAAGAAATTATTGACCTCAAAATATTAGTATAGAAACTACATTGCTCATAAATCAATTAATGAAAATTGAATCTCTTTTGTTATGTTTAAATTTAACTAAGACTATTTACTCTAAGGAACCATAAAACTACATTTGGAAATTACATAAATTGTGCATTCTAAATATTTCATGGAGTAAGCAATCTGAATGTATTGTTTCTCTTTTTGATAAGTGTTGCCATATAATGTCAGTAACCATCAGGAAAAAAAAACAGAGATCACAGTCTTTCAAAAAAGTAGCTTTTTTAAAAAAAACAGCACTTCTTTTGGATTACTACTTTATAGCTTTTTAAAAAAATTCAAATAAACTGAATTTATACAAATCAAAATCTTCTAGACTCCTAATAATTATTGCAGATTTATGTTTTCATTTGTGTAGCACTCATAACGAGGGAGGGGTTCTGAGTATGACAGCTCTTTCTCTTTGTCATAGTGTTTTCAAGTTTTGGTAGTATTTGATAAAGCATACTATATAACTTTCAAAAGAAAGACCAGAACAGTACGAGTTCTTGATAGCAGGATAAAGTTTAAAGGAGAAGTTAGGTTAATGTGGTCTAGCTGTGGCATTATCACCAGTGGTTCCTGTCTGTTTAAGTACACAGGTGGATTCATGGGTCCTTTTACTCAGGTTTTTGATCATAAGGAAGTCATTACAGAGTTTTTTTCAGACCTTGACTGATATAAAGTATAAATGACATGGGACCGAGGAGCTGTGATTCTGTTGTTGTTTATTGAGTATTTTTACTGCAGTCTCTGACAAGTCATTTGCCCTTCTATTTAAAAGGGGAAGAAAATAAGAAGTGTGAAAGTCAAAAAGTCCCAGGAGACAATCAGAACACCTAGAAACACTGCCTACCTTCTATTGTATGTAATAACAGCAACAATAAAAATCTGATTTGGTTGAGGTAGTTAGTATTTGTTTCCTCAAAATCTGATTACCAGGGTCTAAGTAATGTCCTCGGCATTCACATTACTTGGCAGTTTTTATAACTATTTACTCACCCACATTTCATGGTTTCCTCCTGAATTTTCCAGCTTTAAATACAGAAGAAAATGCCGCTCGTGATCTCCCTGATAAAGAAAATCAAATGTGCTTTACAAATTCAAGTTAAAGTATATTTTTGTTTATATGATTTCTTCTATATTCTTTAGCAGTGAACACACACAACTTTTCCCCACCAACAGATTCCACACATTTTTTTTTTTAATTCCCTGAATAAAATGTAGAATTATGCCATTACATTTGTGATGGAATGTGTTCTTTTACAGCTATCTATGAGCAATCATGTGAAGCCTATAAGCACAGAGGGAACACTTCAGGCTTTTATAATATTGATTCAGATGGAAGTGGCCCGTTGAGACCGTTTCTTGTATACTGTAATATGACAGGTGAGGTGACAAACTTCCTTAACTCACAGCTGGTTCTGTGTGCATGCTCATTATAATGAAACATAAGTTATCAAGTAAAAAGCCTCTATAGCTCGTAAGTTTAATGTATACATGCAAAACCAAATGAAGGTGACTCCTTAGCTCAGAATGCTGGGCAAAGAATTAGGCAGAGAAATTAGAATAATAACAGGATTCAGGCTTGAAGCAACACTGTGTTCCTGTTGTGCTTTGCATAAATGAGACGTGTTCCGTATGGAGACAATGTCATACTAGCTCATTTTTGGGGGGCAGCTTTGTTTTCATTGAAGCTAAAGGCTCCTGAGGACATTTAAGGACATAAGATATAAGTTATATTTTATGAGAAAATTACTGATTTTTCCTAGTAGCCTTCTGAAAAATTGTAATTCAGAACTGCCATTTTTATGAGGAAAACAGACATTAAGCTTCATTTTTCAAACTGCCAGTAGAACTTTGGGGGAATGCAAATGCAACCAGAGGGACTCTCACAGCTTCACTTTCAGGCACCCTGCCTCCTCTTCTGCACCCAGTTCTTTGAACCTGGAAACATTCATCGTCAGGTTGGATGGGGCTCTGAGCAATCTGATGTAGTGGTAGATGATCTGCTTGCTGCAGGGGGGTTGGACTAGGTGATCTTTAAAGGTCCCTTCTGACCTAGACTAATCTATGATTCTATAATTCTATGATAAGTTTTAGATATCAGAGCTTGTTGTCAGTCTAATTTTTAAAAAACCAGTTGATGCAATCCCAAACAAAAGTGCAAGCTGGGTGGAGAGTGGCTTGAGAGCAGCCCTGAGGAGAAGGACTTGGGGGTACTGGTGGATGAGAAGCTCAACATGACCTGGCAGTGTACGCTTGCAGCCCAGAGAACCAACCATATCCTGGGCTGCATCAAAAGAATCGTGGCCAGCAGGTCGAGGGAGAGGATTCTACCCCTTTACTCCGCTCTCATGAGACCCCACCTGGAGTCCCGCGTCCAGCTCTGTAGCCCCCAACATAGGAAGGACATGGATGTGTTGGAGCGAGTCCAGAGGAGGGCCATGAAGATGATCATAGGGCTGGAGTATCTCTCCTATGAGGACAGGCTGAGAGAGTTGGGGCTGTTCCGCCTGGAGAAGAGAAGGCTCTGGGGTGACCTTGTAACAGCCTTCCAGTACCTGAAGGGGCCTACAGGAAGGATGGAGAGGGACTTTTCACAAGGGTGGGTAGTGATAGGAGAAGGGGGAATGGCTTTAAACTAAAAGAGGGCAGATTTAGATTAGGTATTAGGAAGAAATTCTTCACCACGAGGGTGGTGAAACACTGGAAGAGGTTGTCCAGAGAAGCTGTGGCTGCCCTCTCCCTGGCAGTGTTCAAGGTCAAATTGGATGGAGCTCTGAGCAACTTGGTCTAGTGGCAGATGTCTCTGCTCATGGCAGGGGAGTTGGAACCAGATGATCTTTAAGGTCCCTTCCAACCTTTACCATTCTATGATTCTATAATTCTATGATTCTATGTTGTTTATGTGTACCTATTTGCGTATGTGCTTTCAATGAAGCTTAGATTTAAATAGCTTTCTGAAATATATTGGGGTTTTATTAGTGACTGTTTCCTTTTCTTTTAGTTAGCCTCTGTTTATTTGATTTGCTTTCCAGCCAAAATGATGGAAATACATTATTGTTTTGTGTGACAAAAAATATTTCTACACAGTTATAACTCTTTAAAAGGCTACATGAATAAGTTATAGTTGAATTTGAATTAGATGTTTCCCAAGTGTTGAGAACTTTATCAGAAGCTTTTGAAGTTAATTCATAAATAGTATGTGGTCACATGTATTTCTTGAGAAACTAACAGGACTCTGTCTGCCAGTGGCATTGTTTGATTTTCATAGCGATCTAGAGAATACTTATTATGTGTGGAAAAAATAGAATTCTCATCACATCAGTCTGTGCAATTTATCTAGTCTCATCATGTCAGCTCTGACTTCGACTTCTACAGTGAAGTGCGCTAGTTCACAGTAGGCACACTCCAGATTGGCACAGGCCCTTGAAAAGGAATGTGAGACTAGAAGAGACCAGAGAATCATGGCAGAAAGATGAAAATTTTTTTAAGTGGGTATAACACTCCAAGGTTCAGTGTGGTATCTGATTTATCCTTTTGTGTCCATGAACAGCTGTTACTGTTTTCTTCAGCCATTCCTTACTCACTGCGTTAAGCAAATCTCATCGATCGGTTCTTCATCTCAAGATGCAGTCTGACAGGATGAACCTTCTATATTTGTTTTGTTCCCATTTTCCTCAAGACTGGTATTCCCTGTTCCCACCAGAGGCAGGGAAGGCAGATGCCCACATTTCTTACAGTGCTGCCTTGTCTTTGACATTCATGGGGTTCTATTTTCAGGCAGCTGGGTGCCTTTCCCTGGTTTTATTCTGGCAGCCCACATGGCCAGTTAAGATGACAAAACTTTGCAATGACCTGCTTTTTGTTTTTTTTTTTACATATGGCAGTGTAACAATGAATCTGACAGCTGACCTGTTTGTCTTAATTTTTATGTTCAGTGTAGCCTTTAGATAGATTTGTGTCTGTGTGTACGTACAAAAAGAAATCTAAGGTTGCTATATTTCCGGCCATCTGCATTTTGACACTATGAGTGTGTACTTATTAAAATTTTATACTTTGGACAAAAACTGGCAAGCAATGACAAAAAAGTTGCATAGACCCCTTTAATATAATATTTTTTGAATAGGTATCTCACCTTCAGATTTCACTTAGATTTTCTAATTAATACCTGTCCTTTAAGGGAACAGGAGTTCTTTCCTCTCTTTAAATACCTTGTCACAGAATCACAGAATCACAGAATGTTAAGGGTTGGAAGGGACCTCCGTGGGTCATCTAGTCCAACCCCCCTGCCAAAGCAGGGTCACCTAGAGCAGGCTGTACAGGACCTTGTCCAGGCAGGTCTTGAATATCTCCAGAGAAGGAGACTCCACCACCTCCCTGGGCAGCCTGTTCCATTGCTCCATCACCCTCAAAAGGAAGAAGTTCTTCCTCGTGTTCAAACGGAACTTCCTATGGTTCAGTTTGTGCCCATTGCCCCTGTCACTGGGCACCACTGAAAAGAGTTTGGCCACATTCTCCTGACACCCACCTATGAGATATTTATAAGCATTTATTAGGTCCCCTTGCAGCCTTCTCTTCTTCAGGCTGAACAAGCCCAGCTCCCTCAGCCTCTCCTCATAGGAGAGATGCTCCAGTCCCCTCATAATTTTTGTAGCCATACGCTGGACACTCTCCAGTAGCTCTTCATCTTTCTTTAAGTAGGGAGCCCAGAACTGGACACAGTACTCCAGATGGGGCCTCACCAGGGCAGTGTAGAGCGGAAGTAGAACCTCCCTCGACCTGCTGGCCGCACTCTTCTTAATGCATCCCAGGATACCACTGGCCTCTTGGGAACAAGGGCACACTGCTGACTCATGGTCAATCTATCGTTCACCAGCACACCCAGGTCTCTCTCCGCAGAGCTGCTCTGCAGCAGGTCCACACTGACCTTGTACTAGTGCATGGGGTTGTTCCTCCCCAGGTGCAGGACCCTGCACTTGCCCGTGTTGAACCTCATCAGGTTCCTCTCTGCCCAACTTTCCAGCCTGTCCAGGTCACGCTGAATGGCAGCATAGCCTGCTGGTGTACCTACTACTCCTCCCAGTTTTGTGTTGTCAGCAAACTTGCTGATGGTACATTCTAACTCTTCATCCAGGTCGTTGATGAAGAAGTCAAACAAGGCTGGGCCCAGTACTGACCCCTGGGGGACACCACTAGTTATAGGCCTCCTACTAGACTCAACGCCGCTGATGACAACCCTCTGAGTTCTGCCATTCAGCCAGTTCTCAGTCCACCTCACCAACCACTCATCCAGCCCATATTTCCTGACCTTCCCTAGGAGAATGTTATGGGAGACTGTGTCAAAAGCCTTGCTGAAGTCTAGGTAGACAACATCCACAGCTCTCCCCTCATCTACCCGTCCAGTCATGCCATCGTAGAAAGCTATCAGATTGGTCAGGCATGGTTTTCCCTTGGTGAATACATGCTGACTACTCCTGATAACCTTCTTTTCCTCCACTTATGTAATGATGATCTCCAGGATAAGCTGCTCCATCACCTTTCCCAGAATGGAGGTAAGGCTGACCGTCCTGTAGATCCCTGGGTCCTCCTTCTTGCTTTTTTTGAAGACTGGAGTGACACTGGCTTTTCTCCAGTCCTCGGGCACCTCTTGTCTCCTCCAGGACCTCTCAAAGATGATAGAGTGGCTCAGCAATGACATTCACCAGCTCCCTCAGCAGTCATGGGTGCATTCCATCGGGGCCCATGGATTTGTGGGCATTTAGATCGCTTAAACAATCCCTTACGCAGTCCTCCTCGACCAAGGGAAAGTCATCCTCTCTGTAGGCTTCCTCTCTTGCCTCCAGGTGCTGGGATTCCTGAGGGCCTGCCTTGACACTGAAAACCGAAGCAAAGAAAGCATTCAGTAGATCTGCCTTCTCTGCATCCTCCCTCACCAGGACACCCACCTCATTCAGCAGCTGCCCCACATTGTCCCTAGCCTTCCTTTTGCTGCTGATGCAGTTGAAGAAGCCCTTCTTGTTTTTGACATCCCTTGTCAGCTTCAATTCCAGGTGGGCCTTGGCCTTCCTCGTTGCATCCCTGCGTGCTCTGACCACATTCCTGTACTCTTCCGGAGTGGCCTGTCCCTCTTTCCACATTCCATGGACCTTTCTCTTCCACCTTATCTCCCCTAGAAGCTGCTTGGTCAACCATGCAGGTCTCCTGCCTCCTTTGCTCAATGTCTTTCTCAGGGGGATGCACCGTTCCTGAGAGTGAAGGAAGTTACATTTAAACAGCAACCAGCACTCTTGGACCACCCCATGTGTGGCCTGTAGGAAGCTAATGACACGAAATACAACTCTGTTAAATAGTTAGAAATATAATGATTAGAATGTGAGAAATATCATCAATACTACAAGTTAAAAAAAACACAGTCTCACATCTACTCATATTACATTGGCCATTAAGATAAAAGAGTACAGTGAACATGAATCTAGACTTAACTTGACAGACCCGGCTTTAACTAGGAGACTGCTCATCCCTGCCTTGAAGTTGATTTTAGTGATAGAAGTCTGACCGTTAGAGGCTTTGCAAGTAGAAGCTGAAACAGATTAAGCTCAGTGCTTCGCTATTCATAGTTGAGGAGGATTGGCAAAACTACAAACCAGAAGAATCACATGAGCCTTTACCAGCCACAAATATTTAGGGCAATTTATATTTAAAAGAACTTGGAGGGAGTAATCTCTGTACTAAAGTTACATTTCTTGTGTGCAAATTATAGGATAGAGTGACCAATGCATTCCTGTGCTATGGTGCCAGCCCGTTTCATCCTTTCTGTGTCTCAGTGTACAAGAAAATTATTTTTCTATTCTCAAAATAAATACATAGCACTTAGCCTATGACCTTTAGTAGCTTTTAAAGTAGCACCTTCATATAAGTATTTTAACATAAGTTTCAGTTCTTGATCTTTTTGTTTTTGCATTGTATTAAGATTTTACAGTTCAAAGTGCTTTCTGAAATTGCTGTAGGAAGTTAAAAGAAGACTTTTAATGAAATAGTATTTGTGAAGTATCAATAAAACTGGAAAGTTATTGAGCTGCTTTGTTGCTTAATATAATCAACACTGCTCCAAGGCAGAGAAAGTCTGTTTCACAACAGACTGCGCATCTTAGCACATACCTTTTATAAACCTACAATATATTGTTTATTATTAAACCATTTGAATTATATGTATATTTATATGCAAGTCTTTTATGTTCATTTATTACAAGAGCATTACCTTGGAATACATTTTTCTAGAAATAATGTTTGGAGTACTACATATTTACTGGTGATTCATGGAAATAAACCACTTGCAGACATAGAGTCAGTTGCTTCTGTAACAAATATTTTGGCAATATTTTGCATGCCCTCAGTTTATGTGAATCATACAACCTGTCTACACAATGCAATGAAGTATGTAGCTGCCTTACCCAGCTGTATCCCAGTCAAAAGTCAACTCAAGTGCAGTATGTATATTTTTAGGAAAATTCAGTTCTCAGTTCCAGCTTAGTACTTCATCATGTTACAGTGCCGAGTTAAGTGAGCATATCATGATGACTACCATAAATCAATATTATGTCAGGTGTTTGGAAACAACTTTCTATTGAACTTTGGAAGCTGTAATTCTCAGTCCTTGGCTAAACACAGGTTTCAAACAGTACTTCAGATTATGACAGCTACTTGATTATAGATGGCTAGAATAATTCACCTTCATGTAATCTGAGTTTTGTAGTAAATACAGTATTTACAAGCTACTTTTGCTTCTTTGTGTAATAAAAAAATGCTGTAGGCCATTTTTCCACACAGAATAACTTATTTCAAATTATAGTGATATATGCAATGTAGCTAGAATCCGGGATAGAATTTAGTGTTACTTTATAAACAATTTAAGCCTAGGAAAAATAACAATAGTTAGTTTATTTCTTTCTTTTTTTTCATTGCAATTTATGAAGACCAAGTAAACCGTATCTGATTTCAGAGACAATTATTTGAGTGTCATCACTTACTGTTTCCTTCTTCAATAATGATAACAAGCTGAATACCTGTTAGTCACAGTAAGATAATCTACTTATAAATATAAATAATGATTAATTGTTTTCATTTTTTCTCAGTGATTTTTGTCTCTATTTCATATGCCTAAAAGTACTTTTTGTGATGCAAGAAGTCACCTTAAAGTTTGGTTGATTTCATCATGCATTCTCTTTCCTTTACCAACTTATGCAACTACTTCTCATTGTTTATTACTTTTCACATGTGTTTTGAAAGATACAACGTGGACAATTATACAGCATAACAACACCAACCTAACCAGAGTCAAAAGTGCTAATCGAGAGAACCCCCACACTGTGTTTTTCAAGTACTCTGCCAGCCTAGACCAGCTTCAGGCTACAATTAACCATGCAGAGCACTGTGAACAGGAACTTGCTTACCACTGCAAAAAATCAAGGCTTTTAGAAAAGTCAGGTAAGTGAAGCAGACACATCTTATAATGTTGCATAGTGCTTTTCATTTTACTGGTTACTAAAGGTATTTATTTCTGTCAAGGTTGTGGCATTTTGCTACTACAGAGTTTGAACTACTTCTTGTATCTAACACTCAGATTCCTGTAAGTTGTCAAGACATATTTGAGCCAGAAAAACACGAATGTCAGTTTACAAGGATGATCTTTCACAGAATTAAGTGCTCTCAAAGTTAACTTCTCTCACAAGTCTCTTAAATTAATGGATATTTTTAACAAAGCTCCTGTTGGTCTGCCTTCCAGGATTTTTAAATTTTAATGAAGAAGTTACTGAGGAAATATGTCGTTAAAGGAACACAAAGTACTGCACAGATATCAGCAGAATTAATTTTATTATTTTATTATTTATTATTTTATGTTTGTTGTTTTTAAAACTTTATGTGCAAATTGTGAGTGCTTGACGAAAAAAAATCAGTAACATTAAATTTCCACTGTCCAATATAAGCATACATTAAAAAAAACAATAAAGTGTGGATTATTGACAAACGTGTAATTGTTTTAAAAGAAAAATGAATGCACATCCTCTGACGTGCTGAAAGAAAAATGGAGTTATGCAATGTAGTGTACTTAAAACTAACTCTCACTGACACAGAGCTACGGTTAACAGACTTTACCGTGAAAATCCATTCTAAGTAATCCAAATAGTGTGAAAGTAAAAATCTCATTGTTTACTGTCTTTTGAATAACTAAGTGAAATTATCTGTCTTGTGCATCAGAATCTCTGAAACTGCTCAAACTGATTTCTTGCATTGTTTCCTACTAAGCAGAGAATAGGCCTCTGAGTGCAACAGTCTCTACTTTTGTCTCTAAACTCATTCCTGACGTTATTTATTCCTACTTATGTCATGGACATCACTGGATTTCTTAGATGAGAACTGACCCCTGGCAGAATATCTGCTTGAAAATGTCCCTGCAGCATAAAAGATGAAGCTACTGAATAAGACGTCCCACTGAGCGTCCCTTTTCCCTATGAACCTCAAATTAAAGTTATTTTTAGATGTTCAAAACCCTGGTTTACACCAAGCAGAGACAATAAGACCCACCTTCTCAATTCACAAGTTTCAGCAGAGCAATCAAGCTGGAAACCATGAAAAAATTTAGGTGAGAGAAGAGAGAGAAAGACCCAGGAAAGCCGGACTTTCTACTTTGCACAGAAATGCAGATTTTCCTAGAAAGCTATAAGAGTGCAATTAGTCAATTGTGCTAAGCCAGCTAAAATTCAGAGTTTTCAATGCCATGAGTAAATAGACATGAAAATGTTATTTGTGAGTTCTACAGGTGTTGTAAAATCATTCTTTGTTTAAACACTACCACAGAGTGTACCAAATACAATTTTCCATTCCTCTGAAGAGTGGGCTTTAGTCTGTTCTGAAACAGAGACCTCTGATGTAAGAGAAAGCTAGGATCTACTGATAGTCACCTTCTGCGGTGAGGCTGCTTAAGAAAGGCAACGCTGAGTTTTGTGATATAAGGGTGAAATAACACCCTTTATTATTTATTAAAGATTTATTAAAGAGAGTTTATTAAAGAGAATTAGGGTTTATGTTTCCCTTTCTGCTTGAAAGTAGCCAGAACCACATTTTTACAACTGTTTAGAGGATGTATTAACTTTCCCTTATCTTTTCTAGCATTCTTAATTATATCACTTTCTTAAAATAAAATTAAGATTTTTACATTCCAGGATTTAGATCTGCCCTTTTTTGCTTCAAGAGTAATGACCATGGTGGATAACTTAATAAGGACAGAACCTGTTTGACCCATTCAGTCACAGTAACAGTAAAATTACATCAAGTTTCTGGGAGAAGCAGCAGGTACCCCTTTGTAGATGCTGGCTGCTCTGTACTTTTGAAAGGCTGAGTCTCACAGAATCACAGAATCACAGAATGGTAGGAGTTGGAAGGGACCTCTGTAGGTCATCTAGTCCAACCCCCCTGCCAAAGCCCTTGTCCAGGCGGGTCTTGAATATCTGCGGAGAAGGAGACTCCACAACCTCCCTGGGCAGCCTGTTCCAGTACTCCGTCACCTATAAGAAGAAGGAAAAAAATGTTTTTTTTCAAAATATATGGGTTGATACTTTTTTTCAGGGAACTTGGTGATCAGTGCAACTACAGTGTCCACTGAAACAGATGTCATTTTCAACATCTGAACCACATCAGCAGCAAACAGTAGGAGTGTGCACAGCCATAGAATCACGGAATCACAAATCACTGAGTGGCCAAGCTTGGGAGGGATGTCGAAGAGTCATCTGATCCAATGCTCCTGCTCAAGCAGGACCACCTGAAGTCAGTTGCCCAGGACCATATCCAGATGGCTTTTGAATGTCTCCAAGGATGGAAACCCCACAATTGCTGTGGGTAACCTGTGCCAGTGCTCAGTCACCCTTACAGTAAAAAAGTGTTTCCTGATATTCAGGAAGAACATCTCATTTATCAGTTTGAGCTCACTGCCTCTTGTCGTGTCACTGGGCACTACAGGGAAAAGATTTTCTCAGTCATCTTTAGATCCTCCCTTCAGGTATTTATGTACATTGAGAATATCCCCCTGAACCTTCTGTTTTTCAGGCTAAACAGTTCCTGCTCATAGGAGAGATGCTTCAGTCCCTGAATCATCTCTGAGACCCTTTGTTGGAGTCTCTCCAGTATTTCCATCTTCCTTTTGTAATGGGAAGCCCAGAATTGGACAAAGTTCTTCAAGAGTGGCCTCATTTGTGCTGAATGGAGGGGAAGGATCACCTCCCTCAACTTGCTGGAAACGCCTCAACCTCCTAATGCAGTCCAGGATAACAATAGCCTTCTTGGCAGCAAGGACATATTGCTGGTTCATGTTCAGCCTTGTGTCTGTCAGGACCCCCAGACCATTTTCTACCAAAGTGCTTTCAAGTTGGGTGACCTCCATCATAAGTTGCTGCCTGTGGCTGTTCCTCACTAGGTGAAGGTCTTTGCAATTCTCCTCGTTGCACTGCATGAGTTTCCTGTAAAGCCCGTTACCTTCAGCCTCTCGAAGTCCCTCTGGATAGTAGCATGACCCTCTGGAGTACCAGCCACTCCTTCCAAAATCTTGATACTTATAGACATCCAACATGTTTTGTAAGAGGCGGAATATTAAGCTTGTATTTACACAGTGATCACTGTAATGGCTGTAGCTAAAGAAGACCTGATTGAATCACCTTTAATTTGGGTTGACCAGATATCTAGCTCGACACAGCACTGTGATGCAGATCGATTCACAGAATTAGCCATATCACTGCTGCTTTCTCAAAGACATCTGTACAGTCTCAGAAGCAGTCAAGCCATCTACTGTTAAGCAAAACTGGCAATGTCTAGATAAGCTGTAGTTAAAACTGAGATGCATCTAAACTGACAACAGTCAGTGTATTGTGAATATATGCTAAAATATTTTTAGTCTGGTAGACATTTTTAGTCTTTGAACACAACAAAATGTAAGCCCTGGGCTTTTGTCTCTGAGGTTGTGAGAGTAAGTTTTTCAAATATCCTCCAATGTATCATCTTTTTCTTTCTACAAATATAAGTGCAGAACTTGCTGATGTCATGGAAAGGGAGAAGTCTAGTATCTAGTATATGTTAAGGTCATGCCACCCCATGAAATACTTCTTTCTTTTACCTCCTGGATAGAGCTGGGGGGAAAAAGAGAAATTAGGGATCCTCTCTTTTTTTCATGTCTTTTTACTTCAAGATACATCTTTCCATTGAACTTTATGGAGAGAAGACAGAACATGTTATATACTTATATATAGTAATTTCAGATTTAAAACTGTTACCAAAAAATCTACTTCTCTGTTTTTGTGAGCTTTGGAAATACATTTCTCACCTATTTTTATGTGAAACATATAATTTCCAGCTTGCTGCAGCAGGTGTGCATTTTAACTTTCAGTGTCTCAGTGTGATGTGGTACCATAAATGTTAGAAATTTTGTTACAAATTTCTGTAAGAACGTTCCAATAATTTATGCGAATTATAATTAATTTTTTTTAGGATGCTCACCTTATTCAGAAGAGCTCAGAAACCTAAATAAGAATTGTGTTTGTAGTGCAAATAATTCAAAAATTTGAGGGAAATTTAGGAAGGTAGGGTGATTTAATTTGAAATTTTTGACTTGCTGATTTAGTTGTTATTTCATCTGCTCGGCATCTGAAGACAGTCTTCACCAAGTTTTCCTGTTTATGACCACCTTTATGTATTTACTTTCTGATTTTTTTGCATGTTTCTTCGAATGATTTTATAGTCAGAATTACAAGACAAACAAATAGCAATCAATCACATAGCTGATAACTGACACATACGTGACACTGAAATAATATTTTAATAACTTTTTACTGAAATAAATTTGTTCTGTTTCATTTATTACAAACACAATGAAATACATTGAAATACCAGAATTTGAAGCGCAAATAAGTACATTATCAAATTGCCTGCACAATTTAATCCCTCACAGTTCTGTTATCTACAATCTAGTATGCCTGACAAGTAAAAAATTTGATGATGGTCACAAGCAATGTTTTTTAGAATATGCAGTCCATGTAGTAATTCCTACCTGACTGTATTTTAAGAATGCATTACATTCAGTTAGCCTGGATAGCATTTGCAAATGATGTCATTAAAGAAGTCACCTATTAATACATTTATGTGATTGTTATGAAGAAATCTCTAGCCATTTTAATTCATAGCTTTATTTTGCTTAGGCAATATTTTCTGCCAAAGCAGGGGTAAAAGTCTGGGCTAATCAGTACGGATTTGCAGCATTTCAGTAAATAGTCTCTCCTTATCCTGCTGTATGAACAAATAACTGAGACTGGCTTTAAAACATACCCCAACATCCCTAGTGAAAGAGTGGGAATATTAATTCATGACTACAGTATAAACTAAAGCATGCTGTTGAAACAGCAGAAATATTCTGCTTTTTACAGTCTTAGTTGTTGGAATCTTTTTAAAGTGCTCTTTGGTAAATTATTTATATACTCTCTCTAGGTTTTCCTCCTCCTCCTGTGATGGCTTGCAAACACAAACACTGTTATTGGACATTGATGCCATTATGCAAGTTTGACTTTTCCAGAAACTGCTCACACTGTGTTTTGGCCTGCTGGGCCGACAGTTGTGTGGTAATGAATGCAGTCAATATGTTTACGATCTGAGAGATTGTCAGCGTAACAGAGGTCTTATCTAACAGTGAGGTTTAATAAGCAGTGGCAGTTGTAAGTAGAGTTGAGACTAGGATAAATTCCAGCTTCTTCGTGGGGGCCTGCTGCTGAAAACTTCGATCTCCAACAACAGCAAAAAGAAATGTATCTGAAAGAAACTCCAATTTAACAGTACTCGATTTCTTCTTGTGCCTTGACTTCCATGCATTGCATCTATCACCCTTTTTCTTCTCATCTGAGATGATATATCTTTATGCTTCATATCTTTTAGTTATTATCTGTACTGTATATATTTTCTGTTGCTGCGCTTGCTTGGCAGCATCTTTAAGCTTAACCTGCACTACTGTAACATTAAGGAAATATCCAGTTTTATTATTTTGCTACAAACAATGCTGACTGAATGCACCACACAGAGATGTAATAGACCTGGGAAACTTTACTTCTGTTCACCAGCTACATCAACTCGCTTATGGGAGCACCATGAACACGATTTCTGCTGTCTCCGAGTATATAAATTCTGAATCTGCTGCCTATGACCTAGCAGCTGTCTTTGGGCATTTCTGATTATCACCACTATTCAGCTGCTTAGTGTTTGTCACAGATATGTGTAGTAGTATACTTTTGGTAGCAAGATGAGACAATTTCTGCATAGCTTTTCTGTAACTCTTCTCATTCTGTTGCTGGTGGTTCCATGATCCATGATCATGGTTCCGTGATCTGAAATTGATCCTTACTTGGGAATATAAACTATCTCGATTTTTAGGGTGATGGTATATCCCTTTTCAGGGACCATTTAAAATGAATTGTATAAATGGGCTGCATAAGATAAATGACTCTAATATCAAGGCTGGCTGAGCTAGGGACTGCAAGTTCCCTTTTCCACTAATGCAAGAAAAAACCTGTGACAATCATTTAATACCTGATAATGAAGTATTAAAATGAATTATTACATATCAAGTAAAGGTGGTATTTTATTCCAATTGTTGTTTAAAGTTTTTAGATTTGAGGGGTGATTTTTCTCTGCTTAACCAAGTTTTGGAAACTTGTACAGATGAGAAAAACTGGGAGAAGTAGGAGACAAAACTGGGCACTGATTTTCTCTAACCTATTTTTTAGATGGGATGCCGCTGAGCTGGTGGATCGGGAGAACCAATGAAACACAGACTTACTGGGGAGGTTCCTTGCCTGCTGTACAAAAATGTGCTTGTGGTTTAAAGGGGAGCTGCATTGACTCCCAGCATTACTGCAACTGTGATGCTGACAGAGATGAATGGTGACTTTTTACTGTTGCTTATTCACAATAAATTTTCCTGGAAAGCAAATAAAGAAAATATACAAGCCTTAGCACATTTAGAACACCAAGGCTGTTGCAATATGGAACATATTTTTTCACAAAATTACATGTGTATACATTAAGAATTACTGCTGATTCTTGCATTCTGAATTCTGGGGAAGGTTTAATTTTATACAGATACTTTCTATTTTTGTAGTATATTGTATGTTATATATTAAGAAATTAGCTCTGGTCTTTATTTCAACTTCAGTTACTTGTTTTAGAATACTGAAAGTAATTAAAGTTCAAATAAAAGGTTCGGGGAAAAAAAGTCATTTAATTTTTAGTGTAATTTTTAATTACTTCTGTCATCTACAACTTAGATAATTAAATCCGGACACCCTTGCTATCAGCAAAGCAAAGCACTCATGGATTCCTATTCTATAACGATGTAAAGAATTCTAAAATATAGTCTTCCACTTGAAATTTCTGTTGTTACTTAAGGTCTGCTTCAAATAAGTAATGTAAGAGGTGAGTTCCTGTTACAATGTCAAATCTGAACCTGACTTTTCACTCAAGCGGATCAGATACAACTTTCACAACAATAGCTTCAGTGCAGTAAAGGACTTTATAAAGTAGACAGAGACTTTTCAAATGAAAACTTTTCTGTTGAAGTAACTTTTAAGCTTTTAAGTTTCTAAAGCATATGTAACATATATATCCAACTCAGTGATAGTTTAATACATGCCTGTTAATAACTGTAAAATCTGTTTTTTGAAAAAAGAAAAAAGTAAGGAAGGTACATAGCAACATGTTTATTTGTACAAAATAAAGCAATACTTTATTTTCTCCTCAAGCTGGATATCCATCCTTCCTTTAAAGTAACAGCTAGTGAATTTTGTGGTAAAATGCTTATTGTCTTATCGTGAACAGGGAACTCAGCAGATACAGAAATGAAAATACAACAAAATGTTGGTCAAAGAACAACTCCTTACAAGCTTCAAAAGTTTCTGTAGGAAAAGAATTCACATCCGCAGTAAAATTGACAGAGTGATATCTGCTGCGCTCATTCCAATAGAGAGATTAAACAAATGCACAGAACACTAGGAATTTCTGAAGTATTTTGCTGTATAAAAATATAGACAATTTTTGATTCCCAACAGCAAAACAAGTGTTAAAAGATTAACTCATTCTGAGACAGGATTTTGGCTAGTTGCTAGTGTATGTAATACATTCTTGCTTAGTTTTTTTGTTCATTTAATCCGTACTCATGTACATTGGTTACTTTATAATGGTTACACACTTGTAAATAGATAGAGGATGATATGCATGTCTTCACTATAACCACCTTGGGTAAATTGCATGTTGATGAGTGTATTACACTGAAATTATAATGACTCCCGTTTTATATTTCTGTATGTATCCACTTTTGACATTTTCATTTTCATTTTAAATGGAGACTTATCCCAGTAACTCCAATGTTATGAAGGCTATGTTTACACTTTTTTCCATAGTTGTGCTTAAAGTTACATTTGTCTCCCTAGAGAATACTGCCATAGGGCAGAAAAAGTAGGCAAGAGTTGTGCTTGTTTGACATGTTTTCTGAACATAGAAACCAGAGTTAGACACAGTGTGGTTTTGAAATATGGTTTTGATATTCTATTTTTGTAGTAAAATCTATATTGTTTCATAGACTGGACATAGATTCAGCTCTAAAACTCCTTGTTTGACTAATTAAAATATTTAAGTCTCTAAAAGTCTAAAATAAAAAGGATATTTTTTTAAAAAAAATCTGTTCCTAAAGATCTACAAAAATGCAAATCCTCTCTGCAGAAGAGGTAAGATATTTTCTATTCAGTTTCCCTTTATTTGCCGAATAGTTTTACTGAAGCAAATACTTTTGGTGTTTTGAGTTTTTTTTATCAGTTCTAAATTAGAAATCTGCAATATCACACCTCATCAAAAGCTGACACTTTTTAAAAAATGTTTTGCATTCCACACGTAAGAAAAAAGTTTCCTGAAAATAAAACGTACATTTGTGTGCACTGTGCTCCAGACAGAAATTTTGTATAAGGGAAAGACGATGATGTTAGTAAAGTGAGAGGGTGAGGAGAAAATAATCACTAATTTCATTCTTCACAAGGATGAAATCTCTTCCCTTTGTCTCAGTCCCGGTAGGTTGCTAAGTCCAACCACACTCCCAGAGAATCGTGGCTTGCTTACTAAGGCGTGTGTCTTGCTTTTAATCTCTGGGCAGTGTGAGTTCCAGACTGCCTCCCTCGTCTGTTTGTACTGTTGTCTCTAAACAATTTGCTTTGCCCATTAAATGGAAGTTTCAGTTGTAAATGGATTGAATGGACAGACTGATTTTTCCAGAACATTCCTGAGTGATGGAGTATTTCCATGGGTTCAGGGGAAGCAATTTTAGGGCCAGAATAGGTGCTTATTTAGAAATTCATGTCATACACTAAGTTAAAAAAGGATTTTAAACAAGGAATTTGGTCTAAGATTACAAGTACTGGGTGTGTGCTCTGAGTGCTAGGTTGCGTATTTCCTTTTCTGAGAGTTACATATTTGTAACTTATGCTGCTTTTCCTGTATACTCAGCACAATTTTGTATTTTCCTATTTGATTTTTTTCAAGTTCTGTCAAGATGAAAATGGAAAAAAAAATGTTAGACTTCTTTGAAAGCTATACTGAGCCATTTAATATTTCATAAAGAAGAGATAGGCCATTATGGATACAGTGCATCTTCAGAAACATAAAATTTCTGCCACAGGCAAATACATTAGCTTAGACTACCAGTTGGGTACTTTTTGTCGAGAAGAGTTTTCTCATGCTTATTCAGACAAGCACAACCATAAAACTGCCCATTTGCCATGGAATTTTTTCAGTCCTCTCAAATGATCACAATACCAAAGAACATGGTTGTATTCACAGTGGCTTGTATTACCTGTAGAGTTATGCAGCACTTTTTTTAAAAATTAAATTCTTTCTTTTTCCTCAGCAATACATCAACGATAATGAAATGTTTATTAGAAACATTTAGGAGAGCTGTGGCTTTCATTTTACCTTTTCAGGGCTAATGATACTGGATTCCTTTCCTACAAGGAGCATCTACCAGTAACTGAAATTGTGATCACAGATACTGACAGACCAAATTCTGAAGCAGCTTACAAACTGGGGCCTTTGCTTTGCCGTGGTGACAGTAAGTAAGAACTGCAGAATTTTGCTAAGCAACAATGGGATTTGACTGCAATAAATTTTAAATGTTTTTTTCTAAACAGCCTAAGATACACTTTTGTAAAAATTTCATCCAGTTCTTTTAGTAATTAGAAAGGAAAAAGACAAAATGCCATGGTCCAGTACAAACAAGGGTAGAATTGTACAGATATATTTCTGATGATACAAATCAATAGTGAAGATAGAAGCAATTAGTGTACTTTTCAAATGTATATATTGAGTATAAAATCCAGAGTTTTTATCCAATTTGAATAAAGTTACGAGTAAAGCATTACAAGAAGTAGAATTCGTAACTGGTTATCATATCTTGCGAGAAACATACCCTTCACTAGACATGCATGCCTCCGTCACCAAACCTTATGCATATTAATTTCTCTGTGTATTCGTGAAACTAGGAAAATTATGCTACGGAGATTAATCGAGTATATGCAGTATCTACAAGCAAAATTTCAACTCCACATAAGAATTCAAAATTTAGAAATTTATACAATAATTCAAAATGTAAAGCTTGTACACCCTGAATATGCATATAGTAACCAGAAAAATATCGTTTGAAGAAAACATTTAAAGGTAATAAGACCTCTGGAGTAAAATTGATACTTCATTGAAGATTTCCGATTTCATTAGTTTCCATCTTCATTGTCAAAGAACACAGATTTGGTTTATGTTCAGTAGTAAACTATTGCACCAAATTCTATGGCTGCTGCTGTTTGTAATCGACAGTCAGGAGAAGCAGTGCTATAGATCATCCTAAAGATTTTAACTGAAGAGTTGAACGGACAAGATTTTTTCTACCGTTGAGTAAGGGATTGAAGTATTTAATAAGCTTAATTTCTGTACGTCATATGCTACCCTATGACTATTCATGAACATCAGTATTGTTTCACATAATTACAAATTATTATTTTTATTCATTATGTGATATTCCTGCATCACATGATGTTGTACTTGTTTTTCAAATTTCTTCAGCCTTTATGATTAAGAGGAAATTAATAAGAAGTACTGATCTGTACTTTTAGCCTCACTTGGGAGACTGTATAGATAAATCAATATAAATTAGCATGTGTTTAATTTTATGTCATCACTGCTTTCATTCCTATGACTTGTCAGGGTAATTATGCCTGGAAGATTTGTTAAAAGATGTGTGTTACAGCAGTGCATTTTAATTTTCTTATGAAGATTTATAAGACAAAAAAAACCTGTTGGGTGCTTCCTTTTCATTTTTCTGACATCTGATTGTGAGTTGATCATTTATCCTACCTATCAAAGAACAGTTAAATCATGGAGATATGATGTAGGATTAAGGCGTAATTTGGAGTAGAAAGCACCTGAAGAGGTCTCCTGCTTACAGCAGGATCACCCATAAGCTCAGACCAGGTCTCGCAGGGCTTTGTTAAATTTGGGTTTGAAGGCCCCAAGGATGGAGCATGCGTTGCTTCTCTGGGCAGCCTGCTCCACTGCTTGGCCATACTCATTGTGAATGTATTTTTACTTAGATCAACCCTGAAACTCTGTTGTTTCAACTTATGCTCATCGTCTTTGATACTCACACCTTATACCAATGCAAAGTGCTGTCAGGTCCCCCAAAAAGCTGTCACTCTTCCACATTAAACCAGCCCTGGTCCCTCAGCCTGAAGGGCAGGAAAAGTACTCCAGACCTGGACATCCAAGTGTCCTCCCCCATACTCGCTCCTGTTTATCAATGTTTTTCTTTTACTGGAGAGTTTAAAATTGGAGGCAGTATGTAGATATTGTCTTACAAGTGTGGAGCAGAGGGGATAACAAGCTCTGTCAATTGGCTGACCATGATCATACAGCCTATGATTCAGCAGGACTCCATTGTGGCCAGAGACAATGAAACAAGGGACAATGACAGCAGCGAAACAGAATTATTTACAGCTAGTGTAGTAGTAATGAGTGGTAAGAATTTAAATTTCACTACTCACCACGTTCCCAAATACTATTAATTACATAACCTGACCTCAGTTATCACATATCTTAAAACATAGAAGCCAGCTAGCTTCTCGGGTGAATCATTAAAATATACAGACAGTTCTGACACCCATTGACCTCCCTGACGTTATTTGATGTTTGCTTAGTCTGACTGATTGAATTTCTGCAAACTTTCACACTGACGTTAGATGATCATAGTATTTCTAGACAAGCTGCCATATAGAACTCTAAAATATCACGAGGAAAGTGCAAGAAGTCAGATCCTGAATGTCAGAGACACATTTTTGTAATATCAGACAACACCATGGAATTTGACTTCAGAAAGAAATAATTTGGGCCTGAAATAATCTCAGTGAAAAGACCTTTCATAATAGAACAATTAATTGTAGTAATACAGCAAAAATCATGAAAAAGCCATTCATTTTGATAGTTTAATAAGACCAGTAATAATGCAATTCTCAGCCATTTACATCATAAAGACAAAGACAGTAAGAGATGGCATGCTTTTAGGGAGGTAGAGACTACGATTTGGGAAAACAATACAGAATTTCTGAAGGAAAAAATACTGTAAAATCATAGAATTTTGATATAAAATCAAAATGCAAAGTGTTGAGTAAAATATTAATTGTATGGTAATACATAATAAAATAAATATGAAGTATATAATATGCTATATATTCTGTACTATATATTTTATATCATGTATCATATATTATATATTATATATTACCTATATTATACCATTTAATACTCTATTATTCTATATGTTTTCTCATACAATAATATGTAATATAGGATATATCATATATAACAGATGAAATATAAAATATATATTTTATATTGTATTATATTTATATATTTTCTCATATACAACATAATGACATTATGTATATTACAATAAATATTCTATTCTCTTCCAGTGTTTTGATCATTATACTAGAAATGACTGTGTGATTTACTAGAATTTTTTCCAGTGGTCTTTATGTATCAACAGTATTTTTTAGTAATGAATATCTTCTTTAACTTGGGTTTTCCAGAAAATGTAAAAAGCTATGAGTTATGGTAGTTTCTGTGTTCTACACATTAAATTTCGCACTGGACAAAACTGATGAAATAAATCTAAACTCTCTTGTAAGATCAGCAATAACATACTAGTAGCACTTCGAAGCTGCAGGAAAGAAGCAGACCATTATTAAGATTTTTTCTAATCTGAGGTTGCAGACACTCATGAGGATCTAATTAAATGCACTTTTAATAAAATTTATTTTCTTCTGCATCTTTAGATAGGTGAAGAACACAAAAGAGATCTAACAGCAAATATTCCTTTCTCAGAAGTGCTGTCAAACAAGGAAAAATAGATAGTCTTGGATTCATGAGTGTCATTTGAATACTCTCCGGAGACATTATTACTTATTTCTACTCCTGTCATTCTCTAAAGCTAAATTATACAATTCTGCTTCATAGGGGATATCCTTTTATTAAACATTTTTTTTGTTCTTTCTGACAGACATAAATTCTTCAGAATCATTCACTGAAGTGCCAGATAAAAGCATGGGGCAGAAGGTTTACTTGTATTTGTGATACACTAGTACTTTGTTAAATGATTCAAGCCAAAAAGAACATAAATTCTCATTACATCAATAATCTATTCCTTGTAGGACATCTAGAGATAAAAATAATCGTTTATGCCCACAGCAAAATAAAGCAGACCTATAAATAGTTTGCTGAATTGAATTGTCATAAACAATGCACTCCCTTTACTAAATTTGCAAGTTAGTTATTTCATTAGATTCTCCCAAGAAGTCATGTATCATAACTCAAAAGCAGTTCAGCAGAAGTTGCCTATTCTTCATTGCACATTTTTTATTTTCACTCTTTTATGCAACATTGCATTAACTTGCTTTCTTTATGTCAGATTTTATGGATTGACTCTCTTCAATGAAGTGTGTTACTTACAGAAAACCAAACCAGATTTGCTGGAACCAAGCAGGGAAGAGTAGCCTAACATGAGTAAAATAATAACAAAAGCAATACCTGTATAGTTCTTTTTATGTATAAAGTTCTGTTCAGCTACTAATGATTTTTCTCAGTATTTGTGAGTTAGCTTTCTATATTTCTATGATGTCAAAGCAAAAAGAAATCAGTAGTGATATTCTAGTGGAATACGGCCATTTAGAAAAATTTGGCCATAAGATTTGATGACATTCAGCTCTATACATATGAGTAGCACTCACCCATTTCTGTCACCTTTAAAATATATTACTGATACGTTTCTATATTCCTTTTTCTTCTCTACAATACATCTATTAAATTGTATGCCAGCACTGCTGATATCAGAGTGAAAAATATCTCTGAATATAATGAAAATTAAGATTCAAATTAACCTATATCCACTGAGTAGGGTAACAGGAAAGATTTTGAAGGATATGAGAATGTAAGAAACCTTTGGGTCATTAATAGATAGAAATACTATTCTTTTCATAAAAAAGAAAGAGACATCTCCATTGTTTTTTGTCATTATTCAAGAAAAAGCCAGATGTTGATTAAATTCTAATAAAGGGAGTCAGTGAGTATGAGTGGACTTTTAAAAATACACAGCATTCACAGGTTTTTTTGTTATTTTTCTTGCAAGAACTGACTGGAAATACTCCAATTTATTACTATGAATTTCCAATAAGGATTAGAACATGTAGATGCGTCCAGACCACTGAAAGAAAGCTAATAGGCCAAAATTATCTGTAATAAATTGGTAATTATAATCCGTAGGCATCAGACTAATTCTCGGCCCCAAAATGAAATTGGTAATATAGATGTTAATTGAATAAAACTGAATAGAAAGATACTGCAATCCAATGTAAAGATAATATATCATTCAGCATGAGTTTGTATAACATAAGTCTGGCCAATCTTTTGAGGGACTTCAGTACTAGTAAAGGCAATACTAGTGAGGTGAGATACTTGGAGTCTAGTAAGATATTTGATGTAGTGTCACATGCTTGATTGAATGAAAAAAGCCCAGAAATGTTGAAATTCAACTGCAAAATGATAGTTCAAGTGGGTAAAGGCAAGCAGATAATCCATTCAACATGAGTTCCCAGTCTGACATTTAAACCAAGAAAACCTAATGTTAGCTTTTGATGTAATAATTTTAGAGAGCAACTGTATTAACTGATCTTAAGTGATACTTTCATTAAAGCAGCACAGCAAATTTTGATGTTTAGCCAAATAAATCTGTTTCACCTCTCTGTAGTACCCTGAAATATCAGAGCATGTCTTTTTTAGCTTTTCTTCATTAATTTATTTTTGTCCCAGCCTCAGTCTAATCAACATTATTTTGATCCTCTTTACTGCTTCCTGCATAATCAAGGAGTTTAATACAAGTCTGTGTTTACAGTTTTACACTATATAAAAAAGATGTAAGATTAAAGGATTGCATTAAAGAAGTTAGGAGATGCATTTTTTCATGAAAGCCTCTTAGCTTATTCACTTTGCTTATCTCAGGCAAAATCTGAGGTGATGTACTAGACTGGAGTTAAATGGAGTTTCGTAGAGTACAAACTTTCAAACAGTGTTCTTGAAAGTAGGAGAGAAAATCAGAAAAAGATCTAGGGGCTGGGATTTGAAGCTAGGCTGATGGGCTTAGTGTGTGTGCATAGATAAATATATATATATACATAAAATGACAGTAAGAGCATTTGTGAATTTTCCTTAAATGAGCAATTTTTAATTGAAATAGTTGAATAGTTTTCCTAGAATAAATGCTCTTTTTCAAACTGTGTTGATTCAGGGAATTTATACAGTTTGTGGTAGATCAGAGGTTAAACTAGAAGATCACAGTTTTCCCTTCTGGTCTTTTAATATATGTATCTTTTAATAAGTTGCAAGGTAGTGGAACTGGAAGTAGTGATACAGATGGGGCAGCTGAATTCCACAAATTCTCAGAAGCAAACTGTTGCCAGCTGGTCAGGCTTCATAACGTTAAGAAGATAGCTTTAGAAGAAGCAATTTGCACACTTCTCAGTAGCTGAAGAAATGGTTAGTATTTTATGTGTCATGTCAATTAGAAATTTGTTTTCTTTGGGTGTGAAGGAGCACTAGTCAAAAAAATATTGTTTGGCAACAGAAGATCTTTATTTTCTCTTCCTCAACACTCACTATCCCTGCTGGAGTTTTACACTGAGTGAATGAATGGTGCAGCACTTACAGAGATCAAGAAAAATTGATACAAGTAACAAACAGTTTCCGTTTTCATTAAATACTTCAAGAGTGCTACAAGTTGCAATTGCACGTTTGTTTTGAGAGTAACTTTTATTGTCTTTGCAACATCAAAATGGATAATTTATCTATCTTGTTCTCATTTCTCCCTTTTTCACTTTACAATTTCAAGTTGGCAAGACTAGTTGGTATATGACAAAAACTGGAGTAATTTTTGCAACATAAATATGCTGCTGTATTATTTTTAACATGCAAGATCTTTTTTTTTACTCATAGGAAGACTGCAGTCTTACGACTCAGATAAAATATTATTGATTTTCTAACTACATGGTATTTGGCAGTTCGAGAAAAAAAAATAAGAGACTATGAGACAGATACTGTAAAGTGAAGAAATTCTTCTCCCATCCTGGTTTAAAACAGCATAAGATACTTTGTAATATACTTTTGCTAGATCTATATTTATTCTGCTTTATTGATACAGTAGCTTAACGTTCATAAATCACACAGTTCTGAGAGCTGAGAGAAAGAATAGCTAGATAAGAGTAGACAGGAAATGAAGCAGGAAAAATAAACATTCCTATCCCTGCCTTTCCCCAAGGACTTCATTCTGATGCACAAAGATCATGCAAATGCTTCATTGAAGCTAATTGTATCATTGCTCTACTGGACTGTTACTGCCGCTATTGCCTCTCTTCTAATTACTAGAAACGTTTTACCAATTCTGTATAAATTACTAGTATTAAACTTCCTATTGTGTTTGAATTACTGGTAATAGCCAGCCCATTGTTTTTTAAATAGCTGTTATATACTTGAGTCATTACTGTAGTGAAGTTTGCTCTGTGGGTGTCATGACCTGAAACAGCTGAGGAACACGGGCTTAAAATTTATCCCAATATGTAAGGCCACTGCCTTCGGCTGACAACACTTTGCACAGGATGGTAAATCCAAGGAGAACATAAGGCAGCACAGGAGAGCGAGGTGTAAAGCTATGTTTTCCTCTTCCAGCCTGAGCCATCTGTTCACAGCTCTGTCCTGCCATGTAAAAGTTGTCCTGGTGGCAGCTCTAACTTGTGAGGACTGGCAGTACTCCCAGGTGGCGAGCATTGCAGCGATTGCCAGATTACGTATGAATATCCTGCTGTGCTGCTTTTATAGGTGCAGGATCCAGACCTTGATTAAAACACTGCTAAAAAGTTAGGAGGAATGAGTGAATGGACTTTGATTTTACTTCACTGGGCTGTGGGCTAGGCCTCTCTGTACACTGTATCAAAGAACTTGATTTTGCAGATAGGAGGGAAATTTACATATCTTCTTTTTTTCTCCCCACCCCACCTAAAGCCAGAGAGTGCCTGGAGCAAAATTCGCAGTTTTGTATAGTATTTAGGTACAGATCACAGCAGTATCAAGAGAACGTGCAATGACTTTGTGCAATTAGATAGGAAGATATTGGATGCTTCATTTGATTTAGAAAGAAATATAGCTTAATAAAGAAATAGAGATACATATGTAACAGTTCAGCAATAAGAACAACATACTTCTGGTTAAATGCCATAAATGCAGATGATGTTCTTATTAGAAGCTGTTATGAGAGTTTTTACATAAGCTTTTTAATAATCAAGAACAAAATCTAATAGATTATGATTAAATGCCAGCTTAAAGAAAAAGCAAACCAGCAAAATACTTATGTTTGATCTTGTAACCTTTTTTGAGTAAAATTGACTTACATTGGATTTGTCAAGTAAGTAAGAATGCAGATGAATTTCTAAACTGCAGTCAACTGAAGAAGAGGATACTGTCATTTTCTCTTTTTTTTTTTTTTTTTATTCCTTCCACAGTAATTAGTAGGAGCTGTATCCTAACTTCTTTGTGATATCTGGTAAAACTTCATGGGACTTCAAAAACTAAGAAGACTCTTTTCCTTTTTATGGGAGAAATATAGATAACAACTGTCATAGTTATACTTTATACTAGCTCATGTAGGTATAGTACTTCATTCAAAGCTGCTGTGTTTATTTAATTCATAAAACGATACATCAGGTCCTAACTGGACTGTCTAGATGAGATGCATGGCATTTTATTTCCTGTTAATTGGTTTTTAATTGTCTGAACTGAGCACCTTAATTACTCTTGCTGAGTCATTTTTCTGTGTCTCCAAGAACCCTCACTTTTCATTTTATAGACAAAGCAGGAGGCTTCTGTGGAAGTTAGACTCTCTGAACATTGCAACCCCTTCCTAGACCTGGGCACTTTCCTCTGTTTAAATGGTTAGAAAACTTATACTGGCAATATTAGATAACACTGTGTCTATCACTTAGTCTTTCATTTTGACAACCAGAAACATTTTGGAATTCAGCATCCTTCAACACAGAGACATCCTACCTGCATTTCCCCACCTTCCAAGGAGAGCTCAGCGCAGATGTCTCATTTTTCTTTAAAACTACTGCTTCCTCAGGAGTGTTTTTAGAAAACCTGGGAATTCAAGACTTCATAAGAATAGAGTTATACTGTAAGTAACATTACTGATGCTTATTATTAATATTTATTATTATTATTATTATTACTACTACTACTACTTTCAGTTAGACTAAATTAGAATTAACTTAAAGGGAAAATATTTTAAAACTGTTCTCTAGCTTTGTCACTGTCACTACTGCTCTTGGAGCTTTATCATTCCCCACCAGAATCCCAGTACCAAAACTATACAAATATCCATTCAAAGATAATTTCTGCCATAGGGAGTTCTTAATCTCAGAGCACAGCAAGCAGTCCCTGACTGTTTAGATTGTTCCTCCTTCCCTTGCTCTCTGCACCCCTGCCACCAAATTCTTTCCATCCAATAATTTTAAGTCCAGGCATTTCTTCTGGTTACTGGGAGATTCACTCTGTCACAACACATGCCTCAGGCCTTCTGTGGCACAGTCTCCTAGCTTAGGCACACTTTTCTTGTTTTGTACAAATCCATTGTGTTATCAATCACACTCCAGTATTTTCCAGTGAAGAGTACAAATTCATATATATATATATAAATATATACATCTTATAGTGCAAAATACTGCTATAGGAATGTTAATGCATGTTTATTAAAAAGGAAAATATTCTGCTTGCTTTGTTTTTTTGCCAAAATCTTTGTTTATTACAACTAACAGAAAAACAGCTACTGAGTTCTTCTGTAGGCAGTTTAATTATAGAATATTGTGTAATGCTTAATCAATTTGGTTTACATTGTCTCAAACTGTAGTGTTGTATTTGAAAGATACCATTTTCAACCATGTTTACCAAGAATATGTACTGCCTTCTCTTAAAGTTCTGTGAACGGGTGAAAACACAGTAGCATTATAGCATCAGTGTCACGTAGTAGAGAAAATGTTCTGGGTGAGTACTTCAGTGGGTAATCTCTGAAGCAATGATGATATTGTTGTGGGATAAATGATTTTTCATTTTCAAAATAAACAGTTAAATCATAGAAATGTTAAAGGAATGCTTTGGAGAAGTAGATTTGTTCAGAAAGTTGGCAGAAGACCATGACTGTTTCTTCAGAGGAATAATGTGCAGACAAACACGTCACTTGTCCCATTCATTCATAGGCATCCAAATTACTGTATACTTATGGTCTTTACATGACTTGTGACTAGTAAGGCATGAAAGAAAGTGAAAAGCTGAATTAGTCTGTACTGTCACAATTTAAAAAAAAAAAGTTTATCTCATTATTATGTACCTTGTAGAGATTTTTCTTCACTTCCAGAAGCATCCTAATTCTTTGACTAGACAGACCTATTCTTTTTTGTATGTCATAGATAAGATTGCTTGTAGTGGAGCCAGAAATGTGTGTTTGCACTGAGGCTAATATCAGTTAAAAACAAGCAATATACATTTACATCACAAGTACCTTTCTCTCTCAATAAAAAAAAAAATATATTCACCTTGAACATTTCGTATTGTATAGGATCATTTAGATTTCATAATCATATACTCTTTTATAACAGATGTGACTATAAATCACCAACCTACACTTGATAGTCTATAATAGTTCCACAGAAATCAATGTCTTTGATTTGTGTAATAATAAATAATAATAATGAAAATATGAAGTGTCAGTGCTTAAGATGAGGAAGTGTTAGAAATTATTTAAAATTCATTATGTCATTAACATTTGGCACTCCATACTTGTGAACACAATGATTTTTCCTAGCATTTTATTGATTGCTCTCAAGCTTTTATATAATTCTTTTATTTATGAAGTTATGAACACTGCAGTGTATCTGTGTATAACATTCTAGAAAACTATTGTAAAAATGTGCATAATCATCGTAAAAGTATTTTAAAAAACAGAGGAAGTGGATCATCTAGAAAAAGATACTTGATCCTTCATTTTTTTACAGAATTATGAAAATCTCAAATCTTTAAATTTTTTGTCTGAATTCTTGTAATCTTCTGCAGAAGTAGTAGTAGAAAGCAACAAAGCTGATTCAACTCTGAATAGTACACTCTATTAAATACTTTTATGACCGCAGATTACATGTTCTAGCCAAAAGGCTGAGTAACTATTTTATGTTATTGAAGTGCTCAGTGGAGAATTATTTCCTATTTATAAGCAAAGCGTAAAGCAAAAATTTAAAGTAGGTTTGGGAACACTATGGTGTATTAATTTGGAGGGTCTTCTGCGTTTGCTTGGAAATAGTTCGGAAGAGCCCAATGGGTAGCTGCTGTTGGCCTTCGTTTGCCCTAATTTAGGTACTCACTGTCCAGGATGAGTGGAATACAATTGTTTCCTTTATGGAAAGTGCATGGGTTTTGTATTCTGTAGCATATTGCTTGATAATCACTTTCTGCTTCTGCATGTGAAGCTCAACCTTGATGCTCTGAAAAGTTCTCGATGACTGTGCTTCCTATTAGTCATTTTAGCCACAGCTAGCCACTGACCACTCTCCATGATGGCCATCAACTGCAAATTTGCTCCACTTTGCCAATCTATAGCTCTGCTCTGCCTATGTTTAAATGTATTAGGGCCACAAGAGTCCCTGCAATGTTTGGAAAATTTTTGGGTAATGCCAACCTAGGTAAGGCCTAGAAAGTATTTTTGCACCAGAAGAGAACTCCTGGACGTACCCTCCCCTGATGTCCAGGAAATGACCAAAGTGCTCTTTGCCCTGGTCCTTTGTCACAAGAGGACAAATTTTAGAACTCAGTCCACATCTCTCCACATTCTGTGGCATACCTTCCACAGGTGGTTTGACCACTGTGTTAATAAATATAAATTTTCTTCCAAATTTGCAGTGTAGACGATTTTAGCAGAATTATTTAAAATACTATAAATTGTTAACTGATTCTGGTTTTTACCTTTTCTGACATAATGGTCTGTATTCAGACACTACAACGGATGACCATGCAGTCATCCTTGCTGTATGGGCCTTCATCTCTGGAACTTCTGGGACTGGTTCTCTTTTTTTAAGATTATATTACTTTTTTAGTGGTACTAATATAGTTCATTATTTCAATGGTTATTTATAAATCTTTATTACATGTTGTCTTGCCTTTAAAATCTAAACAGCAACATTATTTATCAGATCTATTTTTCTGATATGCTATTTAATAGGCACATTCAGGGAGTTCAAAGCAGAATTTGTGTTTTCAGGCTTCACTCCAACAGTATCCAGAGGATTACAAAGACCTCTCTGCAGAAGGTGACATTCAGCAGGAATTATCTAAACCTGATCACACAGTTTCTGCTGCTTTTGTTCTCTGACTTTGTGGTTCTTTGGGGTTTTTTTTACCTCTCAGAGAGGAGAGACTGAGCTCTCAATTTTTTCCAAATGAAACAAATTTATCCTAAAATTAATTTTACTGAGGAACTGTTTTTAGAAGTCAGTTATTTCTAATTATAGTATAAAAACTTGCTGATTTTTAAGCAGAAGAGATAATCCATTAAAAACTCATTCTGTTTAAAAATTAACTGCACATTATGCCTTATTTGATTCGGAAAGTCAAATGCTTTGTTTATTTATCATGTTACTTTTCTCTCTCAGATTCAGTTCTTATAGATAAATACTTTATAAAAACCAGATTCAGGGCTTAAGGGATTGCAAGCATGTGGCTTTATTCAGTCTAAAGGTTGGCCAAAGTGGATCTCAATATTTTAAAAAGTTTAATGAATCTTTTAAAAGTGAAAAGAAAATAAAAATATTTCATAAAAACAGTTTTTTGAAATTCAGTAAATTCATCTTTGACTATGTTGTTTAAAGCTGATTTGTTTCCTTTGACTACTTCTAATTGTTTTGCTTTTCTCTCAGAATCCAATGACATAGATGAGAACCTTTCTCTTGGATTCATGGAGTCTTCTCAGACCTCAAGTCCTTTAATCAAATCCCTACTAATTCGAAATGCTGGTAACCCCTTTTTTAGGGATTACTTATTTTCATACACAATTGTCCTTGAATATGTTAAAGAAACAGTTTCAGAGAGAATATTTGTAATTTTCAGATCTGCAATTTCTGACAGGTTCCTCATCTTATTATTTTGACCTGCAAAGATTCAGTTATGATTTTCTAAGGAAACTATAAAACCATGTAACATGAAAGTTGCTTAGGGAATGGCTCAATTTCATTCACTGTATGCACAATCTTATAAACTGCATCAAAATTTGCCCTCTGATACTTGTAGAGATTAAGTGAATAAATAACAAAAGCAAGTAGACAGTAGAAGATGTTGATTGGATTGTAGTGGTGATAATTTAAATATAGTTAACAATGGTAACCAATTAGCATGTAAGCAAGAGATGCTCTTTATCTGAAGTGAAAAATAATGAAGCTAGCACATTTCACTGTTTCTTGACTACTATGCTCTCCAGGGGGCCAAAAACATTTTTATTTCCATGTTGTTGACAAATCGTTGTTCTCATTGTCAGAGAGTGTGAAGAATGAGCCTTGGGGATAGGCTTTCTGAAGTAAACTTTTTCCCTAAAACAACCAGTCTTATCCCATGAAATAATAGACTAGACCTTAAAATAACTTGTTCTCCCAGTTAATGATTTTGTGACTCAATTAACTATGAAATAATTTAAATGTGCTTTATTACTGTCCTCTTTCTAGCTCCATCTGAAGTGGTTTTTTCATTTGATGTTGGAAATGGACCTAGCGAAGTTACAGTGCAATCACTCACTTCCTTAAATGACAACCAGTGGCATTATGTGAAGGCTGAACGCAACATCAAAGAAGCATCCTTACAAGTAGACCAGCTTCCTCAAAAGTCTCACGGTGCTCCACCCGATGGGCATATTCACTTGCAGCTCAACAGCCAGCTTTTTGTAGGTAGGCACTCATTTAACGGAATCTTTCCGAACCCATTTAACAGAATCTTTCCTAGTTACCATCATGAAAATAGGGAAAGGGGACAAAAAAAACGAAGAAAAATAGATGGCAACTGGCTCCTTCAAAAACTGTTTGTATGATGAGACGAGAGTCTTTGTGAAAAATCCAGAGATGTAGCTTGACTTTGAGATTACAAAGTCAGTGCATTAGCCTATGGTTACTACTTGTCATGGTTTAGCCCCAGCTGCCAATAAAGAACCATGCAGCCGCTCTTTCTCTTCCCCTTCCCGGCCCCCAGTGGGATGGGGAGGAGAATCAAAAGGAAAAGGCAAAACTTGTGTGTTGGGATGAAAACAGTTTAACAGAATAGCAAAGGGAGAAGAACTGTGTTCACTCTTGGGCCCCCCATGACAAGAAAGACTTTGAGGTGCTGGAGCGTGTCCAGAGAAGAGCAATGAGGCTGGTGAAGGGTCTAGAGAACAAGTCTTATGAGGAATGGCTGAGGAAGCTGGGGTTGTTTAATCTGGAGAACCGGAGTCTGAGGGGGGACCTTACCGCTCTCTACAACTACCTGAAAGGAGGTTATAGTGAGGCAGGTGTTGATCTCTTCTCCCAAGTAACTAGTGATAGGACGAAAAGAAATGGCCTCACGTTGCATCAGGGGAGATTTAGATTAGATTAGGAAAAATATTTTTACTGAAACAGTGGTAAGGCATTGGAATAGGCTGCTCAGGGAAGTAGCGGAGTCACCATCCCTGGAGGTGTTTAAAAAACTTGTAGATATGCCACTTCAGGACATGGGTTAGCAGGCACAGTGGTGTTGGGTTGATGGTTGGACTTGATAATCTTAGAGGTCTTTTCCAAACTTAATGGTTCTATGATTCTAAGAAAATAAAAATAGCAATGCAGATGAAAAGAGTATACAGTGTGCAATTTTCTCACTGCTCGATGCTCTGTTTGCTCCTGAGTAGCACATCCCCCTGCTCTAGGTAGCTCCCCCACTTAAATACTGAGCATGATGTCATATGGTATAAAATATCCCATTTGTTTGGCTAGTTTGGGTCAGCCCAGCCAGCTTCCTGTGAAAATTAACCCTATCCCAGCTAAACTCAAGACACTGCTGGACAGGATTTCAACCAGTTTTCTTCTTCTGAAGTTTGTTTAAAGAACTGCTAAAGGATCTCCATTTGCACCATTTTTCTGAGAGGATGTCATCTCTGCTGAAGGAAGATGTGTAACTTATGTAATTCAAGGAATTTTTTTTTCTCTCTTCATCCACAACCCCTCAGGTTGCCCAGAAAAGATGTGAATGCCCCATCACTGGATTATTCAAAGTCAGGTTGGACAGAACTTTGAGCAGCCTGATCTAATGAAGGATGTCCCTGCCCATGGCAGAGGGATTGGACTAGATGATCTTTAAAGAGCCGTTCCAACTCAAACTGTTCTGTGATTTGATGAATCTGTGATCTACTCCTCTGCCTCTTGCTATCTCATGTAGTGAAATAATCAGGCTGTGTTTACTTAGTATTGGAAACAAGAGAAATGGACTATTCGTTAATTTCACACAACCAGGAAAGATCCAGATCTATGGTTGGTTCTGTCTAAACCGTGAACGCTTCAAAGGAAGAAGTTTACCTGAATATTTCTGCCTCTGTACTTTAGCAAATATGACACTAATGTGTTTAGATAAAACACTGGAAAAGCAAAAATGGAATAGCGCAAAAATAATTAATGTTTGTTTAACTATTACATAGAGCTATGCAGAGCTACGTCTTGTGTACATGGTAACATTGTTATTGTAATATTGCCATATTATGAATTTCTAAGTTTCTGGTGTATGTATATATGGTATACAGTATAAAAGCATGTAAAGTGTCCGCTACTTTTTAAAAGATCTTTAGCAAGATCTGCTGTGAGACACATCATGTGAAATGAATATATTTTATTTGCTGTGTGTTGAGGTGGAGCGCAATTAAGGGTAATAGTGTTCTGATTAAGGGGAACAGTGTTCTGAAATTGTAGCTACAGAAACTGTGAATCCTTAAGAAACAATTTAATGGAGAGGGAACTCTTGCGTGCTGGTATGGATTGGAATTCTGGCCTGTGCCTCAGAATGCATCAAGCGTAGAAGATGGAGATGAGACCAAACATTGCAGAATTTTATATTTTGATTAAAAGCATGGAAGAGAATTGTATAGCAATAGATATATCCAAGACATTAGCTATAGTGGAGTTAGGAGAAGTCTTAAAATTAGTTTCTATTCCTAGCAACTGACTAGAACTATTAATGGAAGGACTGGGAGATTTCTGTTTATTATACCACAATAAATTATATTGCTGTCCTCTGACTTGACTTACCATATAAATGCTATTATATGAACCATTGAAATTAGATCAGGTTGAATTTGCCAGGTCTGATCTGTGAAGCAAGACTAAGAAACAGTAGAATCCTATAGACATTTAAGGTAATATCAAGTCCAAACAGTTTTCTAATGATTCTGGCAATTAATACATCTCTAGTTCTTCTAACCCTTCTCCCAAACAACCAAATACTGTACTAACCTGTATTGACAGTTGCACTTTCTGGCAATTTTTATGCAGTAATTGGTCATTGAATAGAGTGGGGATTTTGTCAAATAAGTTGACAAATTCTAGTAAATTTATATACATCCATCTCCTGTACGGAGCTGACAGTTTAAAAACTGTTTTGACTTATCTACAAGCAAGCTGTCTAGCTTGTTTTCCTCAGAAAATATTCAGGCAAATAATTGTATTAGAAGAGTGATTCTGTTGTTTTTCTTCTGCTGTGGTGGGTTTTTTTAATCTCTGAAAATTCTTCAAGATCCTGGGAGTAAAACAAAACAACGTTCACTATAGTAATGTGTACCCTGAAATCCCTTATGAGTTTGTACAATTATTTTGAAATAATTTGGAGCAGAAGTGATAAAAATAGCATTTATTTGATTTTGTTCAGGCAAAACAGTGTTTTTGAAGTGTGACATAACAAATGATAGTGATTCATTTGAATCATTTGTATCATGCATTTCCTGAATATAATTTATGAGGGTTTGCTATGACTGCACCAAGTTTTTTTGGGTAATCTGTTTCTGCATTACTGTCATGTGCATCAGTATGGTGTCTAGTTGATTTTGTGTTTGAGTTAAAACAATTGTTTCAATAATGCAGCTTTTTATAACTCCCAACTATTTATAAGATATTTTTATCTGTTCAATTAAATATAGTTTTATTCAGTGCCAGGAGTAATGAACCTTACTGTTTGACTCCTTCCACTGACAGTCCACTCGTACAGACTCAGGCTTGTCTGCCCAAGCCAGTGAAAGGATTTAGAGAGAAATGAAGCATACAGTGTCCTAAGGATGACATTCTTAAATGTCATTTCGTATACCTAGTACCTCTCATAGTCACTCATCAGTTAGTTACTAACATACTAGGACTGTGATTTTGTCCGGCTGAAACACTCTTTCTTTACTTCTTAGATCTATATACTCTGGTTTTCCAAAGAAGCCAGAAGAAGAAATAAAGCCTAAAGTTGACATCAAAATGCTTGTTTTAGAAAACATAACATAAAATCTTTGTATCATTAGGTGATTTTGTGCCATTATATCTGTAAATAACAACAGCTACATCAAGATTTTCTATGTAATACAAAGACTTTCACAAACTTTGAAACAGAAAATGATGAAAACAGATGGTCACATGGAAATATTTAACCAAAAGTTAGTTGGAAATGCATGAGAATTATAGTTGGTAATCTTACGTATTGTGGAGTATTTTCTGCTTTAAGTTTTTGAAAGGAAGCAAATGACAGGAAATATCAGAGTAAGTTGTGCAACAAAGGACAGGACCGTCAGCAAGTTTGCAGATGACACTGAGCTAAGTGGTGCAGCTGACAAACCAGAAGGATGGGATGTCATTCAGAGGGACCTGGAGAAGCTGGAGGAGTGGGCCTGTGCGAACCTCAAGAGGTTCAACAAGGCCAAGTGCAAGGTCCTGCATCTGGGGTAGGGTAACCCCTGCTATCAGTACAGGCTGGGAGATAACGGGCTTGAGAGCACCCCCGCTGAGAAGGACTTGGGGGTACTGGTGGACGAAAAGCTGGACATGACCTCCTGGCATGTATCAGGAATAGTGTGGCCAGCAGGAATAGGGAGGTGATTGTGTCACTGTACTTGGCACTTGTGAGTCCACACTTCGAGCACTGTGTTTAGTTTTGGGCCCCTCACTACAGAACGGACATTGAGGTGCTGGAGCGCACTCAGGCTATGGCAATGAGGCTGGTGAGGGGTCTAGGGAACAAGTCTCATGAGGAGCAGCTGACGGAACTGGGCTTGTTTAGTCTGGAGAAGAGGAGGCCAAGGGGGGACCTTACTGCTCTCTACAACTACCTGAAAGGGATAGTCTCTTCTCCCAGGTAACTAGCAATAGGACTAGAGGCAATGGCCTCAAGTTGCATCAGGGGAGTTGTAGACTAGATATTAATAAAAATTTCTTTACTGAAAGAGTGGTCAGACATTGGAATAGACTGCCGGGGGAGGTGGTTGAGTCACCATCCCTGGAGGTGTTTAAAAAACATGTAGATGTGGCACTTTAGGACATACAGGCAGATAGGACAAGCCTCTAGTTCAAAAGCCCTGGTCCTCATGGGAGACTTCAACCACCCCGACAACTGTTGGATGGACAACACAGCAAGGCACAGGCAAGCCAGAAGGTTCCTGGAATGCGTTGAGGACAACTTCTTCCTCCAAGTGATTGAGAAGCCCACGAGGAGAGGTGGAATGCTGGACCTTGTTCTCACCAACAAGGAGGGGCTGGTGGGGAATGTGAAGCTCAAGGGCAGCGTTGGCTGTAGTGACCACGAAATGGTGGAGTTTAAGATCCTTAGGGCAGTGAGGAGAGTGCTCAGCAAACTCGCTACCATGAACATGGGATAAAGCCCTAGAGGGAAGATGAGCCCAGGAAAGCTGGTCAGTTTTCAAGCATCACCTCCTCCAAGCTCAGGAGCAATGCATCCCAACCAAGAGGAAGTCAGGCAGAAATGCCAGGAGGCCTGCATGGATGAACAAGGAGCTCTTGGCCAAACTCAATCAGAAGAAGGAGGTCTACAGAGGATGGAAACAAGGACAGGTACCTTGGGAGGAATACAGAGAAATCGTCCGAGTAGCCAGGGAGCAAGTTAGGAAAGCTAAAGCCCTGACAGAATTACATCTGGCCAGGGATGTCAAAGGGAACAAGAAAGACTTCTATAGGTATGTCAGTGATAGAAGGAAGACTAGGGAAATTGTGAGCCCTCTCCGGAAGGAAGCAGGACACCTGGTTACCTGGGATGTGGAGAAAGCTGAGGTGCCGAACAACTTTTTTGCCTCAGTCTTCAACAGCAAGTGCACTAGCCATACTGCCCAAGTTGCAAAAGGCAAAGGCGAGGACTGGGAGAATGAAGAACCGCTCACTGTAGGAGACGACCAGGTTCGAGGATGCCTAAGGAGCCTGAAGGAGCACAAGTCCATGGGGCCTGATGAGATGCACCCGTGGGTCCTGAGGGAACTGGCGGACGAAGTTACCAAGCCACTCTCCATCATATCTGAGAGGTCGTTGCGGTCTGGGGACGTCCCCACCGACTGGAGCAGGGGCAACATCACCCCCATTTTTAAAAATTGCACACCTTGCTAAGCAATCAGGTTGAATGAAATGCTAGCTGTCAGAAATTATGCTGAAAATAAGTAACAGTGAAAATAAATGAAACAACAGTTGTTGTTAGCCTTAGGATTGCCCTATATCTTTATCACATATGCTTGGTAGTCAGGTATATCCTGACCAGTATTCCTCTGTAGTGAGGGGGAAGGAACAGGAAGCAATCCTCCCTATTGCTGAAGAGTGGACACAGTTTCTAATATGGAATGAAGTATGTCAGGCCAGGAACCTGCCGAGGGGCATCATAATCCGTACCATGAGACTGACAGACAGACAGACATACAGAGCAGCTGATCAATCAGTAGGATCGTAAAAGAGTAATAACGGTAAAGCTTGTCACTCTCCTGCCCTCTTTTTCGCTTTTTTTCCTGTTTCTTTCTTGTTTTGTTTTTTTTTTTCCTTTCAATTTTCTTTCTTGTGCTTTTATTTCTTTCTTGTTTTTGCTTCTCTTTCTTGTTTTTGCTTCTCTTTCTTCTTTTCTTCCCTTCCCTTCCCTTCCCTTCCCTTCCCTTCCCTTCCCTTCCCTTCCCTTCCCTTCCCTTCCCTTCCCTTCCCTTCCCTTCCCTTCCCTTCCCTTCCCTTCCCTTCCCTTCCCTTCCCTTCCCTTCCCTTCCCTTCCCTTCCCTTCCCTTCCCTTCCCTTCCCTTCCCTTCCCTTCCCTTCCCTTCCCTTCCCTTCCCTTCCCTTCCCTTCCCTTCCCTTCCCTTCCCTTCCCTTCCCTTCCCTTCCCTTCCCTCCCCTCCCCTCCCCTCCCCTCCCCTCCCCTCCCCTCCCCTCCCCTCCCCTCCCCTCCCCTCTCCTCTCCTCTCCTCTCCTCTCCTCTCTCTCTTTCATAAAGAAAAAAAAGAAAACCGCATAATTACTGAATGTTACTCCTTGGTGAATTAATCAAAGTATGCATCACTGCTTGGTATCTTACTGTGCAAAATCTTATTTCCCATTAAAATCTTCAAGGGTTTTGTGTAATTACGTGACAAAAAAAAATCAGATATGCTTTTAAAGCTATTTATAAATATTTTCACATGCATAGGCTTGTATCTTGGAAATTTATAGTAGACTGTTCAGGCGCTGTAAAACATAAGGAGGTTTTTACACATCAGTTATTTTAAAATTTTAATAGCTCATGTGAATTTATTTCAGGTGGGACAGCATCCAGGCAGAAAGGATTTTTGGGATGCATTCGTTCATTACAGTTGAATGGAAAGGCACTTGACCTGGAAGAGAGAGCAAAGATAACACCAGAAGTTGAACCAGGCTGCCCTGGACATTGTAGCAGCTATGGTAACCTGTGTCACAATGGTGGAAAATGTAGAGAGAAATACAGTGGATTCTCCTGTGACTGCACTTTCTCTGCCTATGCTGGGCCATTCTGTAAGAAAGGCAAGCATGTCTATTAACTTTATCATTTATTGAAAACAGGGCCATACAGTCCAGACCAAGATATTCACAGCCCTTTAAAGATATGTTTAAATGCTTCCAAAATATTTGTATTTTACTTTGTCAAAGATACTGAGCGAGATGACAGAAATTTTCAGAAATTTTCCAAAGTGTGGACGTTGTATGTGAAAACAGGATAGTCTAAGACAGTTACATTTAGCGGAAAATGGCTATGAGATATTACAGAGATACAGAACTCCCCATGAGTAATTAATCCACAAGAAAATCATAATCTAGTTTGTATTCTCCTTTTCTTTCTCCCACCTGACCAGTGTCTTTTCAAACTTCTGTGTTTCAGGTGTGGCCAAATTTAACTAATATGTTAAGATTCAAACTGCTGCCCCTTTCTCTCTGTAGGAGCAGTATGCATACAAGACAGAACATACTGGCCTGAAGCACATGGAAAAACAGTGAAAAAGCAGAAAAAATGTTTAAAACTAGACAAAGAGAAGCAGTTCTTCATGCAATAGATATTTAAGACACATGTCTAACTGGGATTTTGGTCTAGCCCAGATTAGGTTTTATTTTTCTCTGTAGTTCTAAATACTAGTTCCATTTATATTTCTTTTTCAGCTTTATCTCAATGGTTAAGAATAAATTTTGTTCTGCTCTGTGGCAGAAGTTTTTTAAAAAAAGAGTTTTAGTCCTGTTTTGCATGATAATTAAAAAGTGAATTACTTTTTGTTTCAGAGATCTCTGCCTATTTTGGGACTGGCACATCCGTGACATACAATTTTCAAGAATATTACACCTTAGCTAAAAATTCTAGTTCTCATGCTTCTTCTTTCTATGCTGACATGACGCTGAACAAGGAAGCAATTACGTTTGCCTTCCGAACAACACGGACACCAAGCTTACTGCTTTATGTCAGCTCCTTCTACAAGGAATACCTCTCAGTCATCCTCGCCAGAAATGGTGAGTGTTGAGATAGGCCATCTAGAAACACTAATGAACAACATAGCTGCCAACTCAGATTCGCTCTGATTCCCAGACCTGAATAGTGAAGTAAGCATTGTCCTGTTGTTTCTTTAAACGTTATATTTATGTTTCAGCTGCAGCAAGCAATGCTTTCCACAAGAAAAATGTTCCTCCTTCTGTAATTTCAACTTTTATTACCAGGTTTGTTTCGTGTTGCCAAAAATATTTGTTTCTGGAAATCCTTTAGAAATGCAGTAAAATATTTCATATTCAATTATTTTTCAAGTTTTGAAATGAAATTCAAAATGTGTGTGATCTCTCTGCTACTCATGTGACATATTAATTTCCATCCTATACATAATGAAAAAAACTACCTTTGAAAGTGCATTATCCATTTTCCAAATTAATCAGGTCATTTTCTTCAGCTAATTTCATAAGCTACTTATACACCCATGAAAATACATGCACACACGGGTGAAAATACACATAATACAACTGATGTTTCTGTTTAAGTGAACATTAAAAGTTACTTGGATCTTTCTTTTTCATTTTTTCTTCTACATCTAGATTTTATTTTTTAGTTAGAAAACTCCATAGACTGAGTTGAATCTTTGAGTTTATCAAAGACATTTTGGAGTCACAGTGGTTCTGTGCTCAGAGAAGGTTCTGTACTTTCCTGCTTACAGATTTTGTTGCAGAATAACTAGTATCCTCCCAGTCATGTGAGGTGGAACATATTTCACTCATGACTGGCCTGGCTCTGGCCTGGGCCTTGCTGTCCAAAGGATGAGTAAAAAGGTGTAGTTCATCTACAGCTGGAAGGGAATCTGACAAAGAAACCACACTGCCTCTGTGTTCTGCTGTGAAGGAGTCTCTGTGTGATGAGTACAGACAATATGCCAGGAGTTAACAAGAAGAAATGGAAAGTGAGCCAGAAATTATTAACTGCATCCTACCGAATTGTCATCTGGTCAGAGGTTTGCAGGTCTGGATGGTGTAAACATTGCTGAAGAACAGTACTTGTAAGGTGCTGAGTTTTATTCTGTATGTCACATTGATACGAGCTACCAGACCAAGTCTTTCTCAGCTGAATTATTAAAGTACTTACTAAAATTTCTGCACAAATTTTAACACAATGTTCAGATATGTGACAGTTTGTGGCTATCTTTGCCACTGCTTCCTGGTTCCAGCATTGCTTTTACTTTTCCTGTTGTCTTCTTTCATTTCTCACTTACGTCAGTATCTCGTACTTAATTCCTTAAATAAATTAAATATTTGTTTTGCTCTTCAAATGCACCTGTGAAGCGGGAAGCATTTTATATGATCTACACTGCCTGTTGTGTGTGTAGTATACTATATCTTGTGCTCTATTTATACCTGCAGGAAGTTTACAGATCAGATACAAGCTAAATAGCCATCAAGATCCTGATGTCTTCAGCATCAATATCAAAAGCATGGCTGATGGACAACTGCAACATGTGATGGTTAACAGAGAGGAGGAAATGCTCTTTGTAGAGGTAATTCAGTTAGACAAAATCCAAAATGGTTTATCATAAAAACACAGAAGATCCAAAGCAAAATGAAGTAAATAGTTGCAACAAGGCAATTACCCCCAAATAAACAGTGTTTTAATATCTCAAGTAAATTAAGCAAAAGTTATCAGACTCATGATGCATAGTGCAAGTCTACGTTAGACAATCTCTCTGATGTTCATCTTGTTTCTTTTAAAAGGTCACTACCTACCCATCATTTTATATGAATATACAGTGAATAGCTTGATGATTAGATTTTCACAGTTTGTGAAAAGTGTATGACTACTGTCATTTGTTTTGGGGTTTGGATTTTGCATTTTGTTTTTTGTTTTAAATTATGTATCAAACTACAGTACAAATGTATTACCATCTATGTAATAATTTAAGCCTATTTGTCTACTTTTCTTCAGTCCCTTTTACATCAAAGGAACGTGACTATTAAGGAAAAGATTTTTTGTTATTTTTTGTGTAAATTTGATTATAATTCAGAAATATTTGATTTGCTAATAGTAGATACTAGAAAGTAAAGAAGTCTTTATTTTTTAAATTAGTGTTTAAAAACCCTGGATGTTACAAGTTAGTATTTTGAGGCCTGAGCTGAGTTTGCTTAATTATGTGGTGGTACAAGGCTTGAAGATGAGTATTTCTAGAGGTACCCTGGAGGTCAGAGCATTTACAGTATAATATCTGATCTTTATGAACTTACAGTTGAGTGCCCTTTTTAATGAAAAGATCCTTTTTCATGTGTTTGAAGATTTAGCATTTTTATTCATCTTATAGATGAAAAAACAGGAATCAGCCAAATCATTAAGATAAATAAAGGCTTATAAATGGGATGCTTAAGAAGTATCTCAGCTATAATCAGTGATCTGAGGAAGCTGATCATCTGTTTCCTGATTGGTTTTTATGCCAAAACTTACAAATGCTTTCCTCAGCTCCTTTTACTTTTAACCTTGATCTTACCTTTTTTTTTGCAAACTTTGACTAATATCTCTTCCATAATTTTACACTGTTCTTCACTAAACCTTTCTGCAGGTCAACCAGAAGGAAAGAATGAAGTTTATTCTTTCTTCAGGCACAGAATTCAATGCAATCAAGTCTCTCACACTTGGCAAGATTTTAGGTAAGTGGAACACCACGGGGTTTTCTAAAACATAAATCAAAATGTCATGGCACATAAAAAATAATAACCCTAATCTCACTGAAAGACATTTGTTGTCTTGGATTTAATTAGACACTGAGTCACAATCAAGGTAGAAACTTCAGTATTGTTGAAATACAAATATAATCATGGGTAAGTACTTCCTGAAAAATGATAAGTGAGTTCCATTAAAAATAATTTCACACTTCTCTCTCTCATTTTGCAATCAAGCGTTATGAAACGGTACCCTTTTTTTGTTCTCAGGAAAAAACAAATCACTGTGAAATCACACACAAAGACGGTAGAACATTGTCAATTATGTACTGTATTTGAAAAACTTTCTGTGTTTAGATTTTGATGTAAACAGTTAGGGATAGGGTAACGTAAACAGAAACTTTTTTGGAGTAACTTTTTAAAAACAAGTTAAACTATGACAAAATACTTTGTCTAGTGATGACTCATCAGAAGCTGTCTGTTTCTCTGTAGTAATGTAGTAAAAATGGAATTTACCTATCTACAATTAGCATTTTGTCAGATTTGTTAAAATAAAATAGCCTGAACTAAAATTCTAAAGATCTTCTTACTTTCAGATTCATCACACTGGGAAAATTCAACAATAGAGGAAGTTGTGCTGCTGGTGAAAATTTCAAGGATATTTCTCTTTCCTCTAAAGTAATTTTAAATCTGTGTTGCTACATTCCCGTATCAAGTAAAGGTCCATTTGTAAATTCTTCTTCTAATAGCACTTCTTGCTCCAACAATATGAAAACAGAGCTAGTATAGTTTGATATATAGTAACTAAGGCTACACTGACCTTTTCACCATTTTATAGTTTGATTATTTTCATCCTTCCACAAGTGGTCTTGGGCTAATAGTAGAATAAAGTGGTTTACCGAATGTGGATTATTGGAAGAAAATATAGCTAAGTTTATAGATCTTAGATGTTTATAATATCATATGGCATCCAGATTATCACCGTAACTGAACACAGTTCTCTTTATTTTTAATAAAAGCAATTTTTAACAGAAATTATTATGTTCCAAAATGAGATCTGAGAAATGAACTGGCTCCCTCTCTAACTCATTGGTATTTGAACACTTAGCCAGTAAACTGCTTGCAAAGGACTGATGGTTTCCCATTCTTTAAAAATCTCTTGAAGTCAGCTAAAGCATTAACAAAGTCTTTTTGTAGAAATAAATTCAGAAAACTGTGATATGTGACATGGGGGAAATTGACTTTTCATCTCAACTTAGTATAGAATATATATTACTTTATCTTGCTCCCCCAGGCTTATAGGAACTATTTACATGTTTTTTATAATTTCCACCCTAAACCAGAAGATCAAAGAAGTGTTTTCTTCACATTCCCCTTTATGTGGTTTACTTTAGAGGGATTTTATTACTATGTACCTGAGGTGCCCCTCCAGGATCCATATATCTACCGCTTTTTTGTATAGCACCTTTGGGAATAACATAATAGCTTTGGTAAATCAATGTTTCTGCCATTGTAACAGACCCAGAAATACTGTCCTAGCTATGATGGTGAAAAATGCTGTTATGTTTTCCCAAAGAATCTCCTACTGACAAGCAAAACATTATCTGAAATAGTCCATTATGCCACTGGGAGGGAGGCAGTGAGTCTTTGCAAGTTTCTGTCTGACCTCTATCTATATTCAAATAACGTAAATCTGAAACAAAATGTGTATCAAATTAGTTTTCTGCTCTATTCTGAGTAAAAGTTAGAGTTTAATTCTTTCTGTTACACATACGTGTGCATACACACACATACACACAAAAATCAGTTCCAAAGATATGCTCTCCTATACGTAATTTCAGCTAGAAAAAAGGACTTAATGAAATCTTCAGTTCAATTTCACAAGACCAAAGCATAATTAAGATAATTTCTGACCTATCATTGTTTGGGAAAGTAGATACGTAAAGGGATTGAGAGAGATTTGAATGTGATATTTTAAATGTAATTAATTTAGTAGGCTGATGTGTAAGATGATAGAGTCACAAAATGGTTTCAGTTTGAAAGGCACCTTAAAAGATCACCTAGCTCCAACCCTCATACCACAGGCAGGGACATCTTTCACTATATCAGATTGCTCAAAGCCTTGTACAACCTGACCTTGAACACTTTCGTTGACGGGGATCCACAACTTCTTGGGGCAACCTGCTCCAGTGTCTCACCACCCTCATAATAAAAATCCCAAACATTTTCCTTACATCTAATCTAAGTCTATCCTATTAATTTAAAACTGTTACACCACGTCCTGTTGTAAAGACTCTTGTAAAAATTCTCTCTCCAGCTTTCTCAAAAGCTGCCTTTGTGTACTGAGAGGCTGCAATAAGGTCATCCCATAGCATTCCCTTCTCCAGGCTGAAGAACCCCAGCTCTCTCAGTCTTTCTTCATAGGAGATGTGTTCCCCTCTGACCAGGTCTCCTTTAGACCTGCTCTAACAGATTCATGTCTGTCTTCTGCTGGGAACTCCAGAGCTGGATGCAGGACTCCAGCTGGGCTCTCATCAGAGCAAAGTAAAGGAGCAGAATCCGCTCCCTCGACCTGCTGACCACGCTACTTTTGTTGCAGCCCAGGATATGGTTGGCTTTCTGGGATGTAAGTGCATATTACCAGATTATGTCCAATTTTTCATCCACCAGTATCCCCAAATCCTTCTCGGTAGGGCTGCTCTCAATCCCTTCATTCCCAAGTCTGTATTGATAGTGAGATTTGCCCTGATGCAGGTGCAGGACCTTTCACTTGGCCTTGTTGAACCTCATGAGGTTCACATTGGATCACTGTTCAAGCTTTTCCAGGTCCCCCTGGATCACATCCTTTGCCTCTAGTGAATCAACGCACCACTTTGCTTGGTGTCATCCACAAACTCACCGAGGATGCGCTCAATCCTACTTGCCTGTGTCATTAACATATTGAACAGGACCAGCCCCAGTGTGGACCCCTGAGGGACACCACTTATTATTGATCTCCATTTAGATGTTGAGCTGTTGCATGCAACAATTTGGATAAGGCTCTACAGGTAATTCCTTACCCATCAAATAGATGGTTGTGGTTTTCTATTCTGAGAGTTTTGTCTAGCATAGGTGGAAGAATAATTTTGAATATATGACAAAATGCTTACAATGATAATTGTTTCCATGATTATGGTAACTAACTGCTATGTAGTTTAGAATAATGAAATTTAAAGATCATATTTATAGACTTTTTAAAGAAATATCCTCATCATTGTTTGGTTGTGATTGTTTGGAAGAGTCTGACTATAGCTGATCAGTTTTGTTACTGGAAGAATAACTAGGGACCTCTAACACAAAGAGAAATTTATATCATTTTTGAAATGGAGATTTTCTTTATAGAACTCACCGTCCAGAAATGAACTGGTATGTAGATATGCACAGAAAATGAAAAAGAGAATGATTGTTAAGCATAACTGTAAAGCAATGTTCGCTGAAATATAAACCACTGTAAGAAAACTGTTTAAAATATTTCAAAACCTCACAAACAGATGATAAATCTGAATCAGGAATTTATAATGTTCTGAATTGTAGTAGTCTATTGCAGTCACACTTACATAAGGGTGGTACTACAATGATGAACACAGAATTAAAGGTTTTGTTATTTTTGTTATGAAATTTCATATCAAAGTTTGCATCAATTTACTTAAAAATGCATTTGATGCAATGTAATGAAATGCACATTTTTAGGCAAATAGCAGTCTCTTTTGATCAGGACCAACGTTTTCTCTTCCAGAGAATCCACAGTGTTATAAAAGTTCAGAGCTGAGAATTTCTTCAGTTACATGATGACTTTGCATCCTCACAGAAATGTGAAGCATAGAGTTACAATGACCTGTGGGGGCACTCGGCCAAATTTGACACAGTTTACAGAATCTGTCCTGAAGAAAATATATGTTCCTCTTCTCCCCCTTTCAAAGGAGACATGCTATTGAAGAGCTGTTGTTTCTTTTTAAATCTGACTTCTATGGGTCTTGATTCCTGTGAAGTCATGTCTAGAGCTGGAATGAGACTTTGTGAAGGCAGTGGAAAAAAGTAATGAGTTTTTGCTGCAGTGAAGAGGTCTGAACAGAAGTAGGAGTAACAAAATATGAAATCATGTTTTTCACGTACTTTGAAATGTTGTTCGGATAAAACTCATATGTTTTAAAGTAGGCTAGAAAGCTATGGATTTTCTAAGAATTATCTCTTCAGCTGGGCAAGTACATGTCTGAGCTTTTCTGCAGTTGTACATAGCTCAGGTTTTTTGTTGAAAGCAAACCTCAGAGTTAGCTGCAGAACTAGTTTTGTATTTCCAGGAAAAAAAAAATCAATGTTCTTCCTCTCTTCCTGGAAGTTAAACCTTCTGGTTTAAAAACTTCTGAATTTATGGTATGCAAGATTGTGACAAAATAGTGATGCAGCTCGGCTGTGTTAGGACCTAGCAAAATATGTGGAGGTTAAGTTGTGAAGGAAGAGAGAAACAGCACACTCAGTAACAGAGTTCACAGGATACAAGTCAAAGGGCTCCTTATATTCTTGTTTTCCTGCTAAGTAGATACCTTCTCTGATACCATCCCACACTGTAAGAAGGCTGTAGAAACCTCTCTTTTTTACAGCAACCCACTGAGGAAGTAACTTACTTCCACTGAGTAAAGCGATGTTTGCCCAAGACAAAGCTTCCTAGGTTTCCCCAGTGTGGGGATCTGTGGGTGACATATTTCTTCAGTGAGAGTTGTTAACCTCTCCATGCCAACTGAGATAAAGATAAGCTTTCAGTAAGATTTACTTAGGTCTGATTTATACACTATGTTTCACCAGTTTAACAGAATGTGTGATTTTAAGCTAATTCACTTAAACTAAGGCATCACACTGAATCTGGACATCTCCAGCAATGTAAAAATTGTTTATTTCCGTAATAAATAAAAATAAATTTTCACTAAACTCTCAATAAGAAAGACCAAGTTAAATCAGTAAAGTATTTTGTACCCACATTTGAAATGGATTTTTTTGTGTATCCAAATTATTCTCTTCTATTTATAGTGAAATTTTCTTTTCTTATATTGGTTTATTTGTCTCTGAAGTTGTAAGATTGTATATTTTTAGTTTTGCCTTTATGGGAAAGTCTCTGAGGATAATTAATAATTCAAAAGGCTGCTTAACAGCTCTAATTATTACAGGTTTATTGATAAAGGAATGTTAGAAGTTCAAAACTTTCACTGTGCTTCACAGATATCTAAAAACATAGTGATAGTTCAAATTTTTAATTTGAAAATCAGCCTTTTCACAGAATCACAGAATCACAGAATAGTAGGGGTTGGAAGGGACCTCCGTGGGTCATCTAGTCCAACCCCCCTGCCGAAGCAGGGTCACCTACAGTAGGCTGCACAGGTTCTTGTCCAGGCGGGTCTTGAATATCTCCAGAGAAGGAGACTCCACAACCTCCCTGGGCAGCCTGTTCCAGTGCTCCGTCACCCTCAGAGGGAAGAAGTTCTTCCTCATGTTCAGACGGAACTTCCTGTGCCTCAGTTTGTGCCCGTTGCCCCTTGTCCTGTCACTGGGCACCACTGAAAAGAGCTTGGCCCCATCCTCCTGACACCCACCCTTCAGATATTTGTAGGCATTTATAAGGTCCCCTCTCAGCCTTCTCTTCTTCAGGCTGAACAAGCCCAGTTCCCTCAACCTCTCCTCATAGTGGAGATGCTCCAGTCCCCTCACCATCCTTGTAGCCCTCCACTGGACTCTCTCCAGTAGCTCTTCATCCTTCTTGAACTGGGGAGCACAGAACTGGACACAGTACTCCAGATGAGGCCTCACCAGGGCAGTGTAGAGGGGAAGGAGAATCTCCCTCGTCCTGCTGGCCACACTCTTCTTGATGCACCCCAGGATCCCATTGGCTTTATTGGCAGCCAGGGCACACTGCTGGCTCATGGTTAACCTGTCGTCCACCAGGACACCCAGGTCCCTCTCCGCAGAGCTGCTCTCCAGCAGGTCCACCCCAAGCCTGTACTGGTGCATGAGGTTGTTCCTCCCCAGGTGCAGGACCCTGCACTTGCCCTTGTTGAATCTCATCAGGTTCCTCTCTGCCCAGCTTTCCAGCCTATCCAGGTCACGCTGAATGGCAGCACAGCCTTCCGGTGTATCTACCACACCTCCCTGTTTGGTGTCGTCAGCAAACTTGCTGAGGGTACATTTTAACTCTTCATCCAGGTCGTTGATGAAGAAGTTAAACAAGACTGGGCCCAGTACTGACCCCTGAGGGACACCACTTGTCACCAGCCTCCAACTAGACTCAGCGCCGCTGATGACAACCCTCTGAGTTCGGCCATTCAGCCAGTTCTCAATCCACTTCACCGACCACTCATCCAGCCCACACTTCCTCAGATTCCCTAGGAGGATATCATGGGAGACTGTGTCGAAAGCCTTGCTGAAGTCAAGGTAGACAACATCCACGGCTCTCCCTTCGTCTACCCAGCCAGTCATGTCATCGTAGAAAGCTATCAGATTGGTCAGGCATGATTTCCCCTTGGTGAATCCATGCTGACTACTCCTGATAACCTTCTTTTCTTCCACTTGCTTGATGATGGCCTCCAGGATAAGCTGCTCCATCACCTTTCCCGGAATGGAGGTGAGGCTGACCGGCCTGTAGTTCCCTGGGTCCTCCTTCTTGCCCTTTTTGAAGATTGGAGTGACATTGGCCTTTCTCCAGTCCTCGGGCACCTCTCCTGTCCTCCAGGACCTCTCAAAGATGATGGAGAGTGGCTCAGCAATGACATCCGCCAGCTCCCTCAGCACTCCTGGGTGCATTCCATCGGGGCCCATGGATTTGTGGACATCCAGATCACTTAAGCGATCCCTCACACAGTCCTCCTCCACCAAGGGAAAGTCGTCCTCTTTGTAGGCTTCTTCTCTTACCTCCGGGGCCTGGGATTCCTGAGGGCCAGTCTTAGCACTGAAGACTGAAGCAAAGAAGGCATTCAGTAGCTCTGCCTTCTCCGCATCCTCCGTCACCAGGACACCCGCCTCATTCAGCAGCGGCCCCACGTTGTCCCTAGCCTTCCTTTTGCTGCTGATGTAGTTGAAGAAGCCCTTCTTGTTGTTTTTGACATCCCTTGCCAGCTTCAATTCCAGGTGGGCCTTGGCCTTCCTCGTCGCATCCCTGCATGCTCTCACTACGTTTCTGTACTCTTCCCAAGTGGCCTGTCCCTCTTTCCACATTCCATGCACCTTTCTCTTCTGCCTGATCTCCGCTAGAAGCTCCTTGTTTAACCATGCAGGTCTCCTGCCTCCTTTGCTCAATTTCTTTCTCAGGGGGATGCATTGCTCCTGTGCATGGAAGAAGTGTTGTTTAAAAAGCGACCAGCACTCATGGACCCCCCTGCCTTCGAGAGCCCTGGCCCACGGGATTCCTCCCAGTAGCTCCTTGAAGGGCGCAAAGTCAGCCCTCCTGAGGTCCAGGGTTTTGATCCTGCTTATCGCCCTGCTTCCTCCATGCAGGATCCTGAACTCAACCATTTCATGGTCACTGCAGCCGAGTCTACCTCCAACCTTCACGTCCTCCACCAGTCCCTCCTTGTTTGTTAACACGAGGTCCAGCAGCGCGCCTTTCCTTGTTGGTTCCTCCACCACTTGCATCAGAAAGTTATCATCGATGCTCTGTAGGAACCTCCTGGATTGCGCCTGCCTAGCTGTATGGTCTACCCAGCTGATGTCAGGGTGGTTGAAGTCCCCCATGAGAACCAGGGCCTGTGACTGTGAGGCTGCTTTTAAAACAATAATGTATAGGTACATTAAAACAATAATGTATAGGTACTCCCAAAAAAGTGTTGTAATGAAGTATATGCTAAATTAATAATTGCTTTATAAATGTCCATATGTCTTTGTGCAGCTTTTTCTAGAACATGAAATTTGGAATTCATATAGGAACAAAATAGTAAAATTCAATGTTTTAAAGTTAGTTTAGAAAAGCCTTCAATATAAGTCTGCTTAGAATATGCATTTTTATGCAAGTCCCACGATTTAAAGTACATATAACTGTACTCTAGCAAACTTATGTGAAACAATTTTTTTAAAAAATATTCATCAGATATTTGATTTAGTCAGCCAAGCTTGTCAAGTCTCACTTCAAATACAGAAGCTTTTCAGGATAATTATTTGGGGAAATAGAAAGTTTTCACAGTCTTTCAATCTTGGACATAACAGTATTTTTAAAAAATAAATATTCAGGGATTTACTGGAGATAGTTTAGTCTGATGGAATAACTCTCTTGGCAAAATATTTGCCTTCTAATGTTTTATTTTAAAGTTTTATTCTACTCAGTCTCAGCAGAGTGACAAATGACATTTCCACAAATAACACCCGCTTGTAACTCCTGTTTACTGGATTTATATTGTTGAAAAGTCAGCAGAATTGTAGATGACAGAGCTATCTATTACTTCCTGTTAATCAAATTGCTTTCTTTACTGGCATTTTTTTAGCAGTAAACTTCTGAAACAAATGACAAATAATGGAATGGCATAGACTGTTTTGGAGTGGTTTTAAAATGGAATGCTTTTGTGGACAGAAAACAGAAAAAAAATGTTTAATGACATATTTTTCACTAATTTACCTCCTCCTTGTCTTTTGAATCTGAATCATAAGTAAACTTCAGTAGAATTGTGTTGTATTTCTTCATATTTAAAAAAAAAATGTAGCAGCATAGCAGCGTTTACATGGTCACATATTAACCACAGGGGGAAAAAACTCTGAACAACCAACCATACAAGATTGAACTGATATCATTGGGTGTATGATTGTAATTAATTTTAACTGTAATAAGCACTTTTAATGGAAAAAGCCTGGGCATAATATTATTTTCATAACAATACAGGCTTGCTCCACAAAAGTGATTTTGTGGCAGTCCATTTCAAGCACATTTTTCAGTACCTCTACCTAGTAATTTAGCTGTGAAAGTCAAATGTGTATAGTTTTTTTTTCTGCAGAGCAGATTCGTAGAATCATAGAATCATACAATATCTTGAGTTGGAAGGGATGCATAGAGGTCATCAAGTCCAACTCCCTGCTATTCGTGGGAGTACCTGAAACTAAACTATGACTAAGACCATCGTCCAAACATTTCCTGAACTCTGACAGGCTGGATGCCATGACCACTTCCCTGGGGAGTCTGTTCCAGTGACTGACCACCCTCTCAGTGAAGAACCTTTTCCAAATGTCCAATCTGATATTCCCCTGATGCAGCTTCACACCATTTTCTCATGTTCTACTGCTGGTCACCAGAGAAAGGATATCAGCACCTCCCTCTCCGCTGCTGTCCTTGAGGAACTGTACGTTGCAGTGAGGGTACCCCTCAGCCTGTTCTTCTCTAAGCTGAACAAACCAAGTGACCTCAGCCACTCCTCAGAAGTCTTGCCCTCAAGACCTTTCACCATCTTGGTTGCTCTCCTCTGGACACACTCTAACAGTCTGATGTCTTTCTTCTACTGAGGTGCCCAAAACTGCTCGCTATACTTGCGGTTGGGCTGCACCAGTGCAGTGTAAAGTGGGACAATCACTTTCCTCGACCAGCTAGCTATGCTGTGGTTGATGGACCCCAGGACATGGTGGCACTTTTGGTTTCCAGGGCACACTGTTGATTCATATTCAACTTTCCATCCACTCAAACTCTCAGATCTCTTTTCGAGGGGCTGTTCTCTAGCCCCTCATCCTCCAGTTTATATGTATAACCAGGATTACCCCATCACAGATGGAGAATCTGGTGCTTGCTCTTGTTAAATTTCATACTGTTGGTGATTGCCCAGATCTCTAGTCTATTCAGATATCTCTGTATGCTCTCTCTTCCTCTGAGGGGGCCCACAGCTCCTCCTCCTCTAGTATCATTGGCAAGCTTACTTAAAGTACATTGGACTTTTGCATCCAGGTCATTTATAAAAACATTAAAGAGCACTGGCCCTAAAACTGAGAACTCCATGGATGACTGGCCACCAGCCTGATGCGGTCCCATTTACTATGACTTTTTGAGCCCAACCCATCAGAAAACAGTTCACCCAACATATTATGAACACATTTAATTGCCTTTAAGATGTTTAAGGATGCATAACTGCAGTTTAGTATAAAATACAGTCTCTGATAAACAACTTGTGTGTGTACGTGTCATTTTCAGTCAGTTTAATTTGACTTAACCACTAAAGCGGAATGTTGGCATGGGTTATGGATCCATTGTAATGATGTCACCCCAATATGACTATTGATCGTTCAACCTTTATTAGTCAGCAAAACAAGGTTTATATAGCAAACCAGTTACAGCCTCTGATTGGTTAGTTATCTTAACCATATATAGTCAAAATAGCTACAACTCGCTGTGATTGGTGCACAGCTGCATCTCGAAGCAGAAGCGGCAACGTGGCCGGAATCGGCCAAGGCAGGAAGCAACAACGTGGCAGTCCCCCTGCTCCAGCGTTCCGTGTTCTCCACTCTACTTCTGTAGCAGTGTTCCATGTTCGCTGCTTTCAAGGTCTATCTCCATTACCAAGCCTGGGTTGCTCAACAGCACCAAACTATGTCCCCTCTCGTCCAGCCAGGACTCCACAGCAGAGAAGAGTTTATCTTCCTAAACCTTATGATTTTTGACAGTAAGACTGCTTGATCTAATAAAAGGTTTTATTTTATCTCAGCAGTATTTTCTAATTAATGTCATGTGAACACTTAGGATTTTAAATATCTAATTTTCTTTCATATTACATACATACAATGTTTACAAAATTTTTTGTGCAAGAAACCATAAAATAATAGAAAATGCTTCCACTCTTGAGGTTTTTGATCCTACATAGAGATACATATTTTTATCACAAGGAGTTTTGGACATTTTTTTCTTGCCACTTCAGGTTAGCCTTTTTCTTAAGACTTCCAGATCCAGCAGATCCTTCAGTGTAGTGAGGCAATCATCAGAAGCAGTATATGCTACAGAGAGAACAGAGGCAGTTAAACATCCAACTTATTATGTAACCCTTCAATGTAGGTGAGCAGATTCTTTGCTGACAGTAATCTTTCTAATAATACATCATCACTGCAACAAGCAGAGAGTAGCTGAGGAAAAAGCTGCTGGGATATTTTGCAACATTCTACCAAAATGCATTAGCCTTGTTTTCACTATTAACCTAATTGTATTGCAGAGTGCATTATCCATTAGTGTTTAAAGTTGGTATGGTGGCCATCATAATTATCACAAGTTCATTCATGGGTTCTAGGATAAGTTGGAGGTGGAAATAAATGAGATGAAATTCCCATTTTATTTTGACAAAACTTGAAAACTTACTTCCCTTAAAAGTCCTCTTTGAATAATTAGTACTTCCAGAGTTTTTGCTTCGATTAGAACTATCAAAGTAAATAAACTGTTTTCTATTTCCAAAGTAGTGCATTAGTGAGCACTAGCTGAGGAATAAATAGAGAGCTCTAACAAAGTACATACATCCAGAGAGGCATCTCAAGAGAATAAGAGGGGGTGTTGGTGTTTCTTCTTATTTTTTTTTTCTTAGTGGGAAAGATAATAGTATCATGTTTAAAATGTATAGTAAATTAGAATAACATTAATTTTTTAGAATTTCACAGAAAATATCTGGGTGGATTTCCAGTATCTGAGGTCTTCAGAGAGTTTTTGTTTTGACAGACTTGATGGTGGTGAGATGGAGAACATATATGAATCTGTGGAAAGACTATGATCCAATAATGTACATACTTATGAGAAAAAATCTAATTAAAAATATATTTTTCATGAATCCATGCTCCACCCTTACCTTTCTGCAGAATGAAAAAATGTTGCATTTTGATTTAAATAATTTAGTTATACTTAAATCTTTTTGTTAGAGTAAGTTAAAAGCATTTCCCTCAGCAGACTAACAACTGTCATCTGTTTAAAAAAAGGGCTGAATATATCTGACTGTCTTTGCATTAAAGACAGACAAGAAAGGGATTCAGTGAATCTACATGTGTTGCTGTAACTCAAATATGCTCAGAGGAACACAGGTTAATTATTCATTTATTCTTCTGTCACTTTATTTTACACGTTTGCACTATAATTAATTGTGTTATGTTCCTTTTGATTAACAGAAAACAGTGATGTAGATGAGGAGACTATGAAGGCAAACTCTCAGGGGTTTATTGGATGTCTCTCTTCAGTGCAGTTCAACCACATTGCTCCTTTGAAGGCTGCACTGCATCACAGCAGATCAGCCCCTGTCGTTGTAAAGGGACACGTCACTGAATCCAACTGTGGTACTTTAACTGGAACTGACTCAACATCAAGTGAAACAACCCATTCATTTGCAGGTAGCATATGGTTATCACTTGTTCTGATCTCTGAAGCAAAACTAAATAGAGTACTCATGACCTGAATCAAAACTCTTTTTTTTTTTTCTGTGTAGGTTAACGTTTCAGGAGTAGTTTGAAAAATAATTCTCTTTTATATGTACTTGCTTTCTTTTCTCTAGCCTTTCTCTTTTCCTCTGAATGTTTACATTTTTTTTCTTTATCTCTGCAAAGTATCGTCTACATCACTGTTCTTTGCATGCTTATGGACCCACACTTACTGGCACTGTACCATACTGTGCATAAGCAGTAACCATGTGAGGCTTTCTTGAAAACCCTTCTTCTATTTGTCTGTCACTTTCCTTTTTTTCTACCGCAGATCACTCTGGACCAATAGATGAGGGAGAGCCCTTAGCTAATGCAATCAGAAGTGACTCTGCAATTATTGGAGGTAATAGGGACTATAACAACTCCACGGGAACCCTTTTTCTAATAACTGTGAGTCGTTCATTGCTGAAGTGAAGTCAGTTTAGTTTTGTGTGCATAAGAAAACTAGTAGAAAGGTTTGATTTTATTACAGGTTGCAGACAGACAAAATCAATCATTGTTTTAAAATGCAACCAATAGCTGTCGTATTTTTATGTTAGGTAAATTTGTGGCATTAATGTTTCTATACATTGGAAAATTCTGCTGAAACACCAGATGCTAAGGTCAGGTTTTCAACCTGCCTAATGCTGGTGTCTATGACTTTAAAAAGTACTTGGATCTTTTGTAACAAATAGCATATATTTAAGAAAGAAAATCTTTGCCCCTTGACTATGCCCAAAAATTGCATTCTGCTACCCAGTCAAGTTGAAAATCTTCTTTAGCAGATCTCAGCAACATAGATGTTTCTTGAGAAGATGGGGTCTAACACTGCCTGAAACAATCCTTTGACAGACTGAGACAAGTTTCATTCTGCTTTCACACTTGCAAAGCAATGTACTCTTGGACAGATTGTCATTTGCATTCATTAACAGCTTAAAAAAATTTGTTAAAATAATAAAAAATAATTGTTGTTGGTTTGAAATACCATTTCTCATCTATTTTCTTACTATTTCTTCTGGCCACTTTCACCAGCTCCTATAGGACGACAAACGATCATCCACAAACTTTTTTCAAAACACTTGTTTCTAACAGAGGAATAGAGGAAGAACCGTGTATAGTTTGAATGCTCCCAAACTGAATATGTTGACAGTCACTTTACTTTTTATGCTTTTCAGAACAAATATGGTACAAAGCTTAGGGCAGACGTCTTGTGCTTAACTTACAGAATGGATATTTGGGATATGCAGCTTCCATTACTCTGTCTTTCTGACTGACCATCCTTAAGCAAGATCCATCTCTGTTGTAGTGAGGAAGCCCACCAGTTCTGTATCTTTAGCAGGAACGAAGAGTACTCAAGTGAGCCTTAATAGGGAGAGTTTGGGACTGGGGCCCTCAGGAGAATTTCAGCTGCTGTTACAGGTGTTGGAGCAAGTGCATGTCTACGCCAGTTCAGTTTTTTTCTTTCAAGGAATAGTATTGTCTCTTGTGATAATTTCTGGAAATATTTATTCCTTTGGGAGGAGGTGAGCGAAGGAAACTTGTTTTCGCTCATGGAGATAGTCTATTTGAAGTATAATTCACAGTTTGAATTTCCATTAATTACTTAAACAGAAAAAGAGCAGGGGAACGTAAAAGTCATTCCCTCCATCTTTTAAAATCTGAATAGGTTTCCTTTCCAAGGGTTTTAAAAGCCTCAACAGACAAATGGCATAGTGGGATTTAGGAGAACAAAGCTGCCAAGGCTTCTCACTGAGGACAAAAGCATTTAGGTCTATAGAAAGTGGAGTTAAGATAAAAAACCTGCAGTTACCTGTATGTCTGCCGTTTAAATAATGGTACCTGCTATGTTCAGTGCCTGTCAACAACATGCCGCGTGGTCAGTAACCTTTAACACGGTAATGCTAATGATACCAAAATAAAAGGCAAGAAAACCTAGAAGCTTTACTGCTTGTAAAGTGGTACTTCTGTATGTATATTTGTGTACACACAAACTCCGAGAATTTTACCACTGAATTCAGTGAGGTCAGAATTTAAAAATATGGTTTCTGAGTTGTTCTACATGTCTAATTTTGTCAAAAATTACTTTGCTGATTTCAAAGATAAGTATTATTTTGCATAAGTATCCACACAAAAAGATCACTTTATGTACTAGGTAATTTAGTATGGGTGCGGATTTTTAAGTGTACTAACAACAAAGTCATTTATGAACTTCCAGCTACAATAGTTGTAGTCTTTTTAAGATGATAATAATTACCTCACAATTGTATTGTTATTAAACACATTTGGGAATATGCACTCACAATTTTTCTACTGCTTAACTATGATTGTGTAAAAGTCAAGGCAAGCTGTACAATATTCAGTAAAAGTTTAATGTAAGTACTATTACATGAGTCTTTGAGAGTTGTACTAATTCAGCTACCTCAGACAGGGCAACTTTATAGACAAGCTCTTAAAAGGGACATGTACTGTGACTGTGAAACAAAAGAGTGATTGTTCTATTTAATCAAAATAAGAACAAGATTTATTCAGATTATAGAGACTATTCAAGAGAAGATACCACACAAAAAACATTTATATTCCTACCATCAAGGATGGCTGCTCATATTAGAGAATGAAAAAAATTACAAGTGCTGAGTTTTGGGTGGTCTGTTTTTATTTACAGTATTAAGGGACTATGCATTTTTATTTTTGTTGCAGTAGTGACGAAGTTATGCAGCGGATTGTTTCTTCATCTAGCACAGCTGAGCCACTGCTCAGCTAAGGCACTTACAGCTATGTCCTAGACTGCTTAGTGCTTTTTTCCTCCCTGAAGCCTAGTATTGTTTTCTACCACTTTGACAAACACTTTCTGTTTGTCTTCTGTTTCCTTTCTCCTCAAATTCCTCTCTTACTCAACCTCTGACTCATGAACTTGAGGGCTTGAGACCATCATGAGAGGATGAATGAGGAAGACAGGAGATGAGCCAGAAGTCTGTAAGGCCATGCTTGTCTCTGTGAGAAGTATCTCTTTCCTTACTGTTCTTAATCCGCTGCACAAAGAGCAGCGTGCCCTGGTAACAGTTTAATAAATCTTAAATAGTCACCTTTAAAACTACGTGCCTTTTCCAATTAGTCTCTTATGTTTAGGTATCTGGCACATATGGTACCTGATGAGTGCCCTATGTAAAGCTTTTACTCCTGTGTCTTGGCTTTCTAACTGATCAGCTAGAACACTGTAATGCAGGTGGCTGTACTGATGATGTTTTTACCCTACCAGATGGGGCTGTTAAAGCTGTTGGAAAAGGAAGCTTGCTCACTACCATCTGTGTAGGCAGGGACCTTGTTTACATGTGAACCCAAGATCATGTAGCCATGCAAAGCGAAAACACACCTCGGATGTCAAAGTGCCACAAACCTAAAGGAAAGGGAAGGAGTCAAACCTATGTTATTTCACCCTGAACATGAAGTGAGCCTTGATTTTGGTATTTTAGTATTTTAACTAGTATCTATTCATTACAATGATGCAGTTACAGAAATGTGAGCCCTAGCTAACATAGATCACAAAAACCTCTTCATCCTATTATGGTCTACCAAAGACAGTCAAAAAAAGTTGGGATTTTCTTCCACAAGGCAGAATAAACATTAGAATTTGTCCCATTAGACCTGACAATAGGTGGCTACAAACACTGATCAATTTGCACTGGAGTCCCTATGATGAACTGTTCTACACTTTCTTTATAAATTCTTCTCATTAACTGTATTGTTTAGTCAGAACCAGCCACCTGTGGTCTGAACAAATTTGTGTGGCATACTGGATACAAATCGGACTAATTCTGTGGAACCATTTTTACTGCAAAGGATCTGAGGCTTGGACTTTGTGGTGTACACAGGCAGAGCTGATAGAGGACCTGGTTCAGAATTCCAGATTGGTACCTTTGTCCTCACCCCGTTCTGGTCTGCCTCTGCTCTCCAGGTTCCTTCCCCAGTCCTGCAGCAGTGATAGGAGAGCTGATTCACAGGTGATAACTGCTGATGGGACACAAGTCCTGCCTTTGGGGGGCTGGACTAGATGACCCACTGAGGTCCCTTCCAACCCCTAACATTCTGTGATTCTGTGATTCTGTGATTCTGTGATTCTCTTCTGATAAGTGTTGTGAGAAAGGGTCCTGAGCAACGTGAGTGACTGAGGAAAGGGAGAGTACTTTGTCCAATACTAACAGGAGTTAGGGACAAGGAGAAGGTCATAGCAGTGCCCTTTGCGCTGTCCTGTAGTCTGGCAGAAAAATTCCTGAAGAAGAGCTCCTCATATCTGCAGTGGGTTGAGTTCCCAGCCTGACAGAAAACTAGGGGCTGATGGTCTTGTCTACTGTACTGTAAGGCCCCTGCTGGTCTTCCATTCAAAAGTTTAAAAATTGTAGTATTCTTTGGAAGTTTGTTTTTGGTATTAGCAGTGTGCAAAATTTCAAAACAATCACCATGAAGCTTATACTGCAGTGTTGTTTCTCATTTGAAAGTGGCTATGCCTTATTTTTCAAACCCTGCAAACCCCTCCATTATGTGATGGAGTCATTCCTGTCTTGCCCTACGCTCTAGCCCATGAGTTTTAAGTGTCTATTCTTTCTCTTGACTCTTCTCTCTTTTCTTCTCCTAGGTGTGATAGCAGTCGTGATATTCATTCTACTTTGCATCACTGCCATAGCCATAAGCATTTATAAAAAAAAAGGCATATACTCAAAGAATGAGGCAAAACAATCTGAAAATGAAGACAGTGCTGAATCTGCACTGAAAAGTGAGCTCAGCATGCAAAACACAGCCAATGAAAATCAAAAGGAATACTTCTTCTGACTGGGATTCATGATTTAATTTAATATGATAACGTGACAGTCTGACTTTTTTGCTAAGCCAGGGGCTCTCAATGGACAGAAAAAGCTCTTGCACTCTACAGTCAATGCAACAGATTTGAGACTTATTATACTGCATATGTTCAGTCTCAATGATTGCTATAGGGGGCCTCTTCAAATTACATGCATTCTTTAGCTATTATACCGCAAATGAATTTTATGTAACAGTGAATTAGATATTGTAACCAATTTCATTGTTGGTAGTTTCCGACTGTTCTGATGTGACCTTCTACAACTGAAGTTTAATGTACATACTGAATATGATTTTTGAATGGGAAAATTGTTATGAAGTTTTTCCTATCCTTTTCTTGAGAACACGGTTCTGGAATTTTGTTCAAAGTGAAAGGTGGATTCTAATACTTTGTGTTACTAAAGAAATTCTGCTGTGTTGCATTACAGTGATCCCTCTTACTTCCTCAAACTGAGAAATGCCTTTTGAACTGCTGTTGGCTGGTGTCAGCATCTGCTTGTGAGCCATAGAGTTTGGTGCCCAAAACAAACTGTACTTCTTTCCCCTAGGACCTGACCAACGTCATCGCTATCCCTTCTTTTTGGCAAGCCTAGCAGAACTTAAAAATGAAAGGCATACAATGTTGTTTCTGGAAAATCTCTTACAACAGGTTTTCACTTATGGCCAAGTGATAGTACCAAGACACTCATGCACATTCTAAGCATTTTAAATAAAACAGGGATCACAAAAGGCAAGATATTTTCTTGGAAAGATCAAGTAATTAATTAACAATAATTAAATTATCATGAGTGAAAACACCAAAAGACGATCAAGGTTATTGTCCCTGGAAATTAGTAATGCTTCTTCTGTCACAAGGTAATGCTCTGTGCACTATCTGGGACGTATTCTCTGAAAACATTGTATCTATGATCTGCTCCAGACCTCAAGATTAAGTTGTTCTAAACTATAGAAATTATTTATGATTATTATGACAATAGAAATAGGGCATGTAGAGTCCAGTACAGTGGCTGCTACTTGAATACTTTTGTTCTTCTCCTTTAAAAGTACCTACTATACCCCTGCGAGATAAGGTCTGATTATACCAGTCAAAATTGAACAGGTGCTTACTGTCCTGACAAAGGAGAGCTGCCTATGAAGTTGTATAAATAGATTATCAGATATGAAGGGTAGGTTTAAGTTGTCTAAACAGAAGATTATGAGGTTACTTTAAATACTGTACAGTATCTGAAATACCCATGTAGCCTGGTGGGAATGTTGCCAGATCTAGAAAAGGTATGTGTCTTTTGGAAGAGACATCTGGAAATCAGGAACAATACTCCAAGGCATCGTAAGTGGCACTAGATACCCATATATAGGTAACTGACCCCCACACAATGGATTTTTTGGTTTTCCTTAGACAGGAGACTCTGTGCCTAGAGCTTGAATCTGAGAAAAGAATCAGGAATTCTTGTAGGTCCTTGTAGCCTTCAGTTTAAAATTTAAACAGCTTTCAGAATTTATTTATGTCTGCTGCCTTTGAAAGTAGTGATAACAGTCATTACTTTTCTTCTCTTTCAGTGAAGGAGAATCAAAGCTAGACTCTGGACTGTGAAGTTTAGAAAATATTTATCATAGATGCCCAAGAACATTAGAAAGACACGGAAACCTGACATGGTGTGCCAAAACCATTAATACATAAATTTCTTTACGTAAATGGTAGTTGTAAATATAAATGCCCAGCAGATATCGTCTTTTAAAGCTTATTTTCTTCTATCGGTCTTTACTTTTTATTCTCAGATTTCTATCACTTCTTTTCCATTTCCTCCTGTACAGCTTCACTTCATGTTTAGGAAAAAATTGTTTCCTTTTTTTTGGTACCGGGAGGCTCTGCAATCATAAATTATTCAGATTAAGATGCACCACTTTATAGTTCATCTCAATTCTGCATGCATCTCTGGTAGATTAATCAAGCTGAGGACCCAGGATCAAGAACTGGGTATGCAGGTCGTGTATATGTCAGTGTATTTGCTGATGCGGTTTGGTCTATGACAATAGGTCACCTTTAGAAAGGACGGAACATAGTGAGGAAATGATAGTGGACTGTTCCTGATGAGTAATACAGATGAGAATATTCTTTTTTGTGGATGGGGAGTGGAGATGAAAGGCTTGCATGGGTCATGAAAAGACAACCTTGAGTTGTTGCACTTGCTAGTATGGATGCTCTCAGTCTAGTTAGTTACCGTAAAGAGAAAATTATAACTCCTTCTTTTCAAAGGTCTGACCTAAACTGCATTGAATTCAAGAACAGTCCTTTCATGGACTTCTCTGGAACTCAAACCCTCTGCATCTCAAAAGGGTTTCTCTTCCCGTGATAGATTCATCAGTGTCCACCTTTTTGTGTTACTTATATCAACAAATCTACCAGCAGTGATGACTCCTAGTCAGCTCCATTTTTATCAACATAGGATGTAGTAACCATGTGAAACAGAACTTGTATGACGGTGTTCACTAAAATGGACATTTTGATAGAGTAATGAAAGATGGACTATTCATATGAGAGTTACCCATATATTAACCTAATAAAACCTAAAGGGTATCCACACCAGGACAAGCTCGAAGTATGCAAACCTAAATTTTCAGTCATTTGCTTTTACTTCTTGTTAATTTTTATTGTGTGTTTTTATGGAGAGAAAGGTCTCTTCCCTTACTTTGTTTTCTTCCAAATAAAAACTTATTTTCTTTCCCTATTCCTTAGAGTTTTTAAAAGCAACAGGAAGGGAAAAGCTGAACAAAACCTGTATTTCACAGACTAATTAAAAAAGAGGGGAAAGGGTATAAATGCCATTGTGAATGGCACATTATTTCATTCAAAGACCTTTTTAAGGCATTTTACAATGTGAAGGATTCTAAGCGGAAAAACAGAAATTGATTTTGTTGAATGCACATCTCTCTGCAGATTTGTGGCATACAATAATTACATCTCCCTGAAGATGCAAATGCCCATTTTCATTCACAGGAAGAGTGATCGTATATTTGTCAGCTGAATCTGAGATATACAGATTCATAGTCAATGAAGCAGCGTTTTCCATTACTTGTTACATTTCTATGGGTACAAAAAAATAATGGTACTGAAGTGTGCTGAGACATCATAAAATAATGTAATTTTCTTTTTTTGATTCTCTGTTCCAGTGTGTGACCTTTCACCTCTCTGTTAATAAACACTTTTTAAAATAAAGTGAGGAAAATATTTTTTAAAAAAATTTGTATTAAAAAGTATAAAACTGACAACAAAATACTGATTTTTTTTTTTAAACAGTAAAAATATGTAGAAGTGCACATAATATATTGGTGAGTGTGGTTCTTTACGGATATTATTGAGTGCTAATAAAACAAATTTATTACGCATTGACACATTTTCCATGACATATTTTTTCTTAAGTACATTAGAAAACAAATAGCAGCATGTATGCTGGTACATTTTTGAAAGTTTGTGTGTGAGCTGGCTACAAAGGGCTTATAATTTTTTATGTACTCAACATTTAGTGTATAAATATGATTTAGTTAGGTTTTGGGAAAACATTTTCCAATACATCCACTGTTGTGTAGATGAAGACTATGTAATAGCTAAATGTACAACTTAACATGAACTGTACTAACAGTCAAAATAAATCTATAGCATCATTATTCATGGCAGAGACATACAATTTAAAAAACATGTAAATGACAAAGCAGACAGAATTCCTCGGAGGAATAAGCTGCGTAGATTAGAGTACACAGATTTAGATTTAGAAGCCAGGAAGCCTGCAGCACCAGAGTGGGATGAAATCAGAAGATGCAACTATTTCAGGTCAGTAGAGGATTGTTAGGAAAATATCCTTTTGAAATAAACTTTATCATCTTGAGGAGTAATTGTAACTGTTTACACTCAAGGCAGATTTGCAGCTGTATAAGCCATGTAATATCACAGCGGAAGAATGTTCTTTGTGACAGAAAATCATTTGCTAAGTCAGTGCTGAAAAAACATATGCCCTGATCTCTGGGGTGCAATGCACATTCTCTGGAGTGAGAATTCAGGAATTCCAGATAATTTTATCAAATCAAGCGCCTAATTCTGAAACCAGAAACACAATTAATCCGTTGTGTTTCTGATAATTTAATGAGATTGTGCATTATCAAGAAGGAATAAAAATAAAAAAGCCTACAGAAATTAGACTTGAATAAAAAACAGGTATGAAAGGTACTGAAGTAATTTCACTGTTGTTTTTTGATGTACCTCACAAGAACACACCTAAAAATAATAGAGAAATTAAATTTCCCTTTAAATCTACTCTTTTCAGAACCTTCTCAGGGGGCTTTTTGGTGGTGGTGGGAAGGAAGGGTTTAATAGGTTTGTGTACAGAAAGTGCTAAAACTGATAATATAAGAAACAGAAAGAAAAATCCAAAGTTGCTTATAGACTGTGCTTTGCGAAGAAGCCATGTTCATCCTTATTCTTGAAGGGCTGTTTGAAAACTAATGTTTGACAAGAACTAGCACTGTTCTTTGGATACGTTATACAAACTTCCTAATCTTTGATCTTTCCATTGTTAAGAAAGAAATCAAATATCAGAACTGCGTTGGGGGGAGCTGGATGTCTTTCCTTCAGATACTGAGGTAAAATCTCATTGAATTTCATATGAATTTCTAACTTCCATCTATGATGAAATTCTGATGTTGCTAAAATTATATATAAATAACACTGAATAAATCACGCCTAAAGTCCTTTGTAAACAGTGTGCAAATCCACAGTAAAAATCTCCATAAACATGTGAGAAAATGCACACACACATATGCATGTAAATGAGTTACTTAGTCAAAGCTAGGAGTCTTTAGACTTTACCATTGTCTTTGTATCATGACAAATACTGAAAAACAGTCCAGATTTCAGAAAAACCACCCTTTCTAATGTTGGGAAAATATCCACCCATTTCACAAAATATTTAAAATTTCACAGGGTATTTTCAAGAAATAAAAAAATATTGGAACCTTGCAGTTTCTTGCAGAATAGCAGGAGGTAGACAACCAGACTGCTGACGGAGAGAGATAAGCTTATAGCATCTCTCACGCATCGACAGTGCTGTAATAAGTTTTTTTTTTCCCCCTCTTCTTCATTTTTCCCCTATACTTATATCTACGACTTGAGAAATCATTTGACTGATAACAAAATGAGGTGTTGTTTCACAGACACACACACAAAATCACTACACTGAGCAGCATATTTCAGCTACTGTCTGATACATGTCTTGGAAAAACACTGATCACTTAAGAATCTTTCAGCCAGCTGCTATGTCCTTTAGCAATTCACTTGAAGTATACTCTTGCCAGTCAGTTAACTGGCTTTTCTAAAGCATCATGCCTTATGCCTTCAGATTAGGTGAGGCAGTGGGCATCAATGAAAGACAGTAGAGAAACAGCTGCTTCTGGAGTCCAAGAAAATTAAAGAGGAATTGTCAACGGGTTGCTTCGGATTTCACAAGTACACATTTGTCAACAAGAACGTAGTGACAATAGGATAAAAAGAATAATTAAAATAATACGTATATTATTCAGCAAACCAACAGATACCAGCTAGAACTCAGTATTCTCTGCATGTTATAGTTTTTTATACAACATAAACTTTGGGTCTTCAAGTTTATTCTGATATGTGCAAGAACTTCTTTTTTCAAACACAGTGTAATCTTTTTGGGGTCTATGGACTGATAATTTTTTGTTTTAAAAAGCAGGAGTGTCTTCCAAGAAATTTATAGGGCCAGTGTTAATTTAACTGAAAGCAGCCTTCATAAAATCTTCTGAATTAAAAAAGTAAAGGTTGCAATAGCTTCCTTCACTGCATAATATGAATTCAGGGATGGATGCTTGTTTATAAATTGAAGTAATTAACAGATTTTTAACACACTTCTGCAATAACAGAACTGTGTGTATTGAACTCTGAGGAGCCCACCAATATCTATCCCACCCCTAAGTGTATGGCCTTGAAAAAAGCCATTAACCTCCACACTCCATTTGCACAATAGGAAGAAAATACTAAAATTTTGACTAGCATGCTTTACTAATACTTGTGAAACCTTTAAATGTGCAGATTTTATCTTTTATTTAGTAAATAAAGTTATGGTAAGTAACATTAATTAACTGTATTTATTTTAATATGTTTATTTCAGGAGATGATCCTTTTTCTTTCAGTCCAAAATAATAGCATTTTCCTGTTCTTTTATTTGTAAAGACAGAGTGACACATGAACATAGAGGAGAAAAACAGACCTTGGACTGTTTGATGTACTATAGATTTGATTGCTTGTCTTCTTTTATCAGCAAATTAGACCCTAGGACATTTTCGTCTAACTAGATGGGTAATAGTTGAAGTAAATAAGATAGGTGTCATAAACACAAAACATGGATCATAATAACTCATCTACACTCTTACAAAATGTCTCCTGCTAATTGGTTAGCTCAAAGGGAACATCACGTGTGTATATTTAAAGTGTAATTCCTGGTTGCGTTTCAGTAGCTTAAGCTGCTTCATTAATTCTATTTGTTGTTATTTTTAGTCACGACCAAGACACTATTCTAACCAACAGTAAATGCTAGGGTTACCATATTTTATTTTGTAGATGACAGGACAAAAAATTTTGTGTGTTGTAATACCTTTAAACCTATTACACATATAAATACTCCTTATATAGATGAAATAATACTGTACATTTATTAACATGAATGTTTGATATGAAGTAGCAAATCTAAAAGTAGACATATACTGGTTTGGATTTTCATTGGTTTTTTTTGTTTGTTTTTGGGTGGTTTTTTCGGTACCACACCCCAGGTAAGCAAAGAGGGTTTCTTTTAGCTTAGTGACTTACTGGCTGTGATCACATTATTTTTAAAGGGTACTACAGGATGTGAATATTTATTTGCAAAGACTTTAGTCTCACATTCAGATTTTTCAGTAGTTGCAGCCCCAAGATATAGCCTTTCTCCTTTCTAATTGAAAATATTAGTAAACACTCCTTATACGGTATAATTTTTCTTTTCCACTACAATAGCACTAGAAAAAGAGGTTTACACTGTCTCAAAAAGAGTAACTACTCAGTTATGGTACTCTCACCATGGAAATTTGAAAATTTTACCTGCAAAATAATTCGATATTTACAGATAGAGTCAGGAATTCCTTTAGCAGTTACTGTGTTTGAACTGTAAAACATACAGAGCCTTATTCTTGCACAGCAAAAACTCCCCATGAAATTAATAATTAAATTGATTGTTTAGTGTTGTGATCTGTAAATCGACAACTCATATTTGAATTATTTGTGTTGTCTTGCTATGATTTTGTCTCTTTGATATTGAAGTTCATAATGTGCATGTCTGATTCAAAGTTATTTTTCATTAATTCATATCATAAACATAAAAGTGCTGTTTCAGGGGTCTTATAGCTAATTCCTATTAGAAAATAACAGTTAAGTATAGAATAGAATGTGTCATATATATATTTACATTACATATTGATAAAGTTTTTTTATTTCTACAAAGCATACTGTGATGGATTTATGATTTGTTCCCAGAGCATATAATGGTAATAAAAGGGCAAATTTCATAGAAAAAGGAGAAGAATATAGAAATCTTCTTTGTTGATAAAGATGTTTTTATAAAAGTCCTGAAAATTTATTTTTATGATAGCACTGTGCAGCTATTTTTCATCTCATATGAAGTGTTTATTCAAGATATTGTTATCAGGCACTTCTCCTTTCAATTACTTCTTTTGTAAAAACAAGCTAACAGTACTTTTAGTTTCAAGCTGATATCTAGCTGTCTGTTTGCCTCAATAAAGTATTTCAATCTGTAAATTAAGCACAGCATGAAATATGTAGTGTGTGTCTTCTGTGTGAAAAATAATAGCAATAATTAACAGTCCCCTTAAATAGTAAGATCTTTGAGGGTCTAGAGTTACCTTGCTCCTCTTGTTTTATGATTACAGGTAAACCTATTTAGTTACAATCTAAGTAGGAAAGCATTAGTAAATGCTTGTTATTCAGTACTCGACAATGGTTAACTGCTACATATCAGACGGGTACTCTTTTTTGAAAGAATCAAATAATGTGCGTTACGGTAGTAATGCTGCCCTGGTGCAGCACCTGGTTGCCTACAGTGGCACTTCAGTCATTTAACAGCCATTTCTCCATTGCCAGATTCATAGAATCATAGAAAGTTTTGGGTTGGAAGGGACCTCTAGAGGTCATCTAGTCCAACCCCCCCCGCAGCTAGCAGGGATACCACTAACTAGATGAGGTTGCTCAGAGCCCCGTCCAACGTGGTCTTGAATGTTTCCAAGGATGGGGCCTCCACTACCTCTCTGGGCAACCTGTTCCAGTGTTTCACAACCCTCATTGTAAAAAATTTCTTCGTTATATCCAGCCTAAACCTGCCCTGTTTTAGTTTAGAACCATTACCCCTCGTCCTGTCACTGCCGTTTCTATTAAAAAGATTGTCCCCATCTTTCCTATAGGCTCCCTTTAAGTACTGAAAGGCTGCAATCAGGTCTCCCTGCAGCCTTCTCTTCTCCAGGCTGAACAAGCCCAACTCTCTCAGCCTGTCCTCATAGGAGAGGTGCTCCAGCCCTCGGATCATTTTTGTAGCCCTCCTTTGGACCCGCTCCAACAGTTCCATGTCCTTCTTGTACTGAGGGCTCCAGAGCTGAACGCAGTACTCCAGGTGAGGTCTCACCAGAGCAGAGTAGAGGGGCAGAATCACCTCTCTCGACCTGCTGGCTATGCTTCTCTTGATGCAGCCCAGGACATGGTTGGTTCTCTGGGCTGCCAGCGCACATTGCCGGCTCATGTCCAGCCTTTCATCTATCAGTACCCCCAAGTGACTCTCAGCAGAGCTGCTCTCGATCCTTTCATCCGCCAGCCTGTACTGAGAGCGGGGATTACCCCGACCCAGGTGTAGGACCTTGCACTTGGCCGTGTTGAACCTCATGAGGTTCACACAGGCCCACCTCTCCAGCTTGTCCAGGTCCCTCTGGATGGCATCCCGTCCTTCTGGTGTCTCGACCGTACCACTCAGCTTGGTGTCATCTGCAAACTTGCTGAGGGTACACTCGATGTCGCTGTCCATGTCATTGATAAATATATTGAACAGCACCGGTCCCAGTACGGACCCCTGAGGTACTCCACTCGTCACTGGTCTCCATCTGGACACCTTAAGGTTTTGTAATATACAGTAATATCCTTAAAAATGAAATAGGTTTGCAATATACATGTCGTATTTCTTCACACTATCCTTTTTTACTTCATGTAGAAATTTCTTTATTGTTTGCACCAGTGTTATGCTCATACTTGTGTAGCTAATGGAGAATCTATAAATGCAATTACATATAACGTTCGTGCAACAGACGTTGCTTTTCAGTTAGGTGGCTGTTGTACCGTCAGTTAGCTCACAATAAGTCAGGTCTCTGAGTATTTCCCTGCACCATCAGCCAGCATGGTAGTCCTGTTTCCGTCTTGCTGAACCGTGTCCCACCAAACTGTGTGCATTTCAGTGCCCCTGGGCTGAATTCCTGGGAAAAATTCCTATTACCTATCTTAGGTGCACAGGTGTTCCAAGCACAGCATGATCCGTTCCAGCTGACCTGACATCACTGGTTACATAGCACTTCTCTGCAGTTCTAGCCCCAGCTGAAAGCTGGGAGGAAGTGTGCATACTGCTATTTCTACAGGATGTAAAGCAGCAAGGCCACCTACAGCAGCCACATATGGATACACCTCCCCTGGAGACTTTTGCTTGTTACATTCTCAGACAAAAGAATAAGAAACTCAAGGCTGGCAACTTCTTCTCAGGCCCCAGAAAGGAGACCCATTGCCTGAGAGGCTGTTAGCAGGGAGGCTGCAGTGCAGGCTGTGGTGGACAGTGACCTGCTCTGCCCGGGGAGCTGAGGGGGAAGGTGCAAAAGAGGGTCATGAGATGATGGTTTCTCCTCTTGTTATCAGAGAGGAAAACAGCAATGTGACCTTTGGTACACTTTTGAAGGCATTTCTAGAGAAAATAAAAAAATTAAGGAGCCATATATCTCAGATGAGCACAGCCCTGTCCCTGTAATTGACAACCAGTAGAGGCAGACCAATGATGCAAAACACGGCTTCTCCTGACAGTGTGACACAGTAGGCACAGTACTATTTGTAAGGAAGTTGTAGTGCTCTTACCACCCTCGAATTTCCAGCCTGAGATGGTATTATTTATGAAATCTCTGTGTGATGGTCTCTATTCACTGGGTTAGGTCAACAGCCTTAGAGCATACCTCCTGCGGAGAACTGAGACTTCTCACTCAAAACTTTTGGCTCTTCCTCCAAGAGACAAATATCAGAGAGTACGTGGATCTACTCTAGAGACAGCAACATCAGGCAAGGAAATAATACCTCATAATGCCTTAAGAACATACTCCCAGATGTTGGTCATCCTCAGTCAGAGAGGATAAGCAAGATTTTCAAAAGCACTTACGTTGACTCAGGGAGCAGGTACTTGTTTGACATTCTGAACAAAATTCCTAAACATTCAGTTCACAGAATCACGGAATAGTTGAGATTGGAAAGGACCTGTAGAGGTTGTCTGGTCCAACACATCTGTTCACACAGGGCCACCTAGAGCTGGCTGCCCAGGACCATGTCCAGACAGATTTTGAATGTCTCCAAGGATGAACACCCCACAACCTCTTTGGGAAGACTCTGTCAGTGCTCAGTCACGCTCACAGTAAACAAAGTGTTTCCAGGTGTTCAGAAAGAATGTTCCACATATCAGTTTGTGCCCACTGACTCTTGTCCTGTCACTGGGCAGCACTGGAAAGAGCCTTCTTTATATCCTTACTTCAGGCGTTTACCTACAAGGATGAGATCCCCCGAGTATTCTTTTCTCCAGGCTGAACAGTCCCAGTCTTTCCTTACTGCAGTAAGTAGCTCATGCGTCCACCAGGACCCCTAGGTCATTTTCTGCAAAGCTGCTTTCCAGCTGTATGGCCCCGAGCATATACCGGTGTGGGGGGTTATTCTTCCCCATGAATGGATTCTGTATCCCTAAACTGATCACATAAATTGGTTAGATATTTTGAAAATCACACCATTAACATTATAAAGAGCATTTATCCGTCAAATTTCTTCAGAAATCTTAAAACATACCTGTCACTTCTTCTCCTTATTGCTGTTCAAGGCACTATCTAGTACTGATATTTTTTTTTTTTCTCAAAATGGCAAAAATTCAAAATTTAGCTTTTGTAAAGTAATCAAAGTCTATGTAAATATCTAACTAGGCTACATAAAAAGATGGTATTTTAGCAAATGCCTTGAAAAGAGATTCAGTAATCATTAGATTTCAGAGATATTTTTGCTGTTGTTTTCTTACTAAATTTGCCATACCTCTGTGTGAGACTGAAGAGTGGAGGAGTGCTGGTCCGCTTTTTATTTTGAATGTGATCAGATCTCTACCTTTTATTTTCTGTAAAGTAGGTGCTTCTCAGTATTAGAAGTGATGTGGCTGCATGAGAAGTAGAGACCAGTGTTAGTCATATGGCCACTGCCTTTTTTCTTCATGTAGATTCCAGATGTTAGGCTCTCTCTCATCAATAGTTATTAAAATAGAGCTATGGCAATGACACACCAAAGCATATCCCACAGTACTGCTTTTTTTCAGTATAACTTGTAAAAATTTTCATCTTGCGTAAATTCTTGATTGAGTTACTTTGTGAACACATTACATACATCAAATTTTGTGGCACTGTTTCAACATAATATAAAATTATATAGGCTACAATAAAAGGAAAAGTGCCTTAAAAGCTAAGAGAAAGCCCTGTTGAAAATAATGAGAGCAATATGTACTAATAAACTGTCAAATATCTACATATCTTTAGGACATACTCAGTAACATAAGGTGAATCAACAAAGGTCTTTGAAATGGATGTTCAATACTCTAACAAGTTTCAAGAATCTATTTTTTTTAAATAATATTTATTCTAAACAGTCAGTCATACAATTTCTCTAAAAAACTCCCACAAAAGAAGCACAAACTATCTGATACAATGTGTATAACTTGCATTAGAGTAGATATACATACAGAGCTAAGGAGGTTCATGTGTCTGATGCCTTAACTATTTTAAGAGTGCTTTTCTCTAAACTGTGTATTCCTTATTTAATACATTCATTCTTTCCAGATACTTATTGGGGTTTTTTTTATTGCCTATAGTCTGACAGAAAATTCAGACTGTCTACATTATTATTTTTATCTTAGTAGTATCAAGAGATTCCAGCTTAGACAACTAACTTCTTGCAGTAATGGAAAAATATACACACATGCAGACATACAATATGAGGTGGATACGGTCTGGAACAGCCTATCTACTAAATGCCAGACATGGGCAGGCTAAATGCATTGATCAAAACATAGGAAAAACCGGTAGGGCTGGAAGTTGATCACATTGCTTCATTTCTTCTCTTTAACTACCAGCATCTCCTGTAATGCAGTATTTTCAAATATAAAGTAAAAATAAAAAAAACCTAGTCTTTATTTTTTATGTAGTTCTAATGGAAATACCACAAAAGTTTTTCAAAAATTATAAAACTAGAAGACTGCCCCTAGCCACAGTTCTTTAAACAGTAGAAAAGAATATTAAAAAAAAAATATTACTCTGTGCTGTCTATGTGTATTTGTCTTTATTTCTCACTTTCTCAGAATGTTGGGAGTGACTTGTTGGTGAATTGGATTCTTTGATGACAATGTAGACCCAAGAAACATTGAAAGGGATTTACGAAAACTGAGGTTAATAATTTGAAAATTTCATATGGAATACTTACAAGCTGGTGCCCACTCTCATCAGGCTATGCCATTTAATATTTGAGGGGATGAGAGCTAACTTATGTATGTACCTCAGGAACTTACCCCAACACTTCCCTTATAATTCAAGATTTTTTCCCCTGAAATACACAGGAATAATAATTTTGGGATATAAAGTTTTTGTGCCTGGCCTTCTATGTGAATAAGGGATCAAAACCATCAAGAAGGTGTCAATGACAAACCTGTTGTTACTAGCACAAAAATATCAGTTATTCCTGATTTTTTAATGCAGACCATAGACATTGTTTTGCTCTGTGGGTGTATTTCTAGGTACATATTCCTAAAAGTGATTGTTTAAAAGAAAAATGTTAAAATATTAATCTCTGAAGTTCATGGGGTGTTGCGTGTTACATAAAAGGGGATCAGTTAACCAAACCATTCTGGGTAATTTATTTATAGTTAAGAAGTTTACATTTTTAAATATGACATTGCTGGGATAGCTCTCCTGCAATCTGTAATAACAGTTTTCTTTTCCTAACATAGTTCACAAGCAGTTGTTGCACTGGGGAGCTGACCTTGCTCATGGGCATGTTCTGAGACCTGCTGGCAATGCTTTTCAGAGGTGCTCCCCAGTGAAAAGCACTGTTGAAGGCTAGTTGAAGTCTAAATCTGTGCCACCCTAAGCAAATTCAGGCAAGGCAGCAAGCTCAGGAAGCCAGTGCTAAAGTAGTCAGCACCTGACCTTTTTTTTTGAGAAGTTATTCTGTCCATCTGCACATCAGGGCAAGAGAAAGAAGGCTAAAACAGATTCAGATGGATACTTTCCTTGCAGGGTGGTGAATATATCATCAAGATCAGTAAAAATACAAGAGGTCTTTATACTAGTGCAAGGCTGATGGAAGTAATACATATTTAACAAATTGACAAGTATTTTTGTTGAAGTTATAACATGTTTTTATTGTCTCATGTATGTCTTGCATTTTTAGTGGTTGCTCCTTTAAATTATTTAAATTTGTTATTTCTAATCTGCATAATTATTCTTAGACTTATTTCAGAATTCTGTGATCAGGTGTAATTGCTAAGTCCTTGTACAAACCCGGTACATAGAATATTACATAGGGCATATCTCTACACATTGGATCCTTCAGTTTACATAAAGACGTTTTTAACTTCGGAAAAAGCTTCGCAAGTCAATCAGATTAACAGTTCTTTCACCAAAGAAAAATGCAAGACAGTCACTAGAAAATAAAATATGTTCCTCCATGTTATATTCTAATAAGCATGGAAGCTTAATATATATTATAATGTTTTTCTTTTGTAGCTAAAAGAGGTAAAATTTCAATTAACTTAGATATCATTCAATATTAGCTGGCATCCTTTTAATATTCTAGTAAAAAAATTAAAGGTTGACTTATGGATCATGTATAGCTGTCTACAATAAGTTGACTAAAGTCCGTTGACTGTCATTTATTGCTATCCCTTTACAGTTTCCTGTATATAAATTGTACTTCAAATGGATTGTAAGGTTTCTGTTTCCTATAAACTAAGCATGTTTTAGGAAATGCACAGCCTGAAATGAGGAAAATAAGAAAAAAAGGTAAAAATGCTTTTTGGGTATTTGTCCTTTTTTCCTTGACAGAGCTGATAAATTTTTCCTCACATCTCTCTATGAGTTTATTATGTTCTATAAATGTTACTTAGTTCTAAACCAACAAAAATAAAAGTGAGACTGAACACATTCACACAGTTAGAATATGCACAAAGCAAGCAATGAAAAAACATTAAAGAACTTCTGCATTTTTTTTATAATTTTGTCTGAAATATATAAACATTTTATAATCATAACTGAAATCACTTGACAGCAAGCAAGCCCAAAAACAATCGAGTTAACAAAGTGCCTTCGACTTCAGAAAAACGGAAAGCACATTTTCATGGGATATGAAGTTTGCTTTAGAGTACCTACAAATATTAGCTGGGTGTACTTAAACTTGCAAATTTCATAAAATAGACATCAACAGTTTAAAAGTGAAGTTCTTTACTAAATAAGCCACTTAAGAAACAATAAATGACATACGAAAAAGGAAAAGAAGAAGAAATTGTATATCCTAATGCTAGACTTGTTATACTTTAAAGCCACTTTGTATTTTTTAATGCCTAAATTTATTGTTATTTAATGGTCTGACCAATACATGAGAAGACTCCTAATAAATTGCTGCTTCGCTCCTTCTAAAATGTGTATATGTATATCTGTTCTTGCCTATTGTGTTAAAGTTGAGCATTTCTTTCTACGTCTGTATATAATGCTTCATTCATGGGTATAACTGAAAAGGTAATGGCAGTCATAAAGTAGTCTTTAGAATATGAAAGCTCCTACACTTTTCTTTTACAAAAACTTAAGTCACACTATTGTTTTGACTGAAAATTACAGACAATATATCAGCCTCCAAGAACTACATATATAAGGACTTTTACACTAAGATTTCTGTAATGTAAGATTCTTCTTTACACATGAAAATAAAGTTGTCAGGAGTTTATGTATCCACCGTCTAAAAGAATTCATTGGAACCAAATTACTGAAGTAGTTTTAGTGACACCATAGCTATAGCACTGAGTAGGAGGATGAAGGCTGGAAGAATCTTTTTTCCAAGATCTGAGGCCTTCCTCAGTGCCTATAGTCACTTAGCTGCAGAAAATTGACTCCTGTGGTAGTAGACAACTAGTACGATGGGTGAAAAAGAGGAAGAGGTGATCAGGTGGCTGCTGCCATTCTTCTTTGGGCCTATTGGAGTGGAGTATCACCCTTGCCCACGCTACAGCTGTGGCTTTAAAAAGGGAAACAGTTTTTAGTGGATATCCAGGCACATGCGCAGGAAAATCTGTGCTCCACCAGAAATTATGTAAGCAAATTTCTTAGCTGCTGTATCAGAACAGATGCTGTGCAGAGCAGAGACAGGCAAAAAATTAATTCTGAGGATTTTTAAGGAAAAGTTAGTGTAAGAGACTGCAAGAACCAGTAACACTATCATCAAAGACAAAGTGGAATAAAAATTTAACAGCCTGCTATGTCTATCTAAAGAAAGCTGAAAGTTCACAACTTTAAGAAATGCTTGCAAATGACACAAAACACACACTTGGCTTTCTTTAAGACTTCATTGTCGAAGTTTCTTCAAGACCTCAGTAATACAGTCATATAAATTTTATGTGTATTATAAATATATATATATAATTCAGAACAGTTCGAGTCCTGTGGTGTCTTTGTTTTCTTGCCCCTGCTGTGTTTTTCTTTTGCCTCAATTTCACTATGTCAAAGGCAAAATATTTTCTGTTTCCTCACTTAAAAAATTTTGTGATTAGAGCAGACATATGATTTGTAACTTCCTACCACTAACAAAAAAAAGAATCCATCCATGTCTCACACCCCTCAAAAAGAGAGCTTTATTTTGAAAAATGCATTCTTGCCCTGCAGTGCTTAATGTGAGTTCTAATGTAATTTCAAGTTTCTTAATACCATTAGGATTCACTGTTTCTTATACAGCATGGAACTGTGAAAAACACCTTATGTGGTTACGTTAGAAAAAACCCATATGTAAAAAAAGAAAGTGATTGTTTTGTAAAGTAGTACTAACAAATGCCATTGCAATGCGTAAACATAGAAACAAAAGTAATGCAGTCACATGACTATAATACTTTTCATTTAACATTGCCTTATTGTAGTAAGAGCTAGAAAACACACATAGTAAAACTATGGCAGCATAGCTTATAGAGATTCTGTTGTTAGTAGTACAGCACGTGCTGCTAGTATTCTAAAAAATGACACCAAAAATGTGTTGTTCTCAGCACTGTTTTCCAGTTTTCAAATATACAAGCAAAAGCCAAAGTAGCATGTCATGGTACAAGGCAAGAGGGAGATGATCAAGGTAGCAGTTCAGCTGACTGCTTCACTTGCTCGCAGTTGGAACCTTTTTGCTATTATCAAAGGTGTTGTTCACTGCCCCAGAGCAGACCTTGGAAGTAAGAACAGAGGTCACTGGGCTGCCTGCAGGGAGCAAAAAATAATCTAAAAATAAAGCTAGTCTTTTGAACACTGCTGCTTCCTAGTGGAAGTTTGTCTTTTAATTTTATATGCAGCATAGCTGTCTCTAAAATTTTTCTCTTGTACTAATTTTCTCTTGTTCTACTTGCAAGATCTGGGGGACTTTGAAAGATCATCCCTTACTGTGTTGAAAGATAATGTTTAAAAACTTCATCACAGATGTGAATTTTGGAGAAAAGGGCTGAAATTTTGGTCTAGCCAAGTAAGAATGGATTCATCATATGATGCTACAAATAAATAATCCTACACACAGACTAAGGATAATGGCTTTCAGAATTAAATCTGTGATGAAGAATAGTTACAGAACGCACCTGAGAAAAAGTGTTTGCAAGTCAAACATGACATGGCATCTGTGTCTCTGGATCTTCCACAATTACTAGGTAAAAAAAAAAAAAATAATAAATGATTCCAGAGGTGGAGATACTATATGTTAATGCGGAGTCAAAGTTCACATTACAAACACACAGTGGTAGTTGCAAATATGTAAATATTTTAGTCAAAAATTAAGCAGATAATAGCTTATTTCCAGTTGTGGTATATAGTTTACAAACTCTCAGGCAGTGGAAAAAAAAATACCCTGTTGTGCTGTCATGAGTCACAAGGAAAAAAGATTATGATACTTTATACCTTAAGGAGAGATACTAATATTGAAAATCTCTTTCTCAGCTAACCTTAATAGTAAACAAATCGCACTTGCTAGCAGCAATATCCCTATTCCCTGGCTCCATCCTCCAGACACATTACCAGGCTCATCTCAGTCTATTGTGCAAAAAAACAAAGAAAGAAAGAAACCCAGAATTCATTTTAAACAAAGACTCAAAGCCACCCTAGCAAATACATTTAAAGGTCCTTATTTTGCAGCTGAGAATCTTAAAATATATAAAACACATATGTCTGTAGAGGATACATTTTGTTACTTCTATCTAACTTGGAAGTGGAGATACTGCGAAATATTAAGTGAGAACTAGTAGCCAAAGGTCAATCAATTTTTCTTCTTGCCAGTGAGCATATAGTGATTTAAATGTGAACTGGAAAGTGTATATATTTTGTTTATTATTTGCTGTCCCTTTACAAAGCAATCTTTATGAGGAAGGTAGAAAGACAAAATGGAGAAGAAAATGTGAGTCTGAGGGGGTAAATTAAACTCATTGTGAATAAGAATTAAATGTACCTTGGTACCCGATCCCTCATATTGGCAAATTTTTCCTGTTCCATTCCCAGAGGTGTGATGTTCTCTGGGGCAAACTAAGAGGAGCCTGTCAGTGGCCAAGTTTAGTTCATTCAATTATCATTTAAATAAATTGAGATACAGCTCTGAGTAATAGAAAGTAATCCAAGGTAGATGGTGCAATCAACATTATTGTAGTTTGTCATTCCTTTTTGCCTAATCTTTCTCAGATACTTGACAGTAGTTTTCAGTATGCAACGTAATACTATGTATTTGTAGTAAAATATTACCTACTACATATTATATAGTCCATAGTATGATGTTATTAATGTTATAATACTATATAATACTTTGAAAATTGAATATACTACAGTGTAATGTATAAAGGTTTTGTATTAGATTGCATTACATGATTTTGCTTCAAGCATCAAGTAATTATTTCTATTGCCATAATCAAAAGAGAAACCAACATTTCATACTGAGGAAAAATATGCTGAGTTAAATGGATTTCTGCAGACCTGAATGTAAATGACGTCCAAACTTAAAGACCTTGTCTCCTGAGATTGGCTAGACTATTTGCTTAAATCATAGACATGTTATTCAGTAGTTGCTACAAAATCCTGCAAAAAATGGAAATGTGTTTGAATACTTTTCATTTCCTTTGTGCAAAGAGTTAGCTTATGATTTCCCTTGAAAAATATACACAATGGTCTTAGAAATTTGCCAGAATATTTGGGTTGTTTGAAAGAATTCTAGTCTAACTTTTGATAAATTTTTCATTATCTTCATAATAGATGAAAAAAAGATTAGGCCTAAGATAGTTGGTTACAAAAAAGTTTATGTTTCAGGTTAATCAATTTTAAAAAAGCATTCACTGTTCATGTCTGTCTGGATTCAAATTTCACTCTCAGTAAGTTCCAAATGCAATGTTAAACATAAATGTTCTTTAAATTTCTAATGTGAAACTTTGTCCCTACAAGGTACCTAGACAAGGGTATACAGTTTCTGTTAATCTGTTTTTCTAGTAGGTTAATTCCATATTTCATCGTTCCTGCAGCTTTACTGATTGTCAGTTTGTCTTGCTTTATACCTCTGACACCTAGTTCTAATAATCTGCACCCGTATATTCTTTGAATATGTAACTTGTGCAATGTGGTGCAGTATAACATATTCAAATGGTAAACTGCTTCTTATGAAGAACTTCACATACAACAATGCAAAACTATTCCACCAAATGAAATGTCATGTCAGTATTTAAACCTTAAAAAAAAAAAAAAATCCTTTGATTTACTTGCTAGTTACCCAAAATTACAAATAAACATCTGGCAAGCCTTTATTACTCACTACCTAGAAAATAAAGGAGAGGCAAAGCTTTTGAGGAACTCCCTAGCCTTAAGCACAAACCTAAATACACATATTTCAGACATTCCTTTAGTTATTGATTTGCTAGTCTGCTCATAAGTAAAGGATCTGAAAATCTAAGTAAAGCTGAAAATGCCAACCTGAGAACATCAGCATCCCTTTTTGCTCAGCCATTTAAAAATATACTCTGTAAACTTGTATCATTCCATAGTTTAAAGTCTATTTAATAAAAGTCTGCAAGGCCTGGGTGAGGAGATTGACACATGGACTTCGATATCCAAGTTGAAGACCCTTTATTTATCAGAAAGCTACGTTTTACACCCTTACAAAGCTGTCCATGTGCTCCAGCCCAAATGCTTGTTCCCTAACGTATATTGTTCACACGCTATTCTCAACATTCAATTGGCTAGCTTAACTGTGTATGATTTCTCCTTAATTTTGCTCTGGGCGTTCTGCCAAAGTCCTCTGTTGCAAGCGATAAAGGCCTTATTTTAGTCTTGTTCAGAAACTCTCAAGGACATCATGACCTTCGTTAATATAGTATGTTCCCACACCTAGGTCCTAGAAAGCCATATGTCTGTACCAGCATTTAACACTTACGTGCAATTGACTAAAGCCTAATCAACAGAAAGATTGACATGTATTTAATTCACAGTTCACTGAATTTTCCAGAAGCTTCTGACCATTAATAAGAAATTACAGTTCAGTCAGCTGGTGATTTCTCCGCACCCTAATAGCTACAGTAGTTTCTCTGAGGTCAAAAATCCAGTTTGAATGTGTTTCTCTGGCCCCTGGACAGTTATTTTTGTTAACAGCTTCCACATCCAATAATATTGCAGTTTCCTTCATTTTTATTACCTCCACAGATCCTACCAGGAGATATCTAAGCAACAGATTCATCACTACTCAATTTGAATGTATCACAGGTTTTTCTTTGAAATCTTCAAAGGCAGAAGAGGCCCAGTGGAAGATCAGCTGAAGGAACTTAGTCCCTGCGATGTTGAAGTACTGTAAATCATCTATCATCTCTTTGTATAAGGAAACTCTGGGCATGATATAAAATGCACACAAACTACATCAGCCTCTTTCAGCTTGATTGTTCACAATGGACAGGATTGATTTGTGTAGCTGTATGCTCTTTTTTTTATTTACTAGTCCTTGTTTAATGACCTGTAAACTGTGGAAGCACATGATAGTAGTACAAAAATATGAAAAAATCTCCAAAATTAAAATGCTTAGCCGTCAGGAGTTTACCACACCAACCTATGAGTGGAATTCAGCTGCCAACTCAACAAGGTCCAAGGCACATGGAACTGTATGATAGAAGATGGCCCAAGAGAGATTCTCACCCTTCCGGAATGTCATCTAAAGACCAGGCTGGTTGCACTAGATCATCTCAAATAACTTTAATACATTAAAGTTTAAGTAACTGAATGCCACCTATTACTTGTATACTAATATTGCTGTCAAATATGAAAGACAACCTCTTTCATTTTGCATGAAAATTTTTCTTGCTGAAGTTTCTAGAAGTTTTTAACACCTAGATATAACAAGAACTTTTACTCTGTAAGTACCTAAGCACCAGTTTCTATGAAACTTAAATGCTGTTTACTGAAAACAAGTTTAATCTGTATTATATTTGAGACAACTATTTTATTATTTCCTTACCTTTTTTCAATTGTTTAACCCAGCTAATTTTTGCTTTTGTCCCTTTCCACTTAATACTACTTTTAAAATATATTACTACTGCTGTTTTGCTCTTTGCAGAACAGATAAAAACAGCCAATATATTCATAGCTGATTAAGGTTAATATAACTGCTTTGTGAAGAGTTTCATTTGCAGTTTGTTAGCCTAAGTGTCTAATATAACAATATCAGTGTCATCTCTTATGAGGATATTTGTAAATTAGTTTAATGCTCTCATTGATTTAAGTAGCTGATTGAAAGAGCATGATCCCAGATTAAACTTCTTGGGGTGGAAATATTTAATAATTAATATTTAATATTTGCCCAATAAATATTTAACCTATGTGATTATAAAACAGAACACTTACACCTTCATCTACTACTTTTTAAAATAATAAAGAATGTTTAAATATTTGGTCATTACTTGAAGACTACTAACAGGTACTAAAAATGTGAAAATCTCTAGAAGCAAATATAAGAATACGTGATGTTTTTGATGAGCTCTTCCAGTGACAAAGGCGTTCTGCATGAACTAGTTTTCAAGGTCTACTTTTGTTAGCTAAATAGAAAATAAGACTATATAATCCACATCAAGGTGTAAGATTTGGCAGTGACATATTTGTGTGCATGTGGTTGGATGTGTTCCTCCACAAATGGATGAGGGATCTTTTTTGCAAGTACATCACTAATGAGTATTCAGTGTATCAAATGCTTTTTTGGTACCAATTTGAAAAGTAAATTAAGAATTTTTGCTATATATGTACACACACATTTTCTGTGTGCCTGTGTTTCTGCATGTGTGTATGTGTATGCACAGTGCACAGCATAACAGAACCCTAATCCCTAACTGAATGAGCTTCCTCCAAGAACAATCACAACAGTCCAGTTGATGCATAATTTAAGCTTGGAAGGGTTAGTGCAGAATGAAAGCCAATCCCCTGATGCTTTAAGCTGTGTTGTTAGAGGGCTATCAATTTACAGCAGTTAAGAATTTGGTTCATTATAATTTCTGAAATTTATTATTTCTGTAATAGTCTGACACCTTATTTGCAGGTTTACCAAGCCCCTTGTTATTCTTGGACCCATGCCAAGGTGGCTGTGAGGTGCCTGTGCAGCTGTTCCCAGAGACAGAGGTGCCCGTTGCCAGGGATTCTGGAGCAGGGGCAATCGCTTCTCTGAGCTGGAAGTATTGTCACGTAATTTCTGCAAGTAAATGAAGGATTGAAGAGCTAGAGCTTTTTGGCTTGTCAGCAATGCTGAAATACTGTCATGCAGAAAAAAGGGGACAAAGGTTGTGTCTCAACAGAAAGTGTAATCAGCCAAGCATCCATAGGGACCTAAATACAAATTTGGGTACAAGCAGATTTAGGCAAAGTTAGAGTGATACTGTAACACAGTTTAATGAACACTTACTTAAATTTAACAAGAGAATGATTTTACCAAACAGGATCAGAGACCTTATTATGTCTAAATACAGGGAACATCAACACGACGAAATTACCTCTCTGGATCAGGTCAGTGCTGTGTCTGGCATGGTGGTGTGAGCCTGACAGTGACAGATCCTCTGGAGGAAGGTACAGTAAAATGCCAGCCTGGCTGTGGACGGATTTTCTTGCATAGGCAGTTTCCTCTGACAGCAGTGGCAAAGACTGGCTTACGCTCTGCGGTGTGAGGATTTACATTTTTATCCTATTTAAAGCAATTATTTATATTCTTGAATTACTTGTGAATGCCAAATCCTTTTTCAATGCCCTTAGTCACAATCTCTATGATCCCTATGATAAGTCCCACAGGCTGGTGGTACATGTCGCATAAGGGCCCCTCCTCCTCCCCAGGCTTCTCTGTTTTAAATCCAACACACCTGCAGTTTCACACAAGGAAAACAAATGTCTTTATTAAAAATAAAAAAAGATAAAAGGCCACGGTCATAGAGATTCTAGGTTCAACGCAAAGTTATATTCTGGCAACCCTGTCACACAGTGGTGTTCATGTGGCTGGGGAACAGAGTGGGCTCACTGGTGGGGTTTACAGGCCTGGGGAGAATCTTCACGTGCCAGAAGGAGCTCTTTCAGCTCACTGCACAAGGTGATACTCTTTGGATTGCCCAAAATATTAGAGATGAATAAAAGTGTGGGCTTAAATCTTTAACAGTCATGGCCATTGTCCTGGGTTTGGCCAGGACAGGGTTAATTTTCACCGAAATCCAGGAAGGGGCACAGCCGGTGGGGGGGCCTGACCCCACCTGGCCAAACAGAGCCGGGTATTCCATACCATGTGCCGTCATGCTGGGTTCCGGTGGGGGGGAGCAGAGCGGCGGCAACTCTCTCGCGGCTCGGGAGGGCAGAGCGGTGGTGTGGTCCAAGAGAGCGGTTCTGTTCTGCGGGCTCTGTTCTGCAGGTTTGTTCTGTGTAATCACCTTTTCTGTATCGTTGTTGTTACTGTTTCCTTTTTTTGCTGTTCTGTTAAATTGCCCTTATCCCGAGCCACCAGTTTCTGCCTGTTTCTTTCCATTCTCCTCCGCACCCCGGCAGGGGGAGGGGCAGCCACGTGGAGCTTTTGTTGCCGGCTGCAGCCGAAACCAGAACAACCATGAACCTCACTTCTTCTGGGACTAGTGTTCCCTTGAATGTGGGAATAGGTAGGCTGTAAGTCCTATGTGAAGGCAAGCGGTAAATCACACTGGTGTGTTTACCTGAAGAAGACACAGACATCCTTGTGTTCTTAGTGTGGAAGATTTGCCTGTCACACCCATCAGCACATGTTCAGAAACTTAGAGGATTTTATTAAATGAGACTTATGATCACTAAGATCTTACAGGGTTAAATAAGTTTTGAGATTTTAGCTATTTGGCATGCTTTTTGTAACAGACCCACAGATTTGTGTGTGAAAAATATTATGAACAAATGTAGAGGTCTGTAATAGCTTGTCCAATGTACGGAGTTTAGCTAAGAAATACTCTGTTACTAATAAGGAAGCGAGTGCTAGAAAATGAGTCAAGATAACTGTGTGATTTTCAGTATGATGTCTTTCTTACAGAGGATGAAGCTTAGAGTCAGATGATGTACTCTTTAACTTTCAAATATAAAATCTATCAGTGGGTGGGCATGGGTGGAAGGAAATATGTATTGAATTTCAATTTTCTCATAAAGTTTAATCAAGATTTGCATTGAAGCAAAATGGGTATAACATAGGAATCAAGATCATTTGTGCCACTGCAGCAATATGAATATAATACAGGAATCAAGATCTTCTGTGCAGGTTTGAAAAGAGAAATTTTCTCTTCTGCATGGAACATAATGAAATAACTTTGAAAGAAAATTAGCATATCATTTTCTATTCCAAACCTATGAAAAAAAGTTATCACAAAGTTTAACGTATACTATTTCCTTAACAAACAATTTTACCATATCTGGTTTGTATAATGTAATATATTTGCATATCAACACACTGAGCCTCTCCAATTGTAGAAGAAATAATATTCTTTTTCCACACTTAAAATAATCCCAGCTCCCAGTAAACATTTTCAGTAAATATGCACATATATTTTTATGGAAAAAATCTAATGGAGAGCTCATAAAACAAAGTATGGTAAAAGAAGCAAGAGTTGAATGGGCTGATGGAGAGACAGATGGCTGTTTTCTTCTCGTATCTCATTGTAGTATACCAAACAATGCTTTGAAAAAAGTAAAACTAAATAAATTTAAAGCCCATTCTGTCTTAAGTAACTAACGCTAATTGTTTCTCTAATGGCAAATACTTCATGGAAAAGAAATTTAAATTAAAGAAAGATTATTTACTTAAATTGGTAATTATGACACCTGCTATGTTGATTTGCATCTGAGAAACAATCACTGACAGCCATAGCATCCAAAACATGTATGTCTTTTGCTACTATTCTGGATTCTGTGTACTAGTTTTCCAGTATTTATTACTGCAAGACCTCCTGGCAACATGTAATCAACTGATTGTGCAGAATGCATGTGATATCTGCTCATTCCCTCAAGATTATTAACCATAAAGGAAATATACATGTTCTCAGTAAACTTCTTTACTATTAAGTTTCAAACTAAGCCAGCTCCAGAACTCTGAAATGCTGTTGGCTCAAACATGCCAGAAGATGGATGACAATGTGTTCTGTATCCTGTAACAAGACCTAAGTTGCTGAAGAACCACCTCAGAGCTTGGCAGCAATTCTGAAAAAAATTATCATCTCCTGGTAGAGGAACTGGGCATGGTTGTCCATGATTCAAAAATAGAAGCTGGAGCAGAAGGGCTTTGTCAGAGAATCACCTTGAAAATCTGAGAAAGCTGTATTTGCTATTCATGTCACTGGAACGGCAGGTTTGGAGGTGCCAGACATCTCCAAATGGTCATCTGTATCCCACACACAAGCATGACCTATCCGGGAGACTGTGACACTGTCGTCAATGGTAATGATCTGCCCAGCTGTCTGTTCTTTTTGACAAAGCAAATGAGTCAGAAAGCCTATTACATAAACCGAGAGAGGAACATAACCTTAATGGTTTCAGGATCCCTGTTGATTTAAGATATATAAATTAAGTAGTGAGTAATCTAGGGGAAAAAATGGAAAATAAATTTTCTACTGGTGTATAAGTTGCCATACAGTCTCCATCTACCTAGAAGGATTCTCTTTTTTTTCAGTGAACCTTGCCACTCTTTGTTATTTCAGGGCTAAATTTATGTATCTTCATCTCTTTGTTTCCAGGTAAAATTTCTTCAAATTCTAAGGCATGTACAGTCCTAGATATAGAGCCTGCACCGTGTGGTATTATATTCATTTTGTTTTCTTTTAATCACAAAAATCCATGTGAAAAATAATTTTTCACCTGTCCTTGTAATTAAACTAGAAGGTTAGAAGTCTCAGTTTGTGGCTGGCAGAAGGAAGAGCCATCTTAGCAGAAACTGCTATCCAGGGTGTTTTTGTTAGTATATTTTAGTTGGGCATTTAAATGAATTTGGATTAAACCCAAATTTTGGAGTTATTTTTTGACTAATGTTTTTATTCACTTAAAATAATACTTTAATGTTAAGGTTGGACTATCAATTAAAGCCATTTGAACACAAATAGGATTTCATTATTAACGATTGTCTGGTGATTTTTTGAGTTGTCTTTTTTACAACTTAGATATTCCTTAATATTTGAGAAAGAGATTTCTTTATTATAAAGACATTTATCAAATTTATTAAATACTGTATTTAGAAACTTCCAGAAGAGGTTTCTCTTATCCCCTGGCATTGGGATAGTTTTCCATGGTAAACTTTGGTCACCTGCTGAAAGAATGTGCCAGTCCCCGTCCTGGCAGAAACTTCCTTCCTAGAGCTCATTTGACCTGGTGTGTCTTCATATGAACCCATGCTGATCTACTCCTTTGCTGTTTTATACTTCCATTCTAGTCCTTCTCTTCCCAAGAGTGTCATGGTTTAATGTATTTTTTTTAACAACGATTCTTTCCTTTTTTTAGTTATTCAAATACATACTAGATAGGGAGTGATCTCCTTTACCTGACTGATTATTAAGCAGCTTCTTGCATCTTGAAGTCATTGTTTTAGCATGGAATTACTTTCCTGTAAAGCCTCATATTCCCAAAACTATAAATGCACTAAAAAGTGTAGCTGCTATAGATACGTGAAGAGATGAGTTTATAGCTCATATCTGGGCTCTTGGTGGAGACTGCTCACCATTGTAATCAATCCTTTTGGGGTCATATATTTGGGTTTCAGTTTATTATATTGACTTTGCAGGACCAATCTGTTTTCTTAATGAATTTATAACAAACTCCAGTCTGAACCTATAATAGAATATCTATGTAAATGAGTGCTCTAGTTTTCAAATAAGACATATTTTCATTATTAGTTCATTGACCTTTAATATTTTGAAAACAAGTTTTCAAACTGAAAACTTCGTATTACAACAGATGAAGAAAGGCCTGACTTTATCATGTTGATTTGGGAAATCAGACTTTGCCCACTGTAATCCATTATTCATACTTGGCAAGTTATTTGGAAACAAGTTTTAGTGCTCTGGAAGATTTTATATAAGGGAATATGACAGAAGTTTTACAGCTTGTCAGATAATTTGACTGGCTATACTGTATAAATACTGAGGATTTTAATAATTGCTGTTCTGCATGTAATGCTTCTTGCAAATATAATTCATCTTTCTTGAATTGTCTGTCAGATGCCTGAAGAGAGTCTGCTTCTATTTGAAATTGTAATTTGGTGCTAATTTGAAGCCACCAGGTTTCAAGTTTTTGCGTTGGCTAACACTATTAAGTGTACGAAGAATAATGGACAATCAATTTTCCGAATCATTCCATTTCATTTTATATAATTACAGTATGTATATATGTGTGTGCATATGTCTGTGAATGTTTCAAAAAAGAAAGAGAAAAAAACTTTCTATCTCTTGTGTGGGTAAAAAGCCAGAGAACAGTAGTTGCATGATATTTCATCACAATTTGCAGTTCCTTGTTTATCAAAAGGGAAGACAAGTGCGTATTTTACTGCAGCTATCTAGAGATGACAGTTGGCTCTTTAGGAACCATAGTCAGTGGAAATAGGTTAGAGAAATCCCCAGGCCACTCTAATCTATGCAGAACTTGGGTCAAACATCAGGGAATGACGTTTTTCCTCATGCACACTAGTACTTTAAGTAAATTAATGACTACAGATGTGATGCTTTAAGGTGTTAATATTTGTTCAGAAACTGTTTTTCATCCTGTCATTCTGTTTCTGCAGTTGCCTGTGTTATCCCTAAAACAAAAGCTCTCAAAAGAAAGCGTAGACATTGGGTATACAGGAAAAAGATGTGGCTATTTTTCCTGAAGTTCCCACCTTAGTAACAAAGCAGGTCTTGAGAGAGCTGGATAAATAAGTAGTATGAAAAGTAAGATACAGTGATAACAAGTGCTCCAAGTACGGGCTGCCTTTGCTGCTGGTGGTCATGTCCCTCTCACTGCCACAGCAACCCCAGGCTGCAACTTCAGTTCAGAATAGATTTGCCAACACAGACCCAGCTGACTACATGCAAGTGCTTCTAACAAACCTTTTCTGGATAGAAGAATAACTGAGCTCTGATAAGCCAAAAAAGCCTAAACACAGATCTCTTTAGTCAGGCAGTGTGTCACATGAGAGGTGCCCAGGTAATAAAACATGCTTCCAGTGTGTACCAGCCTAAACCCCAAAAATAAAAGTCCACTTTATATATTGATAGTTTTCTGTTTGTTTTTATCTTTTACCATGCATGCCTTGATTGGTCAGTTTACCTTATCTCTTTACCAAGCATGCACTGAAAGACCAGATCATACATGCATGTTTTTGTCTCTATATCGCTATTGTATAATAATGTAGGTGCATATAAACCTTTTCAGCTTTTTCATGTGTACAGCTGTCCTCCTCATTAGTCTACTAACCAGCTCCTGATCAGCAGTAAAAAGTACTTTCAGACACTTTCCTGAATTGATTGTGCAACTGTAGTATTGAAGATACCCTGTTTTCCAGGTAGAGTATCTTTACTTTCTGATCAGCATGGCACATAATTGGAATCCTGTCTTGTCTCTGTACTTTCAAACAATTTTTGATTCAAGACTGCTACCAGAAAGTCTTAAGATGAATACCAAGTAAACAGCACATAAAAATATAATTCTTAATTTTGCATGTATTTTTAATATTTTTTCAAATCAATTATTTAATTATAACAATTTTTACCACAATTCCAATTCACAGGGATATTCTCTTTGAGTTGCTATTTGTTTTGATTTGAGCGTAAATTGTGCGATTCTCCTCACCTACTTTCAGATGAACAATGTACCTGTCTTTACAAAACTCTCAGGAAAGCTATAAGTGTATTTTTAGAACTGTTATCTTATTTTGCAAAACCCACTTATCTGAAGTAACTGAAGAACAATAAGCAAAGAAGGTGAGGCCAGATACTTCCGTGATTGTTATGAACGGGAATGCTTTAGAGGCTATATGAAGACATCAAAGGCAAAGAAAACATGAGGGTAAAAGAAAAAATAAAACAAATGGGGACACAGCTCAGTTAAGAAGAATCAAAATAATCACAGTTTGTACTTTTCTCCCTGAGACAACTCAAGTGAAAGATAAACTAATATAGCTTTGTGGGTTGGTGATTTTATGGGGTTTTAAACCAGTGATTATACCCATAAGTGGTTGCTATTTTCTCAAAGACTAATCTTGTGACAACAAGAAAAATTGTGGAGATATTAATTAAAAACAAAACAAAAACAAAAAAAGACATCCATTCTTTCAGTCTCTCCTGAGTATGGGAGTAACAGGTCAGGTTCCTGCAAAAAAGTGTGTGTTTTTATATATATAAATATGTATCTGGGGGTGGGTGGAGTGAAGGCTTCAGAACCCGGTTACAGTTTTAAATTGTACTTAATTCAAATTTTTGTGTATAATTAAAAAAATTGTTTATTGCAAGAGTAAGGAGCAACCTGATACAACATTGCAAAAAACATCAGCTGAAAAAAGGCAAGAAATTCTGCCTACTCTGTTGCTGACTTTCTTTTTAAGTTTGCTTTAATGCTTTTAATTTATAAAAAAATTTCTTAGCACAACTCATCACGAGTAGTAAAGTATTACATCTCAAAAGGAGAAAGGTTGCCAGTCTGCAGAATACTAACATCTTAGTCGGTTTTTACAGTACTGTACCAACAGGACATTTCTACTTTTATCTTCTCTTCAGATAGTGATGTGAATAACCACAAAATAGTTGCTTGTAGGCTTCTCTATGCAGAGGAAAGAACAAATAACAGCACTATGATCTTACATCCCTTAAGGGCAAAAAATATTTTGTCCATGTAAGTTTTATGTATGTGAGTCTCAGCATCTGCTTAAAATACTGACTGGATTCATTTCAGCTTCAGGGATTAAGTTTAACATCAAATCCAGAGTAAACAAAGCCAAAAAAAGAGTTATGCCTCACCTATTTTCAGGATCATATACTGATCCCATACCAGTGTAACTGCATTTGTCAATGTAGATGTTAAATCAGGGCCTGCAAGGTTACTCACAAGATCTTAGAACTTGAACAACAAAATTACAAAAAGACTTACATCAATAAATAGATCAGAAAAATTAAGAAAAAGTTTGTGCTATTTTCTCTTTTCAGTTAATAGTTTTCCTTGCACTTTGATCCTTGTAACAGCATCATTCTCTAAATATTTTTCTCTGTTTACTTGCAGGACTTATCTAACCTGTCCGGGTGATGTATTCTCACAGACTAATGGGTTTCTTTCTGCTTACATTAGGACGGGAGAACATCTGAATTTCCTTCCTGTGAAATCATGACTTTTGGTAGCCCAGCTGTTTACCATCCCAGTGATGGCTGAGACACACTAGGACACTGGAAGCTGGGAAGGTCGCTTGGTCTGTCAGCATAATCAAAAACTGATGTGCGAAAAGCAGACTCCACAATCTGTAAGGCTGTAAAGTAGGTGTGTTTATTCAGCACCGGGCAGCACGGGGGGTAGTCCCACCAAAGTTGTGCGTGCTGAGCAGCAAAGTGTCTCTTCAATTTTTACAATCAAATATTATATATACATTACATTTCCCAATACACCTATACATATGCATCTATCCTCATTGCATATCAAAATCAGTTCCGAGAAATAATTTCCATATTATAATTAGTTCCAAGAAGTAATTTCCATAGTCTCCTCCCAGCTGCACTTGCGCAGTGCCTCCTAGTGGTGGTCGTTTGGGGTCCCAAGATGAAGGCCCATCCTCTTCATCATGGTGTTTGCTGATTGACCTTTGTTTCTGCGCAAACTCAGTTCTCTTCTGGCTCCCATCCATACAGCAGGGTCAATCTTGACCAGTTCTAGGCGACTCCCAGCCCCTATCAGGAACTGACCCCTTTGTATGGAGATGCAGGACTCTCTGCTTCAGTTAATTTAGACAATAGATAGGCACTATCAGTTCTCTTTAAATGCACCGCAACTATTAGGTAATGCTTCTTCTACTAAAATCCCTTTTAACCCCTTCGTTCAAAATCACATCCTGAATGAAGTTTTGTCTTGTGGCTGCCTGAGATTACTCTGACTTTTCACACCATGAAGGTTGTTACAGTTTGACTGTGGCCGGCAACAACAGGGCCACGGGGCTGCCCTGCCACCCCTCCCCCCTTTGAGGTGGGGAAGAGAATGGAAAGAAACAGGCAAAAACTCTTGGGTCAGGATAAGGGCAGTTTAACAGAACAGCAAACAAAGTGAACAGTAACAACAACAACAACATGGATAAGGATAATACACAACACAAACAGCAGAACACACAGAGCCGCTCTCACGTCCTGTGCCATGTGCGCTCCAGAGCCGCGACTGATTTCCCACCGCCCAGCTCCCCCCAGACAGAACCCAGCAAGACAGCACATGGTATGGAATACCCTGTTCTGTTTGGCCAGGTTGGGTCAGCCCGCCTGGCTGTGTCCCCTCCTGGTTTCTGGTGAAAATTAACCCTGTCCTGGCCGAACCTAGGACAAAGGTCAGGTTTTTAAATAGAGGATTCCACATAGGATTTTTCCAAACTATCAAGTACTTTGATCTAAGTACTTTTCAAAAGCCAAATAGGTGCTTATCTTCCTTTGAAAATCTGACCTATCTTTATGAAAAATAGAAGATACCTACTTTAACCTGATTTGTCAAAAGATCTGTAAAAATAAGTTATATCAAGAGTCTTTCTAGCTGGATAGTATGTGTCCAGTGTTTTCATTACTGTTTGCTTATGTTATAGCCATGTTACAATTCTTTTTTTTTAGTGAAAAATCCTTCCTATTTTTTTCTCCAAAGTTTTTAAGCAAAGATGTACCAAAATTCTGTATTTCATTTCATTTTCAAAACTAAGCTTTGGATTGTCTTGATTTTGTACCATTATACATCTGCTTGGAACTTTGTTACTAACTTCATGTATCCATATCAATGGAGGGAGGATAAGCTCAACAGTGCTTCATTCTTTATATTCCCAAGGTGAAACAGTCTTCCTCAAAATGCAAACCCAAAAAAACAACAACAAAATTCTTCAGGGAACTGTGTAAGAATGTAGAGAAGATGTTTTTACTGTGGGGGTGACTGAACATTAGCACCAGCCCTGGAGATACTCAAAACTGGACTGGATGTGATCTGGAACAAAGCGATCTGGCCAACCCTGCTCAGAGCAAAGGGCTGGACTAAGTGGTCTCCAGACATGCCTAGCAGAACTCAACCACTCTGCCATCCTGTAGAATGGAAAAACTATCAGGAGAAATGACAAGCAAAAAATTATCTCAAATGTGCTACAAGATCAATACCTAGGAAGGTATACTAATCTGACTTCTGCAAGCATTGCTGTGGTCCATGCACTTCTTTAGGTCCATTTGCTTGGATCTGTCTATATATTCTGTTTCTAAATATATGCAACATTTCTAAATTAGATGTTCTAGGATATGAAGAAAGAGTTTGTGTGCTAATACATGATCCTACTTGTACCCTGAGACAGGGAAGTGTTCAAATTCCTCCTTTCTTACTTCAGGGCATTGTTACTCACACACCTGCCCTCTTGGCACTGTGGGGCCCACCCATTTCTTGGTCCATAGGACCCTGCTTCTAACCTTGATGGAGGTGGCTTCATTATGGATGAGGCTGGAGTCCCTGTCCTCTTGGTGTCTAGCCACTGTGCCCACACTCACAGCCACCCTGCATGAGGAAGAGATTCATAAGGTCAAACTTTCAGGATTGGGTGGGAATATTGTGACCTACATGGTCCTTTCATGTGCTTTGAGAGTATTTTGTCATCTCTTATCATGCATATAAGAAAGCTGTAAAGCCAGACACACTGTGTCCTGTCCTTGCCTGAACAAGAACAAGTCATACTGATCTGTTTATTTTAAGGTGGGAAGAGAGAGTTTGGGAGGGGCAGGGTGGGAAGGTGTATCAGTGGGAGAATGCTCCAGAGCACAGGGGATAGGTGTGCGGTACAGTCCCACTGATGGGTGGCAGATGGTTCGCGAAAGCAACATGAGCTGAGGCGTTGCCAAAGGCAGTCCCAAGGGATCCCCTTTCCTCTTCGCTTTCCCTGTGTTCTTGTTTAATCCATTATCTTTAAGGTGTTTTTTAAAAGCCAGTTATCTAGAATTGTCTGTTTCAGATCTGATATACCTGTAACTTAAAACACAATAATCAAATAAAGAACATATAGTTAACACTCCAAAATCAGAATAAATAGGTAAAATCCAAATCATTATAACAGCAAAAAACTGTTTAGCTTTGCCTTTTAGGACAAGCGTTTGACAATTTGGACAAAGCAAAGTCACTCTCTTTGAGATGTCTATTAAACCTGCCTCCTTCTTCCTCTACATGGTCTTCAATATGTAGTGAATAAATGAATCAACGCAAATTAAATAACACAGTGAATCATTAAATCTAAGAAAAATACTCATATTTCTCTGATTGAAAATTGTTGTTTTATTGTATAAAATACAGTATACGCTACTTGTCTAATTAAACTATTGAATATGTTAGTTTTACAGAGCAGGCAAGAAGGAAGTCTAATGATGACACAAGGACAATGTTTGTTTTCAGAATAGCAATTTAAGAATTTGTAAGACAAACAATGAGAAAAATTATTTTTTCGAAGACTATAAAGCTGACATACTCTTCTAACACACCAATATCCTATTTCTTCCACTGTTTGTCAGATTACCATTGTTTTTTTTGCCTAAAAAGATACTATTCAAAAGCAATCAAAGCCATAAAAGCCTCAATTCTTAATGCATATTTAAAAATCTGAAACATTTTCAAAACTGTTATTCACCCAGCAGCACCTCTTGACTCCAATCAGGAAATATCTTCATAGCTACATTCAGAGATTACTTGAAATAATTAGTGGTTTTGAATATTGTAATGACTGTAAATATCTTGCAGGAAGACTGAGGTGAAATTCATTAATAAACTACAGGTAATTTGTTCAGCTCTTTCTCTGTTTCCATGAATTTTTGGGATTCTTATATACTATAAAGTTCAGTGCTTCATGCAAGCTAATTAGATACATTGACCACCTGTAAGTATTTAATATTTCTTCCCTTTGTATAGATTCACCTTCAAACTTACTGCCTTTTTTTAATCTTTATTTGTATATTACTGCGATCCACACTGTTTTGTGTAGGCCATAACTTTTCTGTAAGTCATCACCAGCCAAGACGTAACATTCAGCTTGTTTTTTTAATGTTACAAAGCTTGTGTGGCCACCTTATTTATGTGTCTGTCTTCAATTCTTACAGTCATGTTTTTGAACTTTTTGACTGATTACAAATAAATATGAAAGAAAAGAAGAAATCTAAGCAGCTACTTGCATGTAACTTTCGAGTATCTGTAGTCTTGGTTTTGTCACCTGTCTTCATTGTATGAAGATAAAAAGAAAACATAGTTTTTTCTTATGTTTCTGTGTCACCAATCATTTATAAGCCATATTTAACTGTTCTTAGCAGATAGACCTACAAAAATATATTTGTTACTTAGTGTAATGTCAAATTGATTGGTGACTAAACCACATAGTTTTATTTTAATTTTTACTAATTTAGTTTAATTTAAGTATGCATATAATGTATTTTAACTCCACAGACTATATGTGTATCAGTCTGAGAATAAAAGCAGAATTTAAGTAATTAGGTTATTTCTGTTCTCTGTCCTCATTCTGCCAATCCATTTTAATTGCAGCTTCCACTATACTACTAGTAGTTGACCTGTGAAATGTGAGGTAGTACTCTTTCAGAAACATGTCAAAAAAGACATTTATCTTATGAACAATTATAAAACTGATTTTAAAAAAAAATCACTTTTATTTGTCACTGAATATACTTTTTCTTTAAGTAAAGAAGTTTTGGTTGTTTTAATGTGTAACTTAACAATATTACCTCTCCTGTCAGGGACATACATGATCATTTCTTTATCCATGGGGTTATTTTCAAAAGTACAATGGAAGTTATACACACAATTTGTTTTATTTCTGCTCATCACAATGCTCCCCAATATGCGTTGAAAACAGATGCTGAATTCTGAAACCCACTCCCACCTCCCTTCATCCACCAAAGCAAATGTCCAAGCAGACAGAGTATTTTCACAGTATGAGACATAGATTGCTAGGTCATTTTCCTAATCAAGGCCTTTAAGAATCCAAATCCAGTTACATAACGTGTAAACTTTTCTTGTCTGATAACTGCAAATCTAAGATGACATGTAAACTCTTTAACTTCATACTTTATATTCAGGCAGCCAGAGACTGTGTTTATTTCTGTTTTTTTTTTTTTTGTTTAAAGTGCTAATGAAACTATACCTTTTATTGATTCAGATGAGAAGACACTAAGTAGTAGGAGCTTGCTTTTTTGTGAACAAAAATCACTTAAGTAAATCTGTATACTGAAACAGTTTCAAGTTGAGAATTAAATATCCAGAACTTGAATTTATATAAAGAATATTTATATGCATAAACATCTTCCAGCCAATCAAACTTCAATGTAAGAAAACAAACTAATTATTAAAGACACTATATTGTTAGATATAAAGATAAAAATGTGATCACAGAGTATGCACTGATTCTGTTATTGTTAACTATTATCCTCATCTAGACAGGTTATATGACTAAGCAGGAATTATGAAAGACAGGGGACTGAAAAATTAAATTTTTCTAATAAAAGATTTAAAATTGAAATATTTTTCTTGTTGATAACCAGTGATACGGTTTAGGAAGTGATGATTAAAGACATTGTGCATGTTGGTACATAAATGAATCTGAAGAGATATGTCTGTGACAGAGTTCAGTGAGTGATAGCTATGTTGAAGATCTGGACATTTTTGGATGGTTTTTGCAACGGTTCTTTGGCATGTCAAAGTTTGCTGTGCGAGACATAATTGGAATGTAGAGGGTGTGCAGAAAATGTGGTATGACAGGACTGAAATACCTGTGAGTTTCCAGAGGAATGTGAAGTTTGTAAGGTAGCTTGAAGCAACCAAAAGAGACCATGTGGCCTTGAAGGCTGCTGCTTACCCCCTGTCACTTAAATATTTCATTAGAGAGACAGGGAGGAAAGCACAACTCCTCCCCCCTCCCCTGCCTCTGCATCTTCTGCTCTGCACTGTTTTGACTTACCATGCAGACAGATCTCTAACTGGACTTATCTCCTCTCTCAACAGAGAATACAAGGATAGCAATGTCCAAAATCCTACAAAAGGTGGGATTACAAGGTGCAGTCCCAAAATACATGTATGGCCTTGCAGTTGCTTTGCCTCAGACTTTGGTTTATTCTTCTCAGTCTATCTGCATCTCGTCTCTCAGTCTGGGAGTATTAACATTGCAGAGGTTATTCTTTTCAGAGTTTACAGGATAATCAAACAAAAGAGAAGACTCTCAACTTCTATTCAGACCTTTACCTTGAGACTGACTTTTACCTTAGATTTAGCAGCAATTCTTGCAAAGTTCCTTTCAAATTTTTATCCTTCCCTCCTAATGTTACTAGTCCACGCTTTTTTTATTACTGTAACCTCACTCTTTCTTCTCAGGACCAAGTCCTATAGATTATTCATTCTGTAGAGTTTCTGTACCACTGAAGACCTTACCTGCAATCCTCCTTTCTTGTTTTCCCTGTATTCTTCTTCCTCATTTAAAATAAAAAGTCCTGACAATCTTTCATGAACTGTATCAGTATTTCAGCATCTCCAGCTGAGAATAGATGCAATTATATACATACACACACACAAGGAGGTTGTAGCTTAGTATTGTGTAAAGCCAAGATTCTGGTTTTTTCACATCATACTTCTTAAAATAGTCCCTGGATATCAACAAAGTGAATTCTGTAGGACACAACAGACAATATATAAATGCCATTTCAAGACTTTTTCCAAAACAAGGTATATTTTAAAACAAAGGTAATATTGGATTTTACTTTGATGCCAGGGCAGGGCAGGACAGGGAGAAATTGATTAGCTTAAGGTCCTGTGGCTCAAAATATTTTGTTTTCTCTTTCCTCTCAAATCCTGATGTTGAAATAAAGTTCTTGTGTTGTTTATTAAAAGATGAAAACCTGCAGCAGTATTATAAAGCAGTTGCAGACGAAAAATATTTTTGGAAGGATTATGTGCAAAAATAGTCTTAAGAAGTAGAAGATAGTTATAGTCAGCCCTGGTTATAGAGTTTATCACTTCTGTGTTTGAAGATCTGTTCTCAAGAAAGGCATTATTTTAAAAATTAACAGTTATGACAGTAGGGTGCATACTACTAGCAAAATTATCCTATAACATCGTAATCCTATAACAGTATTATAATCACAGTCATGTGCTGGTTTTCACTTGAACAATTACACACCAACTGATCTGATCATATCATCTTTGCCATTAAACTTCATGCTGTTTTCCCCAAGTCCCATAACATGCTCCATTGATCTACTGGCAGTATGTGAAGACCCAGAAAGAAATGTGATGTACTATCTGTCCCCAAATACATTCAGGTTAAGCCAGAAAGTTTAAAGAATGGTTGTGTGGGAGAGCTGTTGAGGTGATTTTTTTACTGCATGAAAAGTAGCAGATTCTTTCTCACTCTGCTGTTTCAAATGACTATTTGTTGGAGAAGGAATTACAAGATCAAATATTAAGGGCTAACTCCATCATGCAAGCAAAAAGCTTACATGCATAGAAGAAAACAAAGGAGAGCACAAAAGAGTTGTGAATCAAGAGATGACTCAAAGGAAGCCAAGTAACAGGAGAAAATCTAAACATTGTTGAGAATGGGGAACTCTCATGCAAAAAGGTGATAAACATCATTAACACAATAATGGTAATGCACAGAGGAGAAGGAAACATGAGTAATTGGACCTGAAAGCTGTGTGTACAATAAGAGGCAGTCCCAAGACCAAGACATGTGTTAAGATTAAAGGCTGAATGTATAATTTAACATATGTGAGCTTGGATCTTACTCTCCAAAAAAAATGGAAGTTAGTACTTGAGCAAAAGGACTGGCAGCAACATTTTAATACTGTTTACATGAGTGGTCTTTCTCCTATCTAAGCAGTGTCAGATTTAGGGTTCTGAAAGTGAGAGAAGTTGGCTGTTACTGCAGGTCACACAACTGGCTGTCTTGGCTGCAAAACAAAACCTCCAAAGCCAAACAAAAAAACGCAAAAATCATTCCTCCGATAATCTAACTACCTTCTCCCCTAATAGTAAATGAACAACCATTAGTCTACTGTTCATCTCTTTCTGAACTGCTTAATGTGATTGGTTGAAATTGTTGCTAACAACACATGAGGTGTACAAGGGAAAGGACTCCAGGTTCAGGAAAATGAAAATTGTTTTTCTTGTGAAGAATGAATGTATTATGAGTTTTCTTGGGAGAAGGTAAGTTGTTTTATTTTTTAAAAAGTCATATAGAATTTATTGCACAGCAAGGAACTGATCGTGAACATAAGGGCAAAAGCAGAATTTAATGTTAGGGGCTGGGAAGTGGTTATGAGAGTGTGAGGTGCCTATGTTCATGTGATTATTAATGAGAATTGATAATGGTTTGAGTGGATGCAATTAACTGATTTTGTTCTCAGGGATAAACTTGATTAGCATGGGTTTAAAAGTGGACAGCTGGCTTTGGAGTTAACTAGTTTTCCGTGCCTGAGAAAGCAGAAAATGTAGCTGCTGCACTGGAAGATGAAAGAACCATCAAGAAATAAAGCACACAATAGTGCTGTGGACTGTGTCATCTTTAAAAAGGACAAAAGGAACTGATGGTACTGTGCCACTGAAGATTAACCTACATTTGGGTGTATATGAGATGACATCCAGCACAGTAACCCACTCAGAGGCAACTTGATTACAGCAATGAATTTTACAGAAAGCCCTGACTGAGAGGTAGTTCATGGGAGATTGTCAGCACTGAAAGGAGATTCACACTGTGGAAAAGGTCCTTGCTATAAAATATACAGGATATGGGATTTTCTGAAGCAACACCAAAAATATGAACTAAGTTTTCTAGCATTCATGATTATTGAATGTTCTAAATGTAATTTTGTGCCCATAGCCCAGCTTCAGTCCCTGATGAGATGTTTTTCACAAACACTACTTTAATCCAATGCATGCCTGTAAACTACAGTTCATAGCACAGAAACTGTTTCAAAGACTTCAAGCTATGGTACTTCCTTAAGACTTTTCACAAACTCACTGTATTTTAGCCCCCATCAATTGCCGTTCCATGAGCACCAAAGGGACAGAAAGCTCTACTGCAATGTGTAAACACAGCCCTGCTGCAACACTCAAACAAAATATTTTCAGTGGATTATCTGTCAAAAGGATATTTCTTGGCAAGAGAAGCTTGAACAGAATATGTAGTCTATAGCATCATAACTTCTACAGTATGCGTTTACAAAGGCATTTACGACAGGTTACAACAGAATTCTATCCATTTTTGCATATGGGTGTTTTTCCCCACAAAAGGTGAGATCATTGCAAGCAATGAGAATGAAGTCCTTTTATTCAAAGTTCACCAGGTTCACTGGTGTTAGATTAAATTCTCTCTAGGAATCTCACCTTTGTCCGAGAGACTAACCTGTGGCAGCATCATAGCTTAGCTATAGGAGTTTTCTAAGAAACTAGAGGAAACTGTGACAAAGTATGCATATGCCTTTAAAAAAGGACCCATCTCAGGGATTTCTGACATTAAAGCTTTTCATTTCGTGAGACATATTTGCATCTGAATTGCAGTCATGTCAATGTATAACAATTGTTAGTAAATATTGAATCACTTACGCAGTTGTATATATGTAAAAAGAATTCACCGCTAAATGAAATCTTCACTTATCACCTAAAATGAAAACAAAAGTAAAATTTTTGTAATCACAAGTACACAAATTTATGAGATTCTAGATGGATAATTGTTGTTTACAGATCTTTTGGGAAGAATATCATTTTGGGGAGCTGACAGTAGAAAGGTTTATGGTAATTCATCTCTATTTTCACTTTCACCTGGGATTTAACTTGATTCCCTAGAATAACACTTACTTTGAGGAAATGTCTTTGGTAAGTACCCTGCTCAGAATCAAAGGAAAAAACACCAGAACATATTACTGTGAAAGCAGGTCTGAATCTTGACTTTATTAAAGCCAATAGCCTCTCCTCTGAACACCTCTTCTATGAGGAAAGGCTGAGAGAGTTGGGGTTGTTCAGCCTGAAGAAGAGAAGGCTCTGGTGAGACCTTATAGCAGCCTTCCAGTACCTGAAGGGGGCCTAGAAGAAAGATGGAGAGGGACTTTTGACGAGGACAGGCAGGGATAGGATAGGGATAATGGCTTTAAACTGGAAGAAGATAGATTTAGATTAGATATAAGGAAGAAATTCTTTGCTATGAGGGTGGTGAGGCACTGGAACAGGTTGCCCAGAGCAGCTGTGGATGTCCCCTCCTTGGAAGTGTTCAAGGCTAGGTTGGATGAGGCTTTGAGCAACCTGATCTAGTGGAAGGTGTCACTGTCTATGGCAGGGGGGCTGGAACTAGATGATCTTTAAGGTCCCTTCCAACCCAAACCATTCTATGATTCTACGATTCTATGAATAGCATGAGGGAATAGGCTTAGATTTATATGATGCTCGTCTGAAAATGAGTAGTCACATTTCAGGAAAGGAAGTGTATATTTAAATGCAGTAATTTAAGTAGGAAGAGACCTCTGATCACACTGTCTATCTACCCATGCAGAGCAGGGCCAATATATTTCACGTTACTTGGGGCTTAATGTGGCTGTGGTCTCAGTGTCTCCAAGGAGTGGTAATCACATTCTTGCCAGGCAATCGCCTTTGGTGATTTGAGTATCATCACTGTGAAACATTTCTAATATCAAACTGGAATTTCCCATGCTCCAGCCTTTCTTTCTGCATCTGTGTACCTCAGAATGCTTCTGTCTCCTAGTTTTCTGAACCTTCCTGCAACTGTAAGCTGTCTTCCTGGTCCTCTTTCTTTACAAATAAGGAAGGCTTTCTTTGCTGCCTCAGCTTCTGCTTGTGTAGCATGAAGCCTCTTTCTGTTCCTGTCAGTAAAATAAAAGAAAAATGTGAAATAGTATCATACAAACGTGAAAGCAAAAGTAGAAAGATGACTAGATGACTTTAAATGCTCCTGAGCATAGCATATGTATGCTCCTGCAAGACATTGTAAATGATCTTCCCCTTTTAAGAAATTTTTTTTCAGGTTTAGGTGAATTGTTCTGATAGATGTTAATGTTGTTGATAGATATTATTGCTTTGATAATCACCCTCGTACCCCCTCCCCCTCCTCTTCCCCCGAGAACAGAGGAGCTTTTACTCTAGTATTAGTATGTAACATTTACATAGGAGCAAATTTCTCCACTGCCCTCATTTGGCATCATTTAAATGAACAGTTCAGAGGAAAACAAAGTGAAAAAAGTCATCTTTGCATTAGGCTTTTAGATTTCTACTTTTATTTAAATAAACTATCACATCAAATTGGTCCAGGGCTGATAGATTTCAGGAGAAAGTCTTTAGTGATGAAGTCCTTTAAGGTTTCGCTAAAAAGAAAAGTAACACAGGCATAAAGAGCAGCTATCATAAAAATCTACTGCTACTTGAAAAGAAAATACTGTAAGACTTGAATAAGAAAGACAGGCTGTGAAGAGTCACATTTGCAACAAGTAACTTACAACCTAACTTTCCAGTGTCACACACGTATGTGGAGCAAGCTCTTGACAGCACTACAAAAAACATTAAATCTGCTTTAAAAGTTTTTGAGGATAATACTATGCCTAAGAATGTTTAGAAAGTGTTACTGATTTCAGGCGGGCTCAACTTTTGGGCCAGGTCAATCTCATACTTGACTTGCAGCATCCCAGATGACAGTGCCCTTTCTGAAGTGTCATTGGAACTAAGGCAGATCAGAGTTGCTATTTTTGCTGTTTGCATCTATATATTGAGCATATTCAAGGGAGGAAAAAAACAAATATAGCTGCAGTCTGAAAATAATTTTGGGACTGTAGTCACAAATAAAGTGAATGACTGATTAAATTCACTGCAACATAAATCAATTACAACTTTTGAAGTCAAACCTACTAAATGGATTTTTCTCAATGCCAGAAGAGCAGAATATTGTATGGAGTTTTAAAATCTTTTGTAAACAGATACTACATGGTTATTTATTTCCAAGGAAAGACTAATTGCAAGCAATTACAACAAAAACAAGTAGTTTAAAAATAGCTCCAGCAACTCCTACTTCCAAGAAAACACATTTCGACACAGTCAGCAAAACACTAAGTGTGAGTGAAAATTTTTATGGAAGTGTTGTAATCTTCATTTACCCGTGAAAAACAATGATGGATGCTTTGTAAGTACAGAGTTGCACAGTGTGGTATTCTGCCACCTATCCTAAATATTGCATTGTCAATTAGTAATTCAGTGCATTTCTTCTATGCCACTGGGCCAGCAATTAAATGTTAGCAAAATGAAAGACTGCTGACTGAGTACAGATTTTTTAATTACTAAACCTTAGACATACATATTATATTCCTAAATTGCAAGCTACAAGGAGAAAATAAAGTTCTGGAAGCCAAAAGACTAGTGGGAAATGAATTAAGATCAAGAGGAAATGCTATTACACGGCAGTGTAGGGAAAATAAATGAAATTTATCAAAAACTAGAAAATAATTTTATAAATTTCATTTGGAAATAGCCACATGAGGAAAGACTCCACACTAATTTGCATAATTTTGCATTTAATCTCACTTTTATTTTTTAACCTGTTTTTCTTTCTATGTTATCTTTAGGCATTTTATGCTGACAATAATTTTAATAATACCTCTAGAAAATATTATGCTTTTGATGGGTAGGTATTAATATGAGTACATATGGTCTTAACCTCTCAAACTTTACAGAGAGCAATGTGCCATCTTAAATACAAAAGTACGTTTCAGAAATGAGTGAAAAACATTACACTTTCAGTTTAAGAAACTAAAATTTAAGTTAATTTTCTTATCTTTATGTGGAAAAGTAAAGCAAAAACCTTAGTATGTGTGCACTTCTGCCTATGCAGGCAATTTATCAGAAGTACCCAACTCTACATGATACTCTAACTGTATCATTGTGTATAGGTTTCTAAATACTGAATAACTTGCAGCTGATAAAGGCACCTTATATATTCAGAGATATGTATTCACTAATATTTTTTGACCTTAAAAATATTAATTTATCTGTGCATGTGTAAGCATTGGGGGTTTTACCTTGTTATTTACTATATATGATTTGGGTAGCATTTCAATGCAGTATATAGCTACAGATTAAAATCTTTAGAAATAGATTTTCCCTGTTTCCTGGAGCACTGAAATATCAATTAATGTATGACGACTTTCCCAGTTCTTAAAATCTGATAGTGCCTTGTTCCTTACTGTATTTTTCTTTTGCTACACTAAAAATGTAATCTGATAATAAAGATTCCAAAAATGTTTCATGTTTCAAAACTTATTTCCACAATACTTTTCTTTTATATTACAACATTGCAAATGCATTTTCTGCTGTAACTTTTGAAAGTATTTTCATCTGCCATTAGTAAGAAGCTAGGTAACTGCAAAAGATTCAGGCATATACAACCATTCTAAAGAAAATGGTAAGAATTTCTGAAAAAGCGTCACAAATTTAGCAGCTTAATGATTCTGGGTTTGCTTTGTCTTAGTTTTATTTCAAAGGAAGCTAGCAAACAATTTTTGGTAGTGTTTCACTGCAAAGTGAAAATATTCCTGAAATTATGAAATGATCAGAGGTGACTTCTAAGAGATACATTTCTTTAATAATGTACCACTAAGGATGTTGTCTGTGATTACTAGCAAGCCATTGTCTTTCTGGAACTGTTGCAAAAGACTAGTAGATTAGATGCCAGGATATTTCATTTTCAAATGTTGGGTTGCTACACTGGAAAGCGTCAATTTTTTTGTTAATAAAGTAAAATGAACTACTATAGATGTTCTTTTTCATTGTTCAGTTTCAGTATACCATTAAAATAATGACAACTGAACAAGAACGCTTTTGTATTGCGTTATTTGAATTTGGCACTAGTTACTGGTTCTGTCACGCTGAGAATAGTTCAGTTATTTTGATTTTACCACGCCAGGAACTGAGCAATTAGCTTAAACCTGAAGTAATATGAAATACAGCATACGTGTATAATAGCCAAAGACATAGAAACATCTGAACTTCTACAACATGCACACAGTACCTCTGGCCGTTACACCTACTGCTTGGAAAATAATTGCAAGACTATTGTGTTATTTTCAGTTGTGTTCTGGAGCCTCTGATGTCTGATTTTATAGGAGGACATACGACCAGCTGATTTGCTTGAGATTACCTCAGATAAATCAATGCTCTATTCTTTTATTGTTCAGTACTGTATATCATAGCTTGGAAGACAGTTTAAGTACCACAGAATCTTTTCATTAGTTCTAGCTTCATCGTCGCTTATAAATCTCCTTTGTCCCTCCAAGTCTGCTTTTCCTTCATGCTGCACAAAATGGAATAAAGAAAAGATAAACTGGCTTAAACAGATGGACTTTAAGGTTGGTTGTCAAAAAAATCTCTTTTTTTTTAAAACTCTACAACAATAATTATAAAAGTCTTCAGTCAGCAACCATTTTTTTTCTAATGTCAGTCTTCAATCCATTGCTGACACCCCACTATTGTGCACTCAAATGAGGCAAAAGACAGGAGAAAAGGGATCTGCCTCCTTAACTGGTCAAGCAGATTTCTGGAATTTCAAGAAGATTTCTGGAATTTTCCCTAGCTTTTGGGGGAAATGCTGCTTCTGCAGTCTATTTCCAAGTCAGCTTATCAGAAAACTAGATCCCCTTTAGCAAAAACAATCCCTGGCTTCTGCGTCTTACCTCTTTACCTTAATAGCTGTGTTTCCCTGTTCTTATCAAAAGATAGGTATAAATTCCGTGAATGAATCAAGTTCTCCATATAATATTTCCAGTGGGTGATTATTGATCTTCCTGTTCCTGATGATCCACTTGTCTCCTGGTCTTACCTACTTATGAAGACATATCAGCTCTTTGCCAGCCATACCCTGTAGCATTTTAGGACAATTTTATTACATTTCACTTCAACTAATATTGTCTATCTCTTTTTACGTCTGCAGTAAATAAAGTGTAAAGCTTTTCTTTTAAATATAAATACTGGGGGTGGAGTGTAATTGTTTGTTAGTTTGACATTGCTTCTCATAACAGGAACAATGAATCTGAAAATAAATGAGGGATAAATAAGACTTAGCACTAATATGTATGATAGTGTGAGTTTAATTTCTAAAGTGCCATGTTAGACTAAGCTTAATCTGAAAAATTATTGGTCTTCTAACCACTTAGTTTTAAAATTGCTTTCTTTTGCTCTCTAATTTCTGCCTAATTCCTGAAGGATTGGAGTACTTGAACGGCAGAGTTTTAACATTTAATTGTTATAAAAAGTCTGATGATTGAGTGGGAAGAGGGCAGAGAGAAGAAGATAAAAATAAAGAATGGGGAAGATATTATGAAAGACAATAGTGGGAATAAATCTCTATTAGAGTCGTCATATGTTTCCAATATTGGCTCTGCATTAAAAGAAAGAAAATTAATTGTGATTTAGCAAGAGGAATACATTTCAGCAAGAATCCCCTTTTTAAAAAGAAACTGCAAACTATTAAAATCGAAAGAGGGCTTGTACAGGGTGACAAGAGGAAATATGAGGCATACGACTGCCTCATTGGAGCAAACAGGAAATTTCATTACCAGAAGAAAATGAAAATGGAAGAAGAAAAAATGATCATTGTGTTTACAAACCACTGAGTTTGATTCAAAGCAGAATAACAAAGCATAGCACCATTTTTACTCTGATCCTCATTTTGGCTAGATTACACCTTGGCATATATATATATATATAATATTAATGAGTCGTGGACAAGAATGTAGTACAAATGTTGAAGTTTGTTTTGCTTTTATAAAAATTAGCATAATAAAAATACCTTTATTCCATTTTTAACAGACTCATATCCCATTCAGATGCTGTATTTCTATATTGCATTATACTATGATCTATAGTGCCAATATGACCTCCTTCTACAAGAAGGTTCAGAAGGAGGATCCTGGGAACACCTGTCAGCCTGACCTTGGTGGTGGGCAAGATTATGGAGCAATTTATCTTGAGTGTGCTCACTGGGCATGTGAAGGACAACCAGGGGATCAGGTCCAGTCAACAGGGGTTCATGAAAGGCAGGTCCTGCTTGACCAACCTGATCTCCTTCTATGACCAGGTGACCCACCTAGTGGATGGGGGAAAGGCTGTGGATGTTACCTACCTGGACTTTAGTAAGGCCCTTGACACTGTTTCCCACAGAATCCTCCTGGAGATACTATCTGCCCATGGTTTGGATGGGTGTACACTTCACTGGGTAAAAAAACTGGCTGGATGGCCCAGTTCAGAGAGTAATGGTGAATGGAGTTAAATCTGCTTGGCGGCCAGCCACTGATGGCAATCCCCAGGGCTCAGTTTCACATACAGTCTTGTTTAAGGTCTATATCAATGATCTGGATGAGGGGATTGAGTGTTCCCTCAGTAAGTTTGCAGATGACACCAAACTGGGCGAGACAGTCAATCTGCTTGAGGGTAGGAAGGCTCTGCAGAAGGATCTGGACAGGCTGGATTGATGGGCCAAGGTCAGTTTTGTGAGGTTTAACAAGGCAAGTGCTGGGTCCTGCACTTTGGTGACAACAGTACCATGCAATGCCACAGGCACAGGGAAGAGTGATTGGAAAGCTGCCCAGCAGATAAGGAGCTTGAGGTGTTGGTCGACAGCTGGCTGAACATGAGCCGTCAGTGCGCCCAGGTGGCTAAGAAGGCCAAAGGCATCCAGACTTGTATGAGAAAAAGTGTGGCCTACTTGAGTAGGGAAGTGATAGTTTCTCTGTACTTGCCACTGCTGAGGCCACACCTCAAATACGGTATTCTGTTTTAGGCCCCTCACTGCAAGAAGGACATTGAGTTGCCTGAGCATGTCCAAAGAGCAATGACGCTGGTGAAGGGTCTGGAGAACAAGTCTTATGAGGAGCAACTGAGGGAACTGGGCTTGTTTAGTCTGGAGAAGAGGAGGCTGAGGGGAGACCTTATCGCTCTCTACAACTACCTGAAAGGAGGTTGTAGTGAGGCAGGTTTTGGTCCCTTCTCCCAAGTAACTAGTGATAGGACAAAAGGAAATGGCCTCAAGGTGAGTCAGGGGAGATTTACATTAGATATTAGGAAAAATTCTTTTTACTGAAAGAGTGGTCAGGCTTTGAAACAGGCTTTCCAGAGAAGTGGTTGAGTCTCCATTCCTGGAGGTGTTCAAAAAATGTGTAGATATGGCACTTCGGGATATGGTTTAGCAGGCAAAGTGGTGTTGGGTTGACTGTTGGACGTGATAATTTTGGAGGTCTTTTCCAGCTTGAATGATTGTATGATTCTATGATTATATTATTTTATACCAATAATTTAATTTCATTTAACCATATGAGGAGTCTACAGGCTTCCTAAGTCATTTCTCCTTCCTCTCCTACCAGAATTCACACTCGTTAGAGTTGTGCTCTGGAAAAATTTTTTAAAATGAGAAGTAATATGTCAGTTTCCTTTACAAGGTTTTGAATCATACTTTCTACATCAAACAATAGTTACTCAGTAAACCTATTTTGATGTACGACAACAATATTTCGTATCCACATGCATGTCAGTTCTACAAAAATACTAGGAAATTTCACAAACAAAGTCCTCCATTAGCATAGAGAAGTTTGCAGAATGGTGTCCAAAACCTACTAGTTATGTGATGGTACCTAAAATAGTCAATAGGCTTTATTAGTTTTACTTTAGTTGTATAGCACTCAAACTTTCTGAACGTGCTGATCAATGATTTCCAAAGATAATACAATTTAAACTAAGTTTCCAATTCATTTATCATGTTCACTGAGAATTTATCATGTTTCTCTGAGAATGTATGTGTACCGTTTTCTTGTGAAAATTGCTATTTAGGGGAAATATTTTTCAATGGATTGACTGTAAAGTATACTCAGTTTCTGAAATGATAACTGATCAACACAGCTGAACATCTATTTTTTTCTAAAATATTCTCACATATGAGAGATCTATATCTGTAACATGAGAATTAGTGTCTATCATTTCAGAGCAAACAAAATTTCTCTTTACCCAGACCGACATTTTGTAGAATATGAGCAAAGAAATAAAACAACAAAAAAATGTTCTCCATTAAATTTGGGCATAGATGTGCATATTTGTATGTACTTAACACCATCAACATGCATATACATATGCGTACAATGTTTTCTTGTTGTCAAATGTGGGTCTATCCTCTACATCAATTAAGAAAAAAGAATCAAGAAACTTTATTGCAGAAGTAACTTTACAGGGAAGGAAATGCACCTTACAAAGCTAATTTTGTAATGCAGAATTTTTAGGAAGTGAAATAGTAAGAGCTCTTCCGCGGAGTCTGAATGTTAACTTAATTTAAGCTAAATGTACAGACACCAATCTTGAAAGTTAATATCCTATAACTACACCCACGAAGATTTAATTTTTTGTGGACCACAAACCTGTACATCAGAATTTACGTAGAAATTCAGAAAATATACAAAAAACAAATCTTAAAATGTCTGGCAGCTTATCTGGTAAAAAAAAATAATGGTATTTTATAGCCACATTTTCATTTCTAAAAACGATAAAGTAGTATATTTCACAGGGAATAAAGTTAGGTTACTGGTAAAATCTCTGTTACAAACATATCCAAGATAAATTCCAGGTTCAACTATTCAAGTATTTGAAGGGATTTTGTGCACTACAAGAATCTATGCTGAGATTTATTGTAGAGAGTTTTAATTTTTTTACTGAAGAGGCTCTTCACAGTTTTTTTATTAAGCTTAAAGGTGATCTTAGTCCATGTATCAACAATTGTGAAGACGTGCAGTGTCCTAACATATTAATTTTAACTATATTTGTTGTACTCCAGAGAGTCAGATCTTCTTGGCATTCAGCATCACATTCCACTTAGTCTAAAGCTGGGTTCAAGATTCACTTTTATCAAATCTTTATTAATATTAAATATATTAATCCCAGGATATTCAACGACATTAGTCTCCCATCTAAAGTTCAGGTTTACAAAGTGAGCTATAAAGCACCCTACATGAACTTACAATTGTACAAGTTTATTTTATGGTCCACAGTTCATGCATTAATAAGATCACAAAACTCACGGTCAGGATCTTTAGAATCATTGTAACTGTATTGAATTATATACCCTGCATAATTTTGTTTGGCCTAATAACTATAATGGAGAATGATGAGAAATACAAAAAAAAAAAAAAGAGAAAATAGGGGAAAAAAAGAGAAAATGGAACACCTTATCTTAGGATCTCAAATATACCAAATCTCATATATACAAAAGTCAAATTTTTACAAAGATTTAAGTCATAATCTCTCAGGTAATCTGCCATATACTGACTTTAAATGTACAGCTTTGCATAAACCTGCATGTGTGTAAGTTACTGCTTATTTGTATATGTCAGTAAGGAATTTGTTGGTGTTTTGAATCTATGTTCATAACTTAATTTTGATTTTGACAAATGAAAATACTAGCTTTTTTCCCCACCTCTCTTGGGTTATCATTTCAACATTAACTTCCTTCAATAATAGTTGCTGAATTATTTTTTAAATAGGCAATGATATTTGAAAAAATAAGAAACAATATTGAGGTTCTAGAAGCTTTAAAAAATTCTATACACTTTTTTCCAGACACATTTTCTTTTGGATTAACATATACGAAACACACTATTTTTCAACTGTGTTTGGGATCATTAAACAAAATGTCCTGGGATTGGATTTGATAGGGCTAACTTGCATAAGAAGCCAAGAGGGCACACAGCCAGGACAGCTGACCCAAACTGGCCAAATAAACAGGATATTCAATACCGTGTGACATCTTGCTCAGTGTTTGAGTGGAGGAGCTGGTCAGGGAAGGGTAATCACTGCTTAAGAGTGAGCTGGGCATTGGGTGGTGTGAAAATTACACTGCCTATTCTTCACTTTGTATATTCTTTTTGTCAGTATTACTGTTGTTATTGTTCTCTTCCTTTGCTGCTCTGTTAAACCGTCTGTATCGTAAAGCATGAGTTTTGATTTTCTCTTCCAATTCTTCTTCCCATCCCACTGCAGGGGAGGAGGGACCAACTGGCTGTGCTGTTCTTTGTTGCTGGCTGGGTCTAAACCATGACACAAAGGTTCCATTTGTGTCATAAAAACAGTAAAGTCCTAGTACTTCAATGTGTCAGGATGCAAATCTGAATGCATCAGCAACCACAGTGTTCCCATAAAAACTGAAGCACAGGTTGGAGAGAATTTGCACAAATTGCAGGTGAGGAAGAATTTGGTGGAGAAGGATTGTTGCTGAGCAGTAGGGGCCCGGCTACATACAGGCCATTCTGTAGCATCTATTTTGAATCTGACCAATTTTCTTGCAAGTGAAACATGATACTGCCCCAACAGCAGAAAACCAGCATGACAGGGAGTGGAGAATGAGCTGTTAGTCTTCTGTGTGCCATAGTATTTTTGAGTATATTTGAAAATTGATTATCAGAGCATTCAGGGTACAAATTCTCATGAGCAGCTGTATGAAACAAAACAAGGGAAAAATATTCTTGGTACAACTCCAGAATCTGCAACACTAAAAATACTTTTGCTCTGAAACTTTGTCAGATCTTACAGTCTGAATTAGTTTGATCCGTACTAATGGATACCAAAGGGATATATTTCCTAGGTAACAAAAAACAGTACAGAGTTGCTCCTGGCTTTTGCAAAATGTCAGCCTGTGTGAGGAACTGGAATATATCCCATGACCTTAAAATGTTTATGAGTAGAAGCACTATTTCAATGCAAAGGTCACTAGGCAGCCAGTGTTCGCAGCTAGTTTAGCAGCTTAGTGCTTCTCTCCAGATGACAACATAATTTAACATCTCGCTGATGCATTGGTCATCCAGTAGGTATTTCAAAGTAGACATATGTCAACTTGCTGGAGGCATCAGCTGTTGAGTGACACCTTTCCAATGAGCAGGAAGATAATGAGGATGATTTTGAAATAGCCAAAAGACAAACACTTGGCTGAAATGAAGGTTTAGGTGTTTCTGTGTGCAGTTTGCTTCATTAGCCCAAACTGCAGTCCTTTGGAGATTTCTGTAGAGAAAAGGGTTATGTTTCAGATTACAAATGAACTGAAAATTCCAAGACATTGTATCTATTTGTATATATCTGAAACTTAAATATACTCCAGAGTCCTGGGTTCAGCCAGGACATGGTTAACTTTCACAAGTCAGGAGGTGACACAGCCAAACCAGCTGACCCGAACTGGCCAAAATAACCCGGAGTATTCAATACCCTGTGTCATCATGCTGGATTTCAGGGGGGTGAGCTGGCCGGGGGAGGGAAGAAGTTAACCATGGCTCCGGAGAGCACAGGGCATCAAGCAGTGAGAAATACTCTGTGCATTCTGTAGTTTATTTTATATATTCTTCTTATCAGTATTATTGTTGCTACTGTTCACTTCGTGTGCTGTTCTGTTAAACTGTCCTTATCCCGACCTATGAATTTTTCGTCTTTTTCTTTCCATTTTTCTCCCACCCCAGTGGGGGGAGGGGTGATAAAGCAACTGAGTGGTCGTCTGTTGCCAGCCATAGACAAACCATGACAGTACTTTTGGCAGCCAGCGTGGGGCTGGGATAACGTCAGGGCTGACCAGAGTGTGTTAAAACCACAACAGCTGTGTTCAGTGCGACCAGGTAAACGACCTGCTCAGCCTGGTGGGAGAGCTGAAAGAGGAAGTGGAAAAGTTAAGGAGCATCCGGGAGTGTGAGAGCAAGATCGACTGGTGGAGCTGCACCGTGCCGTCCCTGAGGCAGAGGCAGCAGGAGGTGGCTCCATGAAAAGCGGAGAACCCCCTACCCTCTTGCCACCGAGCAGAAAGAGGGGACCTAAGAGATGGGGGGGAATGGAAACGGGTCCCTGCTTGGGGTGGCAAGTGAATCCCCTCCCGGCCTCTCTCCCCTGCCCTGTTGCCCTTAAGCGACAGATACGGGGCTCTGGAATGTGAGGAACCGACCACAGAGGATGTGGGCGAAGGTGCAGCTCCATCCAGGGGGTTGCCCAGGACGAGTCACTCAGCCCCATGTATTACGACTGCCTCGGCTAAGAAAAAAAGGAGGGTAATTGTCATAGGTGATTCCCTTCTGAGGTGAACAGAGGGCCCGATATGCTGACCAGACCCATCCCACAGGGAAGTCTACTGCCTCCCTGGGGCTCGGATTAGGAATGTTGCTAAGAAACTCTCTGATGTGATGCGGCCCTCTGATTATTACCTGCTGTTGGTAATGCAGGTTGGCGGGGACGAGATCACAGAGAGAAGTCCCAAGGCCATCAAAAGGGACTTCAGGGAACAGGGGAGACAGGCTGAGGGATAAGTGGTGCAGGAGGTGTTTTCCTCCATCCCAGCAGTGGCAGTGAACAGCACTGAAAGGGGCAGAAAATCTCACCTGGTTAACAGATGGCTCAGGGACTGGTGCCATCAGTCAAATTTTGGCTTCTTTGATAATGGGGAGGTGTACACAGCACCGAGCCTGATGGCGACAGATGGAACTCAGCTATCTCAAAGGGGAAAAAGGATTCTTGGCCACGAGCTGGCGGTGATCATTGAGAGGGCTTTAAACTAGGTTTGAAGGGGGAAGGGGACATCGCCCAGCTCACTAGGGATGAGCCCAGGCTTGGCGTGCCAGGGTCAGGGGTGAGATTGACAGCCCAGCTCAAGTGTGTCTATACCAACGCATGTAGCATGGGCAATAAACAGGAGGAGCTGGAAGCCATTATACAGCAGGACAGCTACGACTTGGTCGCCATCACAGAAACCTGGTGGGACAACTCGCATGACTGGCATGATGTCATGGATGGCTACAGACTCTTTAGGAAAGACAGGTCAACAAGGAGAGGTGGTGGAGTTGCTGTATATGTGAGGGAGCAACTGGAATGCATTGAGCTTGGCCTGAGGGCAGATGAGGAACGAGTTGAGAGCTTGTGGGTTAGAATTAAGGGACAGGCTCATAAGGGTGACATTACGGTGGGTGTGTACTACAGGCCACCTGACCAAAAGGAGCAGGTTGATGAGGCCTTCTACAGGCAGCTGCAAGCAGCCTCACAGTCGCAGGCCCTGGTTCTCATGGGGGACTTCAACCACCCTGACATCAGCTGGGAAGACCATAAATCTAGGCAGGCGCAATCCAGGAGGTGCCTACAGAGCAGCGATGATAACATGCACAGGAGCAATGCATCCCCCTGAGAAAGAAATTGAGCAAAGGAGGCAGGAGAACTGCATGGTTAAACAAGGAGCTTCTAGCAGATATCAGGCAGAAGAGAAATGTCCATGGAATGTGGAAAGAGGGACAGGCCACTTGGGAAGAGTACAGAAACGTGGTGGGAGCATGCAGGGATGCGACGAGGAAGGCCAAGGCTCACCTGGAATTGAAGCTGGCAAGGGATGTCAAAAACAACAAGAAGGGCTTCTTCAACTACATCAGCAGCAAAAGGAAGGCTAGGGACAACGTGGGGCCGCTGCTGAATGAGGCGGGTGTCCTGGTGACGGAGGATGCGGAGAAGGCAGAGCTACTGAATGCCTTCTTTGCTTCAGTCTTCAGTGCTAAGACTGGCCCTCAGGAATCCCAAGCCCCGGAGGTAAGAGAAGAAGCCTACAAAGAGGACGACTTTCCCTTGGTGGAGGAGGACTGTGTGAGGGATTGCTTAAGTGGTCTGGATGTCCACAAATCCATGGGCCCCGATGGAATGCACCCAGGAGTGCTGAGGGAGCTGGCGGATGTCATTGCTGAGCCACTCTCCATCATCTTTGAGAGGTCCTGGAGGACAGGAGAGGTGCTCGAGAACTGGAGAAAGGCCAATGTCACTCCAATCTTCAAAAAGGGCAAGAAGGAGGACCCAGGGAACTACAGGCCGGTCAGCCTCACCTCCATTCCGGGAAAGGTGATGGAGCAGCTTATCCTGGAGGCCATCATCAAGCAAGTGGAAGAAAAGAAGGTTATCAGGAGTAGTCAGCATGGATTCAACAAGGGGAAATCATGCCTGACCAATCTGATAGCTTTCTACAATGACATGACTGGCTGGGTAGACGAAGGGAGAGCCGTGGATGTTGTCTATCTTGACTTCAGCGAGGCTTTCGACACAGTCTCCCATGATATCCTCCTAGGGAAGCTGAGGAAGTGTGGGCTGGATGAGTGGTCGGTGAAGTGGATAGAGAACTGGCTGAATGGCAGAACTCAGAGGGTTGTCATCAGCGGCGCTGAGTCTAGTTGGAGGCTGGTAACAAGTGGTGTCCCCCAGGGGTCAGTACTGGGCCCAGTCTTGTTTAACTTCTTCATCAACGACCTGGATGAAGAGTTAGAATGTACCCTCAGCAAGTTTGCTGATGACACAAAACTGGGAGGTGTGGTAGATACACCGGAAGGCTGTGCTGCCATTCAGCGTGACCTGGATAGGCTGGAAAGCTGGGCAGAGAGGAACCTGATGAGGTTCAACAAGGGCAAGTGCAGGGTCCTGCACCTGGGGAGGAACAACCTCATGCACCAGTACAGGCTTGGGGTGGACCTGCTGGAGAGCAGCTCTGTGGAGAGGGACCTGGGTGTCCTGGTGGACGACAGGTTAACCATGAGCCAGCAGTGTGCCCTGGCTGCCAAAAAAGCCAATGGTATCCTGGGGTGCATCAAGAAGAATGTGGCCAGCAGGGCAAGGGAGGTTCTCCTTTCCCTCTACACGGCCCTGGTGAGGCCTCATCTGGAGTACTGTGTCCAGTTCTGGGCTCCCCAGTTCAAGAAAGATGAAGAGCTACTGGAGAGAGTCCAGTGGAGGGCTACGAGGATGATAAGGGAACTGGAGCATCTCCCCTACGAGGAGAGATTGAGGGAACTGGGCTTGTTCAGCCTGAAGAAGAGAAGGCTGAGAGGGGACCTAATAGATGCTTATAAATATCTGAAGGGTGGGTGTCAGAAGGATGGGGCCAAGCTCTTTTCAGTGGTGCCCAGTGACAGGACAAGGGGCAATGGGCACAAACTGAGGCACAGGAAGTTCCGTCTGAACATGAGGAAGAACTTCTTCCCTCTGAGGGAGACGGAGCACTGGAACAGGCTACCCAGGGAGGTTGTGGAGTCTCCTTCTCTGGAGATATTCAAGACCTGCCTGGACAAGGTCCTGTGCAGCTTGCTGTAGGTGACTCTGCTTCGGCAGGAGGGTTGGACTAGATGACCCACAGAGGTCCCTTCCAACCCCTACTATTCTGTGATTCTGTGATTCTATGTGGAAAACTGGAGGGGATGTTTTCCCCCTGTCTTTCACACCTCCTCTCTTCTTCCAGCTAGAAGCCTTTGAGATTTTCAAGTATCTGTGGGATGCTCAAGCCAGCATGCTCCTATTGTTCTGTCTCCTGAATGTGTTTCAGGTCTTGTTTAGAGTTAAACAAGCAGTTAAAACATTGCCCAGAGATCTGACGCAGGGCTGGACAGCTATGAGTGGCTGGGTGTGTGGGATAGCTTGGGCAAGTTCCTAGGGCAGTGGGCAGCCCCGGTGTTTCTGAACCTCACCCATGAACAAGTGCAGAATCCTGACAAACTAGTAAAATATCTGCAAAAAGTGTGCTGCCACCCTGGGAGCTGCAGGGAGACTCAAATCACCACCACGTGCTGGGGTCTGGCCCACGGCTACCGAGCCGCCTTGTTCAATGCTATTCAGTGCTCTAAAGGGGAAGGGGCGAAAACCAAGCAACAGACGTCGTGTCTACCCAACCCCCCCTCCCTCCAACCGGCTCTGCAGCCGCTCTAGTCCCTGTGTCTGTCCCAGCCTCCCTGGCTGGCACGGCAGCTGCTCAGACCCCAGCGGCCAGTACTGCGATCAAACCTGAAACGAACCCATGTTGACAGCAGTCACCCCTATACAGAAAAAGGAATACACAAAGAAATCATCTCACCCTGTAAGTGGTGATGATGAGCCAGGGCCATCACAGGAGCAGGAGAAGGAGGCAGAGCCAGAGATCATCACCCAGACCTGGTCCCTGAGCGAGCTGCGAGACATGTGGAAAGATTTCAGCCGCCACCCAGGCGAGCACATTGTCACCTGGCTGCTGCGATGCTGGGATAACAGGGCCAGCAGCTTGGAATTAGAGGGCAGGGAAGCCAAGCAGCTGGGATCCCTGGCCAGGGATGGGGGTATAGACAAAGCCTTTGGGAAAAAGGCACAAGCCCTCAGCCTCTGGAGGAGACTTCTGTCAGGTGTGAGGGAGAGGTACCCCTTCAGTGAGGATGTTGTGTGTTATCCAGGCAAGTGGACCAATATGGAGAGGAATTAGAGGCGGTGAGGGTTTCTCCGTGCATTCTGTTGTTTTGTTTTGTATATTCTTCTTACCAGTATTATTGTTGCTACTGTTCATTTCCTTTGCTATTCTGTTAAACTGCACTTATCCAGACCTGCGAGTTTTTGCCTTTTTCTTTCCATTCTCCTCCCCACCCTAGTGGGGGGAGGGGTGAGAGAGCAACCACGTGGTCCTTTGTTGCCTGACGGGGCCAAAGCTTGACATGTAGAAAGGAGTTTAACAAAGTTTCAGAGCATTTACCTATTTTTAGAATTCAGGACAAAATTCATTCATGATGAATTGGTTTACATCATAAATATATATTTCTTTTGTAGGTAGAATAGTTAGAGTAAAATATTTTTTACTAACAATCTATGTTGGAAGTGATTGATGTGTTTATGATGTTACATTAATCCACTAATTTCTGCTGAAAAATCAATTTTAAAAAAAAATCTTTTAAATATTATTTCAATTTTTGTTCTGAAAAAGAATATTTGATTATATGTAACAATCATGTAATCTAAAATAAGTTATTTTGACTGAAATGCTGGTTTTCACTAAAATTAATTTGGATCCTTTTCTAGAACTCCAGAACTAGAGAATAGAAAAATATATTGAGTTATCATCAAAGGTGTAATGGTGATTATACATGTACATTGCGAACGTAAGGAATTTGAGAAATGTTACTCATGTTTCAGGCTATCCAAGAACAATGTAATCCATTGACACACCGTAGTATAAGTGACAAAATCTTATGTTGGTTTACGGCGATGGATTCTTTTCCCCATTTTGTTAGTTTTATTGTTGATGGTTTATTCGCAGAGTAGGTTGTTTGGATTTTAGTGCTGTTTTTACAGTTTCCATTATTTTCTTGAATACCACATGTATATATTCTTCCAAGTCTTTTAGAATACCCTAAAGATTCAGTGGCCTTAGCAATTTAGTCTAATATGATTGAATTCTTTTTATAAGACACTGAAATAGATGTGAGATGGATTTGCATTACTTAAAGGCTTAAGTTTATCAAATGATGATTTGAGAAACTGAGGTAAATTTCTTTTTAAAGTAATTGAAAAATGTTTCTGTCGGCTAGCATATAAGGTTTTATTATGGAAAACAGACCTTGTAATTCGAAAGAATAGAGCTGGACAGCGGTGTAGATAGGGACATGGTAATGAAAAATTGATTGAAACTGAAGGAATGCAAAATACTGTGCCTAAAAAACAGTTATTCACTGAACAAAGATTTACCATAAGGAGTTGTTTCATTCCAGTTTTCTGCAAAACAAAGTACCTAACATTCGACAGTGAATCTATGATTTAGTAATAGCTCTAATCCCTCACTATGTAACTCTGCAGACTGGAGTGTATGTTAAGGTACTGCTTGGTTTGTTTTGTACAGATCTCCATTAAAAATTCCACTGTTGGAAACTGAACATTGGCATGGGGTTTATTCACTGGACAGTGAGGTTTATCCAGTTGCGTCCTTTTTATGTTCTTATATCAGGAGAAAACACATCAAGGTCTGATGGAAGGAAAGAGTATCAATTATTACAGAGAGATCACAGAACCAACAGAAGAGGAAGTGTGAGTAAAACAAAAGTCTAAAAGGAGGGAAGAACTAGGTGATTCTAGGACAAGGAAAAGTAAACATTAGCTATTTTAAGTAACAGAATTTTGTGTACAATGAATGTGATTGATTTTCATATTTTTTCTATTTTTCTAAACTGTAGAACATATACAGGAATTTTCTAGGACGTATGTTTCAAGAAATGTAATATATAAAGTTTTTTATGAATTGTAAATATCTATATACTATTATTTCTCTGACCTGTTCATCAATAGAAATTATGGTAAATATTATTCTTTATTTTGCACTGGCTTTTTGTAATGGTCATCTCAAATTCAGAAAAGGTAAGGATGTTGCCATGTGTTTTGGTTTGGCCTGTATAAGTACCAGGTGCCCACCAAAACCACTCTGTCACTCCCCCTCCTCCACTGGACAGGGGAGAGGAAATATGATGAAAGGCTCGAGGGTTGAGATAAGGACAAGGAGAGATCACTCACCAACTACCGTCATGGACAAAACAGACTGAAATTGGGGAGAAAAGGGAGTTTAATTTATCGCCAATCAAATCAGAGTAGGATAATGAGAAATAAAACTAGATCTTAAAACACCTTTGCCCCACCCCTCCCTTACTCCTCCCAGGCTCAACTTCACTCCCGTTTCTCAACCTCCTATCCACCCCGAGTGGCATGGGGGGATAGGGAATGGGGGTTACGGTCAGTTCATCACACGTCGTCTCTGCTGCTCCTTCCTTCTCAGGGTGAGGACTCCTCACACTCTGCTCTTGCTCCAGCGTGAGGTCCCTCTCACAGGAGACAGTTCTCCACAAAATTCTCCAACGTGAGTCCTTCCCATGGGCTGCAGCTCTTCACAAACTGCCCCAGTGTGGGTCCTTTCCACGGCGTGCAGTCCTTCAGGAACAGGCTGCTCCAGTGTGGGTCCCCCGCTGGGTCACAAGCCCTGCCAGTAAACCTGTTCTGGCGTGTGCTCTCCATGGGGTCACAGCCTCCTTCAGGCATCCACCTGCTCCAGCGTGGGGTCCCCCACAGGCTACAGGTGGATATCTGCTCCACCGTGGACCTCCATGGACTGCAGGGGAACAGCCTGCCTCACCGTGGTCTTCATCATGAGCTGCAAGGGAAAACTCTGCTCCAGCATTTTCAGCTTCTGCTCCCCCCTCCTTCTTCATTGACCTTGGTGTATGCAGAGTTGTTTCTTTCACATCTTCTCACTCCTCTCTCTTGACTGCTGCTTTAATGGTGGGGTTTTTTTCCCTTCTTAAATATGTAGTCACAGAGGCGCTACCACCATCACTGATTGGCTTGGCCTTGGTCAGTGGCGGATCCATCTTTGAGCTGGCTGGCACTGGCTTTATCAGACAAGGGGGAAGCTTCTCACAGCTTCTCCCAGAAGCCACCCCTATAGCTCCCCCGCTTCCAAAACCTTGCCATGCAAACCCATAACACCATGTCTTTGTTGACAATTGAAATAGCAGATTAGATGTTTTCCATGTCTTGAACTAGTTTAGTTTTTTCCAGATAAAATGTTTGTATGTAACACGCTTCAAAAATCAGCTAAAAAACCTAGCAGTGCTGATTTATAGCTAGAATAGAGTGAATAGATAGTTACAATATGCAGACAAAACAGAACTGTTTGGAAATTCCAACACGGCATGTACTTTCTGTTTCAAGGTAAATTCAGAAAAACACAGCTTCTTAAAAATAGCTGATCTTATTAATAATAATATTTGTATTTACATTAATATCTACTAGCAATCCCTGTGGGTTCCAGATTCGAATGGCAAGTCTAATTAGCATACTTATTTTGGCTACTGTTGAATGTTGGGTCAAAGAAAAACATTACTGAAGAACCTGTACCTCCTTATACCGGAATTGGTTTGGTATTTCCAGGTGAGTTTTTGTTTTTAAGCCTAATTTGCACGTAATCACAGGGCAGTGTATAGAAGATAAAGCATACAATTAGACGCATATCTGCCTTAGTGCAGAGTACTGATAGCACTGTTTTTATGATCCACTGCAATGCATTTGAAAGCCTCAGTAAACTATTTTCCCTCATCTAATTTGCCGTTATACAAATTGCTTCAAATCAAAAATCTAGTGAAACACTCTGCTCAATGAATATACAACTCTTCAGAAAATTTCTTAGTTGTGAGGCTGCTTTACACTGAGACTATTTCTAACCACAAATATAATTTCAGGTCTAATGAACATTACTTCTACAGGCCTAACACAGGGACAGTCAATTAATTTGGTTTTAATAAGCAAACCAAAGTTTTTCCTCAGACCTCTTGTTTTGACATATGAATACATTACCTTTAGGTAGCAAATTGTCATGGACCAGCTAGTCCTTGGTGATTGACTATGTCTGTAATTTTACCCAGCAGTAACCTGCACTAAAGTAAAATATTGTTTTCCTACTATGGAGTAAGTACTGTGTAGTTACTGCAGTTCAGTTATTAAGAAATAATGTGTTAAGCAAATCTCAATAGTATTTTTGTTACCAATTTGAAGAGAAATTTTTTACTTCTGTAAACATAAATGTAAAGAATTCTTTTCCTGTTTAATATATTCTATGCAATTGTTGTTCCTGCTATATCTAAAAAAGAAGTGTTAATGTATTTCATGAAGAATCTTAGGTGTCCTGCATTATGTAGACTCTTTTCTCACTCTTCTTTTTAGTTGTGAGTGGAAAGATTACTGAGACAAGGTGCTCTAATGTTGTAAATAGGTTTTACTATTGCCATTCAAATCAAGATTTCCTTTTCAGCTATGTGCTTTAAACAGACGTCCAGTCAAAAACTTATTTCATTTTTTGCTGAGGTTATGATTTGAGTGTACAAAAATATTCTTTTATATCATTTATGCTATTCTTAAGAATAGAAAATAAGGATATACAAACGTATGCTGAAGGAATATTGTCCTCTATTCTTTTTCTTCAAATTGTTTTGACTCACTGAGGTCTTACAGTTACTTGATGTATCAATAGCTTATTCCCTGAAAATAAACTTACCTGTAAATAAAAATATGGAAGGAGAACAAGATAAGTAAGATATGTATACAGAACAGAAAAAGTTGAATCTAAAGTCAATTTGAGCTGAATGTTTACATTAGACTTAACTGGGTCATGCTAATAATTTCCTGATGTAGCCTGAATTCAGATCAAACCCAGAATTTAAATACATCTTATTTTCACTGATTTCACTGCTGTGGTGATTATTTTTTCATTTTTCTTTTTTCTTTATTTTTCTATTTTTCTTTTTTCTTTACTTTTCTTTTTTTCTTTTTTCTTTTTTCCTTTTTCTTTTTTCTTTTTTTCTTTTTAATACCAGTTATCTTACTGTATAAGTATAAATTAAGTGGATATCTAAAATACAGGTATCTGTCTATCACACTTTATTGATTTAAAGAGTATTCAGATTATAGAGCCAACACAAAAGTGAAGAAATACTAGAATTAAAACTGTGTAGGGGCATTTGCTTTTAGACAAATTTTCCAAGTCTCTTGACTTGGACAGATTTGCCCTTGCCCCAAGCTCTACTTGTCTAATATCTACTAGTTCACGTAATCTGTACCATGAGATATAATAAATCACACAGGTAAAGAGTATCTCCACATGCACTTTATCCTCAGTTTTCAGCTTTATTCTCAAAAGGTTTATGCATTCATTAATCAACATCTTGCATTTGAACTATTTAAAGTTCTTTGTGGATAAATAAGCTTATTATTATTTCGGGATTTTTTTCTACAACATTTCAGCTGTGATTCACAGGGCTTAATTATCTCATTTTACTTAAATCAGGGGACTGCGAACTTTACTCTTTGCTAAACAAGGAATTAAACATAGAGTAAAGAAAAAAATGAAACAAATCACTCAACTAGATTTAAAAGAAATAAAATCCAAAGCATTATAAGATATCACTGTTTTGGGCCTTAAAGTGAACTACTAAGAATTACTGGAAAAAAAAGAGACCCTAGGTAAATGAAGCTACAGTGAATAAACACCACAGAAGACAAATGCACACACACAAAAATGCAGTAGCTATAACTGTCTGCAGTGTACAAAAAATAAGAATGAATTCCTAAGATTTTATATATTGTATTACTGCTTTATTTAAGAGTTGTATTTTAATGGCAGAGATATCTTAGTGTACAGTGAAAAAACCATTAAAATACATAATGTGAGAACTTCTGTGAAACAGTCAAGATGAACGCTTAAAAATTTATATCTTTTACCATTCACAAGGATGGTATTCACAAGTTCCTATTATGGCGAGACTATCCCTCAGTCATTTAAAGGAGAAAGGATAAGAAATTATACCTTTCCAGAGAAAGGTATATATTCTAATAGTTTAAAAGTTTCAATAGAAAACAATGAAAATTGCCCTGGATAAATTTAGTTTAATCCCACAGCTTCTTGAGATTATGGTTTTCAACTTTATGATAGAGGTTCAAGTGACTGTTATGGTCCAAGGGGAAAAAGTTTGTGATCCGTTATCTAAACCCCATTATTGTCCTGGAGTGAGTACTTACTATTTATTTCTAGTGGTATACAACTGTCCAGTAGTCTTGGGACAGTTGTATACCAAGCAGCAGAGGAACGTAACAGCTGCAGGGACAAACTTCTTAGCTCAAATGTCTGCTAAGGGAATAAACTGAAAAAGAATAATAACACTTCAGGGAAAAAACTAAAAGAACAGTAACTTCTGTCACAAAATAAAGCAGCTGCTCTTCTGAGAACTCTTTACACGAGAGGTTCAAAGGATTTGATCAAAACAAAAGAAGACAAAAAAGGCAGGAATTATTCCACAGAAAGAACATACATTGTATCTTTCACAATTTTTCACTTTATGGAGTTATTGTTATAGTTTGGCTGCGGCCGGCAACATAAGTGCCACATGGCTGCCCCTACCCCCACTGGGGTGCGGAGGAGAATGGAAAGAAACAGGCAGAAACTGGTGGGTCGGGATAAGGGCAGTTTAACAGAACAGCAAACAAAGGGAACAGTAACAACAACGATACAGAAAAGGAGAACACACAACACAAACCGCACAACAAAGCCGCTCTCCTGGACCGCCGCCGCGTGCTCCCCAGCCACGAGTGAGTTCCCGCCGCCCAGCTCCCCCCCCGGGAACCCAGCATGAAGGCACATGGTATGGAATACCCTGCTCAGTTTGGCCAGGTTGGGTCAGCCCGCGCGACTGTGCCCCTTCCTGGATTCCAGTGAAACGTAACCCTGTCCTGGCCGAACCCAGGACAGTTATGCCTGTTATTTTTCTAGATGTTCCTATCTCAAGAAGCCTAGCTGCTGTCTGTTTGTGTAAGATTTAAGAAATTTTAAGTTCCTTCCATTCTTAGCTGTCTCTACTTTACTTCTTCACTAGTGGTAATTTCTGATGTTTTTCTTTGAATACTGTACTCTGCAGCTTATTAAAACTTTATCTCATCCTTAATTATGTTTATCTTATTTCTCTTTATGTCCTTCTATCTTGTCCACTATTATTATTAATTATAAGCAAAATTAAGTACAGACACACATTAGAGAGCTTGCTCTGCTCTCAGAAATTTTCAGACAAACTGCACTCTTCCTTTACCAGCGCCCAAGTTTTCTCTAACAAAATCCTTTGGCAATTGCCTAAGTCAGGAGAAAAGGGAAACTGGACCACACTGAGGCTGGATGAGTGGACCTTCTATACCATGTGAACTGTTAGGCACAAAAATGCCACATTCAGTGAATAGTAGACCTAAATAATTCTCTGTCTGGTAAAGGAGAGTAAACCATCATCACCTATGTTCTTGGTGATGACATTTTGTTGGTGATCTTTAATCATGCACCATTACATCAAGTGACACTTCTGTGCAGTATGCCACCTTCAGCGGCCTGCAAAATGTAATGACTGAGTGTCCTGAGTTAGGGCAGGACAGGGTTAATTTTCACCAGAATCCAGGAAGGGGCACAGTTGGGTGGACTGGCCCAACCCCAACCTGGCCAAACAGAGCCGGGTATTCCATACCATGTGCTGTCATGCTGGGTTCTGGGGGGGGGGGGGGGGGTGGTGCGGCGGTAACTCACTCACGGCTCGGGAGCGTGTGGCGCCGGTCGTGTTTGGGAGAGCGACTCTGTGGCTCGTGTGGTTCGTGTCGTGTTTTCTCCTTTTCTGTATCGTTATTGTTCCTGTTCCCTCTGTTTGCTGTTCTGTTAAACTGCCATTATCCCGACCCACCTGTTTCTGTCTGTTTCTTTCCATTCTCCTCCGCACCCTGGCAGGGGAAGGGGCGGCCGCGTCGCGCTTTTGTTGCCGGTGGCAGCTGAAACCAAAACACTGAGGCACCAGCAATAAAATGCTATATTTTCATGTTAAGATTTACATAGCAGATAATCTTGTAGCATGCTTCTGATGTAAAATCAAAGCCTGGATCTGCCTTGTATTCTGCAATTTCCAGCGTATTCCAACACTACCCAATAAAACCAGTATTCCAATATTGATTTTGCAGTATCTTCCTTGTGGGTTTTTTCCCCTATATGTAACAACTAAAACATATGTAGTTAAAAACCAAAACAGAACAAAACAGTGGAAAACCAGACCTACTAAATTGTGTTTGTGTTTTAGGTATAATTACAAATGGGAGTTCCAGAATACGAAAGTTTAAAACAAAAAGAAATCCCTTCTTTCACCTGAAGAGAAAGCATTAGAATATCTGTAGAGCATCATAAATTTTGTTGGCAGAATTAATATACATTTTGAGTAGGGCATTTCTGGACAATTTTTTATCTGATACATTTTTTCTGTTTATTGTGTGTTTTATTAATGACACAAATACTTCCCATTCGCCTCCCCTCCAAAAAAAGTGAGATAAGAGTACAGTAAGCATAGGCTAGCAAACAGCTCGCTACTAACAAACAAGTAACAGATACAGATGACAAAGAAAATTTGAAATTGCTGAGGAAGTATGACATGTCTTTTCTTAAATAATAAACTCTCTGATCTGTTACCTTGGTGTCTTGAAGTTTTTCCAATCCAGGAATTCTAATTCTAACCGGGAATAAGTTGCAAGTGTAGCTGTCAGCATTATCTTGGAAAAGGGCTGAACTGGAATGTAGCACCATAGTTATCTTTATGAAGAATGAATTAGAAATTTAGCTGATCTACTACAGCAAGACCAGGCAGCCCTGTCTGGGAACACAGATTTGTGGTGTGGATTTTTCAGGATAAGGCAGACACAAAGGGGAGATTTCAAAAAACTCTTGCCAGTGAGGGAGGTTTTAGTTGCACTACGCTTAACTGTTGGGTTAAGTTCCAAGTGTCAGCATGCTAGGAAATCAATAATTATAAACAGGGGATTTACAGTAACCCTGGTTTATGTAATTTCATTTTTCACTAACTTTTTGATTAACAAGTCTACATTTATTCTGAATAAGAATTTATGCGTTCACATTTCCAGATGCTTCCAAGTGTCTTTATATTAACGTGGCTTTCCTGGAGACCAGTTTCTGAATGCAAGCTGTATTTTGTTGAGATTCACTGTGATTATCTCTGCAAGGAGATTTGTTGTACACTTGAGGAATACATATATCAAAAGGGAAGGGAGAAATGGTAGGCTTTTGTAGAACTAATGAAGTTGTACCACAAAAGTAAATTAAGAGTTGTGCTAGGACTTGTCATAGCAGGCTAGACAAGATGAAGTACAGTATCCTATTGTTTTATTTTGCAATCTGCAGAAGCCATGGATCTGTACCTACTGAGATCACTCGTAATCAGAATGAAAATCCAATAGCAAACTTTGCGGTCCAAATGATACGGATGTATCTGGAAGCTTGAGTACAGGACAGTTTATAACTCATTTTTAGCAAAGAGTCCATTATGCTGATGGTCACAAAATAACTGTTGCCCATTTTCCTACCTATGAGGATCTCCATTTGATAATACTTCTGAGTGCACCATAGAAGCAGTAAGAACTAAATCCAGCTGTATTATGAGTAACCGTACATTGATTAAAAGTAGTCTTCACTTAACTTCTATTTAAAAGCCAAAATAATTAGAATGTAATGGTGGGTGTGAACTCAATAAGATCAGATATTAAATTCAATGACATTGAAGGCCACAGCCAGCTACCAGTGAGAAGAAAGGAAAAATTTATGTTTAGTTAAGAAATTTTTGTTTTAGAAAAAAATGAAGAAAACAAGGAAAAAACACTAAAACAAGAAAGAAAGAAATATTAAGGAAAGACACAGTAGTGACACAGCTATGTACAGATCTTCCTATGAAACGATTTTAAAAATTTTAGTCTGTCACCTATCCACTGTAACACAATAAATTTACCAAATAAACTTTTACAAAGGTCATTGTGGCTGGGATTTTATTTTGCTGTGTATAAAATGAAGCAACCACTTCAGCTCAGCTTCACTGGAAAAGCAATTTGATTCAATACAGCTTGGTTCTGTACAAAAACTGAGCTTTGTTAAATGAATGGATCATTCCTAATGTAGCCTATTCTGGTTTTGTCACTGGGCATAGAACATATGGTAATTTTTACTTCATTACTTCCTTTGTGCCAGAGAATACAAAATCTTACTGCTTCTGATATTGTGCTAAGGGGGTGATATTCACACTTCAAGTATTTTAACTGACTGTTGTGTTAAAGAGCTAAATATATGATTCCCAGGGTGAGTCTGGAGTAAATTTTACTATGCCGAATTTAAGAAAAATGAACCGGCTCTTCTAGCAAAAGTGAGATGGTTTGGACATGAGGTAATGACACATTTAGTAAAAAATTCATTCCCAGATTATTATTTTTTGAGAGTATTTATCCTTTATTACTGTTATTATTGTTACTATTGTTATTATTGTTATTATTATTTTAAAGATTAAATTCCATTATATATTTGTAGTTAAGAAGTAGTTCTTAGTTTACTGAAATCAGTTTCCCTTACAAAACTGAAAGGAGTACAAAAATAAGATAAAACTGTAAACATTTGTAGTCTAATTGTCCGATGTGGCTATTTGAACACCCCAAAACAGGCCATCCAAGTGTACTCATAAGGTCTTTACAGATGCTTTTCAGAAGGTCTCAATCCCACTCCCACTGAAATTAGTGTTAAAATTCCTTTGCAGCTAAATACAAAAATTACATGAAACTATGTTTGAAAAACAGAGATACATGAATAATGAATGGTATTGTCCTAATCAGTGGTTTTATCTGGACTTGGAAACAGCTTAGAAGAGAAATACAGGAGGCAAATGTGCTGTTAAACATTCCCTTTTTAAACTTTTGCAGCTCATATGTAACAGTTATTGTTACTCTCATATTTTTAAGGCTATAATTATATGCCCTTTAAGCTATTTAGGCCATAAATTTAAAATAAAAACAACCAGAAATTACAGCTTTCTAAGGTTTGAAATGGCATTATCTAAGAAATGAGAATAAAATTGTGATTCAATGATTTGCCTAAAGGATGTAAATCTTGGAGTAGAATTTTTCTGCATATTCTAAAGCTGTAACCATGTAATTTTTAATAGAAAAATATAATTATTTTATTTGTAATATTCCCCTAAAGCCGTGTTTTACAGCTACCACTTTTGATATGTTCGTATAAGTAAACTAATATTTTAGCAAAAATAATGAATAAGGAATATGATGATGTTTAGCCGTTCATATAATAAGCAGTGCTGTTCTAAAATAGCCTATTAATTTTCTTAAAGAGCATCCCTGAGGCTCCATCTTTGTCATATAAGCAGCATCTTATGAAGTACTTTCCTGAAAAAAACAAAACTGCATAAGTATTTTTAAGCAAATTCTTAATAACTCCTTGTTAATATCTGATAATCATGATCATAACATAGTCACTCACTTCTGTGTGAGGAAGGGCTTAAGTAGTTCTATACGTATTAATTTTGGAGCTTCACTCTCCACATTGTGCATTGTTCTGCTTGAAAATATTTGTTTTTCTGTACATTTTTATTTTCCTCCTTTACTATTAATTAGAGTGAATACACCTTCCTTTTCTACTGTTTTAGTTATGGGGTTTTGTTGTTTTTTTGAGAAAATTGGTTACATTATAAACTAGAACTTCATCTTCTTGCTGGATATCTGTTACTTGCAGTTGTGGCAAAGTTGTGGTATGGTCCAACTACCAGTTAGCAGCTATTATGGACAACTTTGATTAAGTTAGTTGTCTCGTCTCCACAGATAAAAGAAACTGATATTTCCATAAAATGATTCATCTTGTCCTAACGTAGTAGCTCTAAATGAGATCTTTCTTATCCCCAAAGTGCCTATTTCTCTCAACTTTAATTATAAAGTCAAGACAACTGGGATAGGCACAGCCATAAGTACAACACACATCTGTTAACTTGTCTGTAAAGTCTACACTTAGTCTAACCAGTTCAGGTCAGAATTACAATTAGAATCCTTTCACATGTCCATCATTGAAATATAGTCGCTTTAAGATGAACTTGCTATGGCTATGCTGAAAGCAAATCTTGTTTTGTTTAAGAAGAAAAAAAATTTAAAAGTCATTGCCTCTTTATCACTCCCTTCTGCAGCATATTCTTTAAGAGAGTGGTGTGTGATCCTAGAATCACTGAAGCTATGGGCACAACTCTGAAATCACGATATAAATGCTTTTAATATTTGATTATAAAATAGAAGAAAAATTAGTACAGTTCCTTATATCTGTTACCTCTGTAGTTAACATGCCACTTTTCACATCCACTGACCAAAAAATACAAGTAATATTTCTTTCGTGATAGCACTAACAGCATAGTTAAATAATCTGACCTGGTAATATTTACAAGTTAGTGGTGATGGTTCCCTTATGTTCCTAATACTCTGATGTCAATGATATACTCTTCTGACTTAAAACATGTAACATGACTCATATCAATCACATGCAAACTGCTCCTTATCTTAAACTTTCATTGCTCCATGAGTAAACTGCTTGAAAGTTGTTTGTCTTTCTGTATGAATGAACATTTCAGTGATGTTAATCCTTAAAAAATTAGCACTATTTTGATAAGCGATATTAAAGAATCCAAAGGCTACCACCAAAATGCAAGCTTTTCCAAGTTTTCCCTTGTACTATGTAATTTCACTGGTCTGATGTTCAGGGATTGTTCAGAATACAAACAAAAATATGTTATTTTAAAACCCACATTGAAAAAAAAGCCGTTTGAGTAAACCAACTATGGAACTGTCAGTTAATGAAGTGTTAATAAATCACGTTTTTGGGAATGGTCTTCCTCTTACTTCTTTCTGAAGACAGTTTTAATACTAGAAATCTTTCAAACAACGACTATGTCTTATTTCTATATCACTCAGCTAACCAATTTTACTCTAAGATACCACACTAAGTATGCAGAACTGACAGTGCAGGAGAGGAATGCGTGACTACAAACTCATAAAGTATTGGTCTGGAGTAGGGAAAGCATTACTATAAAAACTCACAATATCTTCTGCACAAGTTCCTTAGTTCTATTCCAGTCGTGATTTTACAATCAGAATTAATTAATCATATAGAAATGTTGAAAGTTCATTTGGGAAAGGAGAGAATGTTTAACACCCAGATACTTGGATAATTTTCTTTCCATGTCTTTTTTTTTTTTATTGGAAGTGTTTTCTACAGTTCTTCTATGGGATAGTTAGAAGAGTTGGTAACTTCCCAGCAGAGTAGAGATTTTTGTAATGGTAGTCTTAAATGAATTAATAACTACTCAAATATTTATAGTTAATGAAATAATGTTGAGAATTTAGGTAACCAAGACATTAGAACAAGAGATAAATTGTCCTTTCATTTGAGACAAGGGATTTTCCCACCTCATGACATTTAGCACCAGTAAAACCAAGGTCTCATCCAGTTTCAGTACAGGATTCTCAGCAAGTTCAATGAAAGAAAAATTCCCTGAAAATAGGTATTTAGATTATTTTTCTCTTCTAATATGAGGACATTTTTAAAAGAAAGAGAAATGATAAAGATTTAAGAGTGAAGTCTATGACAAATAAAGATAATGATCCCCACATTAGATAGGCAGCCAGATAGGGATGGTCAATTTCTGTCCTTAAATTCAGATCTTACTTTTTCCTCCTGCATCCAAACTCTTGGTGAGACTACAAATCGTATTGTGATAAAATTTCTTCTTCCCAGGAAATCCAAGGTATATTGTTCCTTCAACCCTTAAAAAACAAAACCAACCTGCAAACAAAAAGGAATCTGCTTTTCATACGACATTGCCAAATAATATGTGCAACATCTACTTGAATGCTTGTACATTTCAAAGATCTGTAAGTAAATCTTAAAAGTATGCAGTCAAAATTACAGACAAAAATATTACATTATATGCTTAATAAAATTAATTAAAGTGATTGCACTAAGTTCAGTGTGACAGAATTTCAGCCTTAGACTCCTAGTTTTTCTCATCACAAATCCTTCAAAAAACATTTTCGCACAGCATTTTGTTTGTATTTATACACACACATTAAATTGAAAAATACTATAAAATTCTACCATTATAAGATTTTGCTTTTATTAATAGTTATAAGTAAAATCAGTCTGTTTAGCAGCTGTAAGTGATATCCTAAATAATTCCAGAAGGCGTCTTCAATGATGCTTTTCTTTTGTCCTCGTTGGAAAGTGGCCCAAAGAAGATATAACATTTTTTTCTCTTTCAGATATCCTGAACACTTTTGCCTGTAAATTTCTTCAAAGTCTTACTTTGTTACTCACTTTAGTTGGTAAGCCAAACAGAAAAAAATTGGCTTTTGGCCATAGTTTTGTGAACGTACACGTTTGCTTCTGAATAGTAAAAATGCCTCATGTTACCTAGGGTACTGTAGATATATTTGTACTTTCCAGCCCCTAAAGTTTTCCTGTGCTAAATGCTCACCAGAGGGATTTTTTATATGTCTCTTTCTTGCTAGCTGATTTACTAGTCCCGTGAGTAGCCTACTGGAAATTAGTGCTTAGAAAACAATCTGGATTCAATTTATACATCAAGAAGCTACAGCTGTGCTGTATCAGTAATAGATAAAGGTAAATTAAGACTGGTTTACTATGAGCCTTTTTTCCTTGTTAAGTGATCACTATATAAAGCACCTTTGGACTTCTCAGAAAATGGTCCTGCTCCAGGATATCTTGCCTTTTAATCTTCTAAACAACTTCTCATCTTCAGCAATTGCAGTGAAAGTAAAAGAAAACATCTGAATGAATGGATAGGCACAAAGATAACAGTATTAATGTTGGTCAAAATGAAATTAAAGTGAGATTTTGCTGACAAAGTAGTTCTAGTGGTTCAGACAATGTCCAAATAGAAAATGCCTGCATATGCTGATGGATTTCTAATCCACTATGAAAAAAACAGATAAAAATCTACCTTCTGGGAATTCCAAATGTGAACATTTTATTAAAAGGCAAAAAGTTATACAGAACTAATCTATTTACAAAATTCTACCAGCAATATGCAAGCCAGTGGGAATACCTGAAAGGAAATAATAGATATGTAAGACTTGTTTCCTCCAGCATGAAGTCAGTTAATGAACATTAAAAAATAAAGGCCAAGACCAGTGTTCTCTTGGAAGTGCTATTATCATCTTAACATATGGGTATAAATCTGGAAACCAGCCAAAGCTATAAAGGGTTTTCTAAATGTCTACATAATAAATACCACAGGAAAACATCTAGTAGGAAATGAAGCAGCTTTATAACAAGTGCCAGTAACAATCCATAATTTTTTACCTACAAAGTTATGCTAAAAGATATTTCTCAAATTGTGTCAAAAATGAATGCAGAGCACCTGTGTTATAGGACAGCAGCTGCAGGGACATGAGAAAGGACAAAAAATAATCTAATTAAGAGGTATAAAGGAAAAATAACTTATAATTAGTAGACCAGTGAAAAATGAGGGGGAGGGAAGGCAATTTAAAAGTCTTATTCATAACCTGAAGGACATTAGTTCATATGATGAAACTTTAGATTCAAAAGGCAAAGTGACCCACATTAATTCACATTAGTAAGATTTTTAAACAAGGAAGCTGAAATATAGTTTACTGCTAGATTTTCAAAATTGTTCAGCATCTCCCACGTATCATCGAGCTATAGATATTCAGCACTTCTGAAATCAGTGCATTTAGGTGATTGAGGTTAATTTTAAAATTTGTGTGAATAATTTTGAAAATGAAAGCCTGAGTTTTCACAGTAAAATAGAATCTTTTTTTCTGCAGGTTGGGATTTTTTTGTTTGTTTATATGTTTGTAAATTTGTTTTCCACTTAAAGGATTTTCTTTTTTAAGGAAAGACAGTAGAAAAGGACAATGTGAATTTCTCACGCAAGTTCTTTAATAGTATGATCCAAGTGAAATATAAACTCTTCATCAGAGGTACACATTCGTTCATACCAAATGTCCCTTGAAGAATAAATTGGTTGTAAGGCAGAAGGATTCAAAGAACCCAAAAGTAATGTCAACAAGCATCCAACTATACTGAATATATGGCTATAAGTTCTAGATAAATTCTTGAAACTTGCACCACTGAGGCATTTGACAAATCAGCCCTCTCTTACAAGGAAGCTTACTGAAAATCCATGTGGTAAAAACTGTAAGTTTATCTTCTGTCTCCAACATGTTCTACTGATATGTACTGTAAATTTCTAAGAAAAATAAGTAGCAATGCATTCCTCTGAGTAACATAATAGTCAGTGACAGCACAGCTTCTACATTGCATAATTTTAAGTTATACATAAAACAGCAAATTTAAACTTCAAGAAATTACAATTTAAATTTTCTCATTGCATAAGTAAAGATTATTTGTCAAAACATTATGTGTGTGCTTAAAGCAGTCTGTAATTATGCCTGATATGCAGGAAATAGTGGAATGTTTTACATGAAAAAATGGAATCTACAGTAAAATTGTTAAAACTGTGCATTATTATATTATGTACATCTATTACATTTCACATACAAAGTAAAATGCTACAAATAACTAATTCCTTTGACAAATATTATGCTTCTTCAATTCCACTGAATAGAAGCTCTGTTAGATTTTTAGTTGTATATGTCACCTTTGGCGTTTTAAACAGATATCGGTCTCTGGTTTTCTGGTGTAAGACCTGAGCAATTCAATGACTACATCCTCCTCTAACATTGAATCTAAGACTTTACCTTCCAGTTCTGTGGTGTGATGTGTAGTTTTGGCAACCTTAAATGGTATTACTTTATTCCTATGTTTATAAACTAATGTTTACTGAACCACCAGGACTTGTGGTGTCATAGACTTCAAACACATCTTTTTAATCCTTTTAATTACTTGCAATAATTTCATGTGGTTGTGAGTGTTCTCTTCCCATTCATCCTGGGTGCCAAAATAACCAGTCTCCTCACATTATGAAATATAAACAGTATACTCTGATCTGATCCAAACAGGCTAAGAAGTCAAGAGACAGGGAACTTACAGAGCAGAGGACGAAAGTGAAAAGAAATTACATATCTACCTTTCCCACCAGTCCTGAAGGGGATGGTAGGTTAGGTATAATTTTCCTGCAAGTTTCAACAGAGGAAAGGCTTCAATTTTGTTGCTGTTAAAGATTTGACGTTTAATTTGATTGATTATTTACAAAAGGAAAGACAGGTGAGCTTAAACTGGAAAAAAAAGTCTACAATTGCTTACTTAGCACAATAATATTAGAACTTCATTTGTAATTCTCAGACTTGTAAGGTCAGTAATCTAACCATTTCACCATTCCCTGCATCCCTTGTCTCTTCTAGTATCACTATTTTTCCAGGTTTTTCACCACGAGGCCCGGTATTTCTTTGGTGTTTTGTTGTTCTGATATATTACCTACAGTTTCTAAGCTGAATCTTCCTTTCTTGTCAGCCCATTATTTTACAATCCTCCTGAAGTATTTTCTTGTCCTCAGTAGTTCTCCAAACATAGTATCATTCACAAATTGAATAATCTTGCTGTGTCCTCCCTCTTCCAGACCTTTAACAGAGCTATCGAACTCCTCTCCCTCATCTTGAGACTCATTGTTTCACCTAGCTCTGTTTATGGCCGTGTTTCCAGCCCATCTTCTCACCTTGCACGTGAGGATGGTGTGGCGCTGTCCACACGATCTGGGATCTCAGCTCCCTCTGCACTGTGTACAAGATACAGCTGCTTGCCTGCACATACTGTGAAGGGCCTGCCAGTGGGTCAGCAGAGGACAAGGGAGACAGTCAGCATGTCTGAGATTGTCTGTAACATGACTAACATGCGGAAAGCAGACTCCACAATCTGCAAGATTGTAAAGTAGTTATGTTTATTTGGCGCCAGGCGGCACGGGGGGTAGCCCCACCAAAGTTGTGCGTGCCGAGCAGCAAAGTGTCTCTTCAATTTATACAATCAAATATTATATATACATTAGATTTCCCAATACACCTATGCATATGCATCTATCCTCATTGCATATCAAGATCAGTTCCGAGAAATAATTTCCATATTATAATTAGTTCCAAGAAGTAATTTCCATAGTCTCCTCCCAGCTGCACTTGCGCATTGCCTCCTAGTGGTGGTCGTTGGGGGTCCCAAGATGAAGGCCCATCCTCTTCATCATGGTGTTTGCTGATTGACCTTTGTTTCTGCGCAAACTCAGTTCTCTTCTGGCTCCCATCCATACAGCAAGGTCGATCTTGACCAGTTCTAGGCGACTCCCAGCCCCTATCAGGAACTGACCCCTTTGTATGGAGATGCAGGACTCTCTGCTTCAGTTAATTTAGACAATAGATAGGCACTATCAGTTCTCTTTAAATGCTACTTCTACTAAAATCCCTTTTAACCCCTTTCTTCATGACAGGCTGCCTCCGCACTAGCCGTGTGACTAAATCTCTGCAACCACTGTCAGGGCCACTCCAACATGCCTTGTACTCCAGCATATTGATTCTAACCTGGGCTGTACGCCAACAGTGGAGAAGTTTCATTTTCACTCTCTGACACCTGACTTGTCACTTCACTAGAAAGAAGAAAGTTGGCCTGATATAACAGTTTTACAGCCCACAGAGCATTTAGAATTGTAATTATAACTGTAAAGAAAAATACAATCAAAAAATAAAAGCTAGATTCTCATGCAGTAGGTATCATTGCACCAGCTAGAGTGAAACTCCACTGACTTCTACCAGCTGAGACTGTTCTTACCTCGTTTACCTTTAAAGATGTAAAACTAAAAATGAAGCACAAAATTACGCCAAAAATGTCATCATATTTCTCCAGTGTAATTACAAAAGTAAGTAAGGGGAATTATAAGCTAAAATATAAGGAGTTTCAAATGTCTTTTATTAAAGATTCTGCATGCCTTCTTTGCTAATAAGTGGTATGCAAACGTGTCTCTGGATTTTGCTCATCTGGGTTTTTTTTTGTACTCAAGAACATACCGAAGACATTTTAAAGGAATTCCACAAAGATGTTGGAATGAGCAAAACTGAAGTTACATTTGCTGTGGGGAGTTATTAATTATAAAAATATAATTTTATTTTTATATTAACCAGATGGAAATCTGGTAATTTGAGTATCCTTATGTGATTATATTGTTATCCACAAGGTGAGGAAAAAGGACAATGACACAGTTTGAAATGTCTTTACATTATTAAAATGACGGTGAAATGCTTCACCTTCCCAGGGAGACCTAAATATTGCAGACATTTCCTAATATCTTGTAAATCTTGTGAATTTGAAGAATACTTAGTTGACTAATGACATAAAAATCTAAGCTAGAATTTTGAGATTCAAATCTTCTGAATTTAATACCTTATGACAACTGAATATAGATTTTTTTTTTTTTTAAAGATACTCATGATGGTTCTAAGCAGGTGCATAATAAAGGAGAGTGCTGAGGCATTCTTTATCACTGTTTCTCCCATCTCTGTGGCTGTGCAATGTCAAACCATATTTCTGATCATTTGTACAAGTATTGATTAAATATTGCTAATCATCAGTAATCCTTAAAGCTGCACTTCAGTGAGTTTCCTCTAGTAGCTGTCAGAACTCGGCTACCTAAAGGAAAGAAATCTCCTGCCTTCTAATAATCAGTTTTCACACTGAAGTGGGAAATGATTCATGAGTAACAGTATGTGATGAAATTGTTCCAATCCTTTTACTAGTAGTGAAGAAAAAGCACCCTCTGATGTCACAGCTACATTATCGTTGAAGGAAAAATCTTCTTTATTAATGGTTCAGGAAATACAGAAATGCATTTTAGCATCTACCAAACTTATAAATAAAACTTATAAAACATTTCTTTTTCCTATGAATAATGGAGAGGTGAATTCACCACAGAGATGGAAATACACTACTTGATTGCTTGTCACTAAGCACTTCATTCCCTTAGGGAGGAGCAGAACATGTAAAAATAATCTCTACCTTTTTTAAGTGGCAGTGATGTGTAACCCAAAGATGAAAATTGACCCAATTGATCAATGAGCTCTGAAGTCAAACCAACCACACAACTTTTATTAGTAGTAAGGAAATTGAGTCATATTCTGACACAAATTTTGAAGTCTTTCTATTAAGAAAACAGTTTGAAAAAAGAGTGAAAAAAAATTTAGATTAAAAAAATCTATTATGGTTGAAGTAACTACACCTACCCTACTGAAGGTGGGTATAGACTCAACATTTTGATCTTTAAAAATACTGGGTTAATGAAATCTTAATTAAAGAACAATTATTTCTCACTTCGAATAAAAGTTTGAAAGTGCACTTTATAAGATAATATAAACTGCACATAGAAAACAGAGTGACAAAAAATCATCATTCTTAAAAGGCACATGTGATAAGGAACCATGATGTTGTCTGAGTACATGCTTAGGAACACTCAGTGCAACTGTGAGAGTGAGTCAATTATTTCAATACTAGCTGCAAGAAAGAGAAAGATTGCTATCATTAGATGAACGACACCTACAAACTTTTTGCTCCTTTTACACCATGCATTTCATGTGGCTGATATTTGCACATCTGCAGACATTTACAGAGGTAATGAAACACCAAAATGAGTCAAGTGCTAACACAGCTATGAACCTCTAAGATATGCTGTTCTCTAGTCTCTGTCAGAGCTGCTCCAAGACTAAATCTGTATACCTTTCCTGAATGTTAATGTTTGACATATTACAGAAATTGCACAAGGCATCAAGTCACTGTACAGTTCTCATCTTTAGGCAGGCTTCTTAAGCTCAGAGCTCTGATTTTTTACAGGTTGCTCCATTCTTTGGTGATTAGTCTGTTTCCTTGAAACACGTAAAAATTCAAGTGGAAACTTCCCCTACAGCAGGATAAAACCAACACTACCTTTACTGGAGAAGTCGTGAACTGTGCCTATTAGTCAATATTTCCTAAATACTCATAACTATTATACGTTCAAGTATGTGTTCTCTTGCCTGTGTGAGAAATGTCAGTTACAACTTAGAATAATTAAAATACAAAGGCAAAAACCATTCTTCACAGGCTCTCTTCTGTTCCTTTCCTCAAGTTGCAGCCCTGCTGGAACTTTTTGGAAATGCCAACATATGGAACAGACATTTTTACATGGCCACTAAAGGAATGGTCTTCTACTGTTTTTGCACATATCAAGACACTTTCGTACAAAGGAATTTACAGTAAGTCAGCTAATAAACTCTTGTCCAGACTAATGGCTTGCCAAAACCAACAGATGCTAAAATAAAACATTTAGTATAATGAAATATAACATCCCCTCTAATTTAATCTAATCCAAAAGATAAAAGTGTTGTTTTTGAGATAAAGTCCAGTGAACACTATCTGGGTTTGAACAAAATTAATTAAAATTGAGGCACTATATTCTTGAAAAAATAAGAATAAAGTTGGCTAAGCTGACTACTTCCTCTCAGTGCAATATTTGATTTGACATCAATAATCGGAAGAAAACTATCTGAGTTTCGTCATTCCTTTATACAGAACATCTCCAGATCCATTAGGTCTTAATTTCTGAACGTAAGAAATGTTTCAGACCAAAATGAACCTGAGAACCTTGACACAGATAAAACCAGAGGCAAGTTCTCCCGTACTTCTTTTCCTTTCTCTCTATTTCTCTCTGTATCTTCTAGCAAAGTGAATTACAATATATTTATGGTTAACTTTTTATACTCTCTGTAGTCAGTCTTTGTGTCCCATTTAAGTAGAATACAGAGATAAAATACTTCATTGTTTTTGTTCTATTATTTTTTTCCTGCCAAGGATCAAGAAATTTTAGCTTAGAAATGAAAGTAAAATGTTTTTTATGAAAATAGCAAAATAATTTCTTTAGATCACTTTTTTGAAGGCATCATTGTGACTTTGGAAAGTCATAATTACGAAACAATTTATATTTCCAATGCATTCACTTAGAAGTTTTGACGCAGCTAAAATGTTCATAATTATTTTCATTTTTTGTTGGTTTATTTTTGTTTGATTGTTTTTTTAATTGGACAAGTTTTAAGGCATATTAGCTATCCTATTCTGTTGCATACTGACAAAACAACACAAAGAAAACTAAAGACACAATGACACTCCCTTTTTATCTTTGACTAGCTTTAAGTATGTCTGTCTGTGTTGCAGGAGAATCTCTGAGAAATGATTTCGGCTTTAATGAATAAGAACAGGAAAAAAATGGAAAAGTTATGTAAAAAAAAGTCAACAAGAAGTTTTGAAGAAATCAATCTTTGCTGAGCTATGAAGCTCGGACTAAGGAATAACTTTACATAAACTTCCATAAGTATGAAAAGGTGACATAGACATCATTAGAAATCTGTCTAACAGGAACCCAGTGCACCATTTTGAGGCTCCATGGTGTTTTAAGTGTTCTATTTCACATCCTTTATGGAGTATTTTGGTGTGATCTTCTGAGATTTATAGTTTAAAAAAAAAAAAAAGAAAAAAAATTGCAGCCTACAGCTGGAGAAACTAAAAGGCTAATTGCATTCTCCTGCCTAATGTAGTGGGCCTTGAAATTCAAACACACATACATTTTATAGCATAATAAACAATCCCTTTTCCAGATATTAAAACCCACTGTTCGCAATGGTTTCATGCAGAAAACAAAACTTCCTTGAAAAACACTCTTTCTATTTAAAGGCTTATTCAGATATTGAATGTATATAAAATATAATAAGCCCATTAAGTTTTCTGGGTAGAGCTTTATGGGGCACCAGGTACAGGCTTTTAACTAAAGGCTATGCATTTTTGTGTAATAGGTGCATATCTACTATAATATCTATACATAACTACACATTTAGCAGCAGCTGAAAGTACAATGATATTAAATCTAACCTAGAGCATTTTAGCTTTTCTTTTGTCAATTTTATGTTATGGGATTACTCATTCTGAAGTGTTATACCCACAAAGGCAATAGTGAGAGTACTCCTGGTCCTGATAGTCGTGTAATATAAAGGGCTTTATATGTTAGCTGTAGCTAGATGAATTACAGACTACCTGAATTTGTTTAGTAAATGACAAATGTTAATGCATGTGAAAGTTTGTTGTAGTACGAAGAGACATCAGTGGAAGAGGGTGTCCTGGTTTTGGCTGGGATAGAGTTAATTTCCTCCCTGGTAGTATAGTTCTGTGTTTTGGATTTAGGATGAGAATAATGTTGATAACACACTGATGTTTTTAGTTGTCACTAAGTAATTATTATACTAAGTAAAGGACTTTTTATCTTCCACTGCTCTTCTGACTGAGGAACCCGAACTGGCCAAAAGGACATTTCATACCATATGACATCATGCTTAGTATATAAACCATGAGAGTTGACTGGGAAGGGAGAATCACTGCTCGGAGCTGGGCTGGACTTCGGTCTGCTGGTGGTGAGCAATTGCACTGTGCATCATTCATTTTGAACATTCTTCTAGTAGTAGTATTTGTTCCTTTGCTGTCCTATTATATTGTCTTTATTTCAGCCTACAAGTTTTCCTTTTTTGCCCCCCAATTCTCCTCCCCATCCCAATGGGGCACTGAGGGGAGGGGTGAGTGAGCAGCTGCATGGTGCTTAGTTGATGGCTGGGATTAAAACACAACACAGGGCTGATTCACTGGTTTTGCCAGAATTCTAACTGGGACATAAATTTTTCAACATATGAATAATGATATGAAGAGTGTTTAGGAAAACCAAACTTTAAATGCTTTGGAGGCATAGAATAACACCAAGTATAGTTATCATGTGCATTGTTTTGTACCACAAGTAAAATTATTCTCTCCTAGTAAGAAGAAATTAACCTGACTAATGTATAAGCCTTGGCATATCAGAAACAATATTTGAAGGTTTGTGTCAGCTTTCATTTTCAAAAACAAATGAGCACATCTAAATTTAGAGGTAGACCAGCTTCTGTCAGGATCTAGTGATCTAGGTTTTTTTGACATTCCATAGCTGTTTTTCATAATTTCGGTGTGTTTAAGCCCTTGTGGGCCTTAGCTGGCAACATTCCAGCTTCCTAAGGAAAATGGTTCAAGACAAAGTCAAACAACAATTATTTTCTTTTTTTGCTATTTTTAGACCAACTCTTCACTCCTTTTATCTTGTAGTTCTGACCCTTACCCTTAGTTTTCTAGTAATTCCTCTCTGGTGAGGCAAGAGTGCAATTCACAGTGAGGTATTTAAGCAACACAGTTCATCCTAAATTGTGTGAGTAGATCATACGGAGGGAATCTGCCAACCTTTGGTAAATTAACCCAATTACAATCTTTGAAATGTAGATGGGCTGTTCATTTGTTTTTTTTTATGGAATGACTGATGTATAGCATACAGCTGGTCAAATGAACTTGTCAACTAATACGAAATACAGCTTGTATTTCATCCGTAAAAGGGATTTATTTGGTATCAGACATGCATAGAATGTTGCAGCTTGCAAAGATCTCATAGTCACAAAAGTAGTACTTTGTTCCCATATCTTGTCTGATTAATTAGTTCTGTAGAAAAATTATCAGTCTAGACAGATTCTGCAGGGAATGAAAATGCATCATGTGTTGACATGAGTAAGAAATTCTTCACTCTGGGGGTGACAGAGCAGTGGAACAGGTTGCCAAGGGAGGTTGTGGATTCTGCTGCTCTGGAGATATTGAAGACCCACCTGGACAAGGTCCTGTGAAGCCTACTGTAGGTGACCCTGCTTCGGCAGGAGGGTTGGACTGGATGACCCACAGAGGTCCCTTCCAACACTTAACATTCTGTGATCCTGTGATTCCATGATTCTGTGATTCTGTAACATAAAGTAATATTTTGTTGCCTCAAAAGATGATTTCTTGTAATAAATTATTTTGGTTTGAATCTCTTAGAACAGGAATTTGAACTAGATAATAACCATATTTGGTTAATGTTTATTTAAGCATAATAGCTAGAGGGAAGAGTATAGTTATCATACCTCAGGAAAACTGACAGAAGGGAGACTTCAACTCCTTGTTTACCTCCTTGTCCTTGTTTTACCACCTGGTCCCTTATCCTAGGAGCTTGGACTGGCCCCAGAGACCAGTTTTCAGTGTATGGAGAGTTCTTTCTCCCTGTGCATGGACCTAGTCCTGGGCAAATCTCATGACATCAACATCAAGAACAGGAGGAGCCCACAGCCATCAGAACTAACTCAGCCAAGACTTGCTGAAAAATTGGACTCACAGGGAGCTTGAGCTGCAGTGCCTCACACCTCAGCACAGCGCCTGCCCACTGCTCCCATGCTTCCACACCATGCTGCCCAGCCTCAAATTTCTGCCCCCATCCCAGCTGTGGCCTTGTTCCAGCTTCTTCCTTTTCCTCTTCTGTGGTTCCTGTGGTTTGGTGGGATGATCATCACATACTCATAGCTTTTAAGGAGTTTGCACTACCAGATCCCATGCTGTTGTAGCTCTGTCTTCATCCCCAACTCACATAAAAATAGTGTCCATCATGGCCACAATATGGACCTGTTTCTGGGGCAAATGTGTCCTGGCTATCAAAATTTGTAGGCTATTTTGTATATGGTATTTGCTTTCCTGAACCCAGGCACAAAGTATGCTTTTGTTTTCTCAGGATTAGAGTTCAGCAGCTAGATCTTGAAAAGTACCAGATTTTCAGCCCATGTCTTTTTTTCAGCATTTCCTATTTTGCATCCTAGAAGATGAGTCATATTCTAAAGTACACCTCTATTCCCATGCACAAAATGGCAAAACTAAGATTATCTCATGCTATTTTACTCCTCATCACAAAGTGGCAACAGATACGTTTCTTTTTAAGTGTACCATGTACTGAGAATTAGAATAAAGATCTGTCTCCCATTTGTTCCAAGAGAGATCAAATGCTTCTACAAGCTTATTTTGTATGCTACTGGCCATATTTGTGAAATTTTCGGGGTTGAGTAGGTTATGTTCAAAGGTGCAAAAGCAAATAAAGCTGTAGAAGAATATGAGCATACTATGATGCTGTGGCCTTATTAAGGTCAAGCCTAAAAATGGAAATATTACATATAATTTCTCTTCCTATACCATATGTTATCACTCTGAAATGTTAATAAACAATCAATCTGCTGCATTCAGCTGGTATGATTGGGATTTTTTCTTCTAGATTTACATTTTGCTTTTGTTTACACATCACATTTTTGAGATAGCATTTCAAAGCTTTCAGTGCAAAGGTTTTTCCATATGATTAAATATGTCCCTTTTAATTGTGTCCCTGAGTGCTTCCTGCTGTCTGTGGCATTCCAGATCCCTCATTCAGTACAACAAGCAGCCCATTATTGCTTCCCATATGAAATATAATATGTATGCCACTGACAAGAGTCCTCTGAGATCAGATACTCTCCATGGAATCTTTACTACAGAATATTAGAAAAGAAATAGTGTATACACATTCTATAAAAGTGGTTTAGAATGGATTAAATAGAAGTAAGTAAAAAAAAAAAAACAATAAAATTTGAACAATACAGCTTGGGCAGTAGAATCTCAGAAGGTCGAAGGTCTAACCAAACCTTAGCATAGTTAGGAGACTAACAGATACAAAACCTTTCATTGCAGTCATCAGCCACAAGAGAGTCACGTTGCCACAGCAGCATCTTGCCAAATTTTTCCCCAGATGAACAACAAGTACTTATTTTTAGCAGTGACAGCTGCATGTGCAAGCTTGAAACAAATTTTTGCCTTCATTAATATCTGCTGTACTACCACATCCTTACAAACAGGTAGAAGTGGTTACTTTCTTATAAAAATGGCTGCTAGACAGGTTTGCTTGATGTCCAACATCCTTACCCAGAAATCTTAATGTTCCTCTGATATATCCTCTGGGACCTGGAAGAAATTTTCTTCTTTGTTTTTTGTTCCCAGTACAGGAAATACGTGTAAGAAAAATCAAACACATTAGCTATGTATTGACATGTCTGAAAAGATCAGCTCTTTCCTTTTTTTCTTCCCTCCATCTACATCCAACAGTTGACTTGTCTTATTTTCTGCTTCTTCATCTTTCTCCATAATGTTGATATTTTATCTAATATCAATTAATAAAACATAAAAGGAAAGATATGTAGAATTTCAAAAAATAGTAGAGTAAAATGCTTTCACACCTGGTAACTCAAAACAAACACAATCTCACTACTGCCACCGATACAGTGGTTCAGGATTACCCTTTTCTTCCTTTTTTGGATCTTCTCAGAAATCCTCTTCAGTGATTATGTTCCATATATTTTATTTCTGCTGAAACTGGGATTATTGCTATTCAGTATAAAAGAGTCTTCTCCCACTCTCAGGCTAAATAGCTAGGCAATGGACCAATCACTTCTACTGTGGAAATAGCATTCTTCATGTGGATGCATATGATTCAACTCTCACTCCGTAAGCTCGCAATCTGTGGATTTTTGTGGCATCACTGTGTTCTGAAGAATACTAATTACATATTTCAAGGAGAATAAACTAATGTGCAAAGGTATTAGTTTTTACCTACCAGATGTTCTGTTGACTAGAGTAACCAAGGCAGATCCACTTAGTGCAGCCCAGTTGTTTCTGGGTTCTCACCTTCATCTCAGTTTCCCCTGAAAGAAATAACCTGTTTGCTGCAAATCTGTGTTTTCTTTGGGAATCATCGTTTTTCAAAAGCTACGTCTTTTGCTGTTACACCTTCTTTACATCTTAGTTTTCCTTCTTTGACAAGAATACCTGTCAAGTGGAAGTGGTGGACAAGCCAACTCATTTCCTCTTTAATATGGTTTAGATGTACAACTCTATGTCTCCTTCCTCTGAAGTCCAAAGATGTATTTCCAATTATGCACTAACTCATCTCCCAGCCTGCAAATATTTAAATGACATTTTAATTTCAGAATTCAGATCAAAAGCTAGATCACATACCATTCCTAAGGAGTCATAATGAACTTGAAATCTGTCACATTTATCTTAAGAGAAACTGTTGATTAAGACAGAGGCTGTGAAAAGAGAATGATCAGGTAGAGCAGAACAGCAGCCTTATTTCTATTCTGAAAACTCTGGCGGGCTAAAAGAACAAGGTGATACCTCCGAAGAAGCTAAAATCAACTGAGTTTTGATTACTTCAGACAAATTCTACACCATTTGTAACATTTTTAATGACAACAATCCATCATTCTCTTCAGCCTTCACAGAGCTGAGAGGAATATGAAAAAATACTTCCTTGGAAAGCAGTCTGGCATTATGACTATTTGCAAATGCAAATGTTTTTTGAACCCAAATGCATTGTGTCAGGACACGTGTTAAAAATAGCAACAACTTTTCCTGCCATAAAAAAGAACAAGAATGTTTAATTATCTCCAATCTGATACTCACAAAAATAAATTTGGTTCACTTTTATAGCTTTTTAAGCAAGAACACTTTCAGGACTGTGTCTTGCTTTTCCACATTGCATTTTCATAGCCTGTGATATATTACCAAACTTACAAAAAGCTCTGGTGGGACATGGGAAGTAAAAATTCCTGTAACAATTTAATGTTATGATATAATATAATATAATATACAAAACCAGAACTGTTAATGAATACTACATCTTTACTACAAATTAGACAAAACCAATGTGAAGTGGTATCAGGCTTTAAAATGAAAGTACTTAATAATCGAATAACTTCAAAAGAATATGGAAGTGTCAACGTGTGGCAACATGCTGGCAGCTGGTGCTCTCATTTAAATTCTTGCAACGGAGAATGAGAATCCTTCATCGTGGCTCAAAGTCTGCACCAGGACAATTCATTTTGTGAAAGATACAGTTTCTGTTAGATAATCCCTTTTACAAAGAATTCAACAACCAGTGACAGTCCAAGAGAAGAGCCTACAGTGATCTGGGTGAAAAGCAAGTGTGACATGAAAGAGGAAGTGTTAGTAGTTAAGGAGAGTAAGGGGAGAAAGACTGTTTTGCAGTAAAGGTAATTTAGCATTATTAAAGTTTACTGAATAAATTCCATGCAATCAATTAAGTTGCAGTTATAGCTACCTGTCGTCAGTTAGTAAGTTCATCAACACTTGCCAGACATTAAGTCTGGCAATGGGATGACCATTATATTTGCTTGCCAAAGCAGGAATTTAACAAATTCCTTCATCAACGACCTGGATGAAGAGTTAGAATGTACCCTCAGCAAGTTTGCTGACGACACCAAACTGGGAGGTGTGGTAGATACACCAGAAGGCTGTGCTGCCATTCAGCGTGACCTGGATAGGCTGGAGAGCTGGGCAGAGAGGAACCTGATGAGGTTCAACAAGGGCAAGTGCAGGGTCCTGCACCTGGGGAGGAACAACCTCATGCACCAGTACAGGCTTGGGGTGGACCTGCTGGAGAGCAGCTCTGCGGAGAGGGACCTGGGTGTCCTGGTGGACGACAGGTTAACTATGAGCCAGCAGTGTGCCCTGGCTGCCAAGAAGGCCAATGGGATCCTGGGGTGCATCAAGAAGAGTGTGGCCAGCAGGACGAGGGAGGTTCTCCTTCCCCTCTACACGGCCCTGGTGAGGCCTCATCTGGAGTACTGTGTCCAGTTCTGGGCTCCCCAGTTCAAGAAGGATGAAGAGCTACTGGAGAGAGTCCAGCGGAGGGCTACAAGGATGGTGAGGGGACTGGAGCATCTCCACTACGAGGAGAGGTTGAGGGAACTGGGCTTGTTCAGCCTGAAGAAGAGAAGGCTGAGAGGGGACCTTATAAATGCCTACAAATATCTGAAGGGTGGGTGTCAGGAGGATGGGGGCCAAGCTCTTTTCAGTGATGCCCAGTGACAGGACAAGGGGTAATGGGCACAAACTGAGGCACAGGAAGTTCCGTCTGAACATGAGGAGGAACTTCTTCTCTCTGAGGGTGACGGAGCACTGGAACAGGCTGCCCAGGGAGGTTGTGGAGTCTCCTTCTCTGGAGATATTCAAGACCCGCCTGGACAAGGTCCTGTGCAGCCTGCTGTAGGTGACCCTGCTTCGACGGGGGGGTTGGACTAGATGACCCACAGAGGTCCCTTCCAACCCCTACTATTCTGTGATTCTGTGATTCTGTGAAATAAAACTCAATTGCAGAAAGGAACTGTGTGCTTCTCAGCTTAAACCCACCTGTAACAAACTTCATGAGAACTCCTTATCTAAATGTTTTCAGTACCTCCCATAGTTAGTTAAGCACCCTACAATTCGATTCAGCCAAGATCTAAGGATTGATGATGTGAAGGTACATAATGGATATTAATAGTTTCTTTTCAGAAAAATTTGTTTTAATCTACAAAAGAGTTATTTAAACTCACTTGTTTGACTTTGCCTGAAATTGTCATATAGCTACAGCTAAGACATGTTGAGGGAGTTTTAGACTGTGTGAACATTCCTTTGTGATACTCCTGACCCTCACATGAGAACGCAAGTCTGTTCTCTTTGTGCTCACATAGTGCAAAGTCCTGGTTAAAGTTCTCAACTAGAATTCTCTGTTTCCTATACTGAACTGTTTTATTGTCATTTTACTTTATCTGAAACACATTAGGCCAAACATGAATGCTATATTAGAACTCTCTGTGAGACAACTGATTATATTTGAAAGATATTCTGTGATCTAATTATTCTTGTAATCAACTTTTAAAGATCTGATAGGTTTTTTTATGTGTTACTTGTCAAAAATTGAGAGTAAAACACATTGTAAACTGTAAAAACATTTAAAAAAATGCAGGATAGACTTGTGTCATCAACATTTCTGAAGAATAACATAAACTATGCTGCACATTCATTCTGTTGTTTGGACAAGTAATAGAAAGCAAGCAACAAAAATACAAGGGTCTTGTCAAGAGAATGAAAATTCAGAGTGGAAGAAAGAAGTAAGAAGCTGTGTAGCAAATGACCGTTACAGAGAGTGACAAGGTTATAAAAAGAGTTGAGAGAGATAAGAGGCACAGAAGGGAAAAATCAGTTAAGATCAATAACAGTATGCTCCATGAGTCAGTCAGTGGCTTTCTAGAAGAAAAAATACCTTATCTATTCATAATAGAGCCTGTCAATAAATCCAACACACACTTCTTTCTTACCAGTCCAAGCTACAGGAGTTTTCTCTGAAACCTAAGTCAGGCTTTCTCTTTATTTTCAATTTCTGAAAATATGAAATGATTACTATATTCTTTACTCTGTGTGTTTACAATTTCTCTCCCCCATGCTTCTTGCTTCTTCATGTATTTCTCTTTTCCTGCCGTAGTTTGAAGTTCTTTCCTCCTAATGCTTATCTGCATTCTTTAAACTTTCGTTATTTAGTTATTGTTCTTTTCCCACTGTAAAGATCTGCTGTTCTTCAAAACGAATCTTAGCATTTCACCATTGCTCTCAGGACTACCAAAAAAGACAACAAATTGCTAGGAGTCAGGGGGCTGCACTTTTCCCCACTGGAGAAAAATATACTAGAGCAAAGAAACCTTTAGTAAAGGTCTTAGCCTGAATGATTTGTCCTCTGTTGAAATTATGTGTATAGGGAAAGAGGGGCACAGTATTTAACTTGATCATAAATAACAGTTCATTAAAGTTCAATCAGTGTACAAAGAACTCAGATTAAATTCGTGATGGGAAGAAATGTAGAATAAGAATGAATAATTAAGCTCTTGCAGGACAAATTATCTATGTGTATTTATGTATTTATTTATTGATTTTCATGAATCTGAAAATCATAGAACACGTACAACATAGGAATTCATGTCAGAACCTAAAGGAAGTCATACAACTAAAACCAAATGTTAGTGCTGTCTTTACAGATTTCCTTGCTTAAACAAGAACAGAATTATCTATCCAAACATATGCCTAAAAAAGTCAACACTTCTAAAGAAATTCATTAATGTGGAAGAAGTGTGCAAGGGAAGTGAATAGTGACAACAGCAGCCACCTTACAACAGCATCATGACTCAGTAAAATGCAAGACAGTCTTCTAAAACACTCTGACATGTCTTAGAAAGAAAACAGTTCCTGAGTATTTTGCAGGAAAAATATCATAGAAAAGCATAAAGTAACACCAAGAATAAACAAAGTATCTTCTTTTTACTTCCCAATGTATTTTTGAACTGAGAAAGCAGAAGGAAATATAGGTGCATTTAATCGTCCTTTACTGCTAGACATAGCCAACAACACTTCAGTCATGCTCTGGGTTTATGATGAAAGTGAAACTTCCTTTTCTGAACTTAAAATATTTTTTAAATGTCTAACTGATATTGTATAGAAAATTAATCTTTCCACATCCTGACTTTATTCTGCTTGTGCTCTGGCCTAGCATTTTATGGGATGAACTCATCTTTCTAAGATTCATCGTGGACATCAGCTTATCCAGGCCAATGGAGCACTCCCAGTCTTCTTGCACATATTGTTTCTGAAGTTACAAGCAGGACAGGCATTTCACTGTACTGCTTTTGAGTCTCCACAACCACTGCTTTTCCCAGGGGCTCTCTACCATCACAGGTATGGGCAACTTTTGTTCTCTTATGAAAAAGAAAATCAGATTAGTAAATATAGCAGTAATTTAAATATTGTTTAAAAGTTGTAACAGAAGGACACCCAGGGAGAAAATCAGCACTCACTGAGAACAACATATAAGGATGGTCCAATAGTACTAAAATGCTGTTTGTTGATGAAGAAGAATACAACTACAGCTACAGTTTTAAGGAAGTTAAAATATTCTGAGTTATTGTATCATGTTGCAGCTATTTATAGGACAAAGAAAAAGAACACAATCTCTAACAAATTTCTAATACTATAGTCTCACTGATACTGAGTACCTTTGATAAAGATACTGCATCTGAAGTAAGTTTTAGTACAAGTTTCTATTTCTTCACAGATAGTGAAGGTTCGAGGATAAATATCTACATGAACCCTGAAATAGCAATGATTTCACAGGACCAAAAATGTGGCAATATTCTATATCAAAGAAGGTCATGACGTCCTTGAGAGTTTCTGAACAAGAGAAAAATAAGGACCTTATCAGGTGCAACAGAGGACTTTGGCAGAACACCCAGAGTAAACGAAGGAGAAATCATGTACAGCTAAGCTAGCCAATTGAATGTTTAGAATAGGTGTGTGAACAATGTATGTTAACCCATAACCATTCGGGTTGGAGCGCATGGACAGCTTTCTAAGGGTATAAAACGCAGCTTTCTGATAAATAAAGGGTCTTTCATTTGGATATCGGAGTCCGTGTCATCAATCTACAGGCTGGTCAGCCTCACCTCCATTCTGGGAAAAGTGATGGAGCAGCTTACCCTAGAGGTCGTCAACAAGCAAGTGGAGGAAAAGAAGGTTATCAAGAGTAGTCGCATGGATTCAACAAGGGGAAATCACGCCTGACCAATCTGATAGATTTCTACGGTGGCATGACTTGCTGGGTAGATGAGGGGAGAGCTGTGGATGTTGTCTACCTAGACTTCAGCAAGGCTTTTGACACAGTCTCCCATAATATCCTAATAGGAAAGCTCAGGAAGTGTAGGCTGGATGAGTGGTCAGTGAGGTGGATTGAGAACTGGCTGAATGGCAGAACTCAGAGGGTTGTCATCAGTGGCGCTGAGTCTAGTTGGAGGCTGGTAACTAGTGGTGTCCCCCAGGGGTCAGTACTGGGCCCAGCCTTGTTTAACTTCTTCATCAATGACCTGGATGAAGAGTTAGAATGTACCCTCAGCAAGTTTGCTGATGACACAAAACTGGGAGGAGTGGTAGGTACACCAGAAGGCTGTGCTGCCATTCAGCGTGACCTGGATAGGCTGGAAAGCTGGGCAGAGAGGAACCTGATGAGGTTCAACAAAGGCAAATGCATGGTCCTGCACCTGGGGAGGAACAACTTCGTGCAGCAGTACAGGCTTGGGGTGGACCTGCTGGTGAGCAGCTCTGTGGAGAGGGACCTGAGTGTCCTAGTGGATGACAGGTTAACCATGAGCCAGCAGTGTGCCCTGGCTTCCAAGAAGTTCAACGGCATCCTGGGATGCATCAAGAAGAGTGTGGCCAGCAGGACGAGGGAGGTTCTCCTTCCCCTCTACACTGCCCTGGTGAGGCCTTATCTGGAGTATTCTGTCTAGTTCTGGGCTCCCCAGTTTAAGAAAGATGAAGAGCTACTGGAGAGAATCCAGAGGAGGGCTACGAGGATGATGAGGGGACTGGAGCATCTCTTCTATAAGGAGAGGCTAAGGGAGCTGGGCTTGTTCAGCCTGAAGAAGAGAAGACTGAGAAGTGACCTAATATGTGCTTATAAATATCTGAAGGGTGGGTGTCAGGAGGATGACGCCTAACTCTTTTCATTAGTGCCCAGCGACAGGTCAAGGGGCAATGGGCACAAACTGAAGCACAGGAAGTTCCGTCTGAACTTGAGGAAGAACTTCTTCCCTCTGAGGATGACGGAGCACTGGAACAGGCTGCCCAGGGAGGTTGTGGAGTCTCCTTCTCTGGAGATTTTCAAGACCCACCTGGACAAGGTCCTCTGCGGCCTGTTGTAGGTGACCCTGCTTCGGCGGGAGGGTTGGACTAGATGACCCACAGAGGTCCCTTCCAACCCTGAACATTCTGTGATTCTGTGAATCTCTTCAAATGGTGACCCTGATGTGATCCAGGACAAGTCCAGGATGCTATCCAAGACCCAGGGGTGGATTCGGGGATCGAGAAAGCGCACTCCAGAGTAGCTTCATCTGGAGGAGACTTTTCGGCTGAAGGATCGTCTTGCCAGCTGAACCAAGTGGACAAAGACCCTGGGGCAATACAGACACCTTTTCCATTAATGCTGTGATCAGAATCAGTAAGCAGCCAGGAAATGTGATGGGAATGAGTATGTCAGCTAGCGAGAAAGGAATTGTTAAGATGTTAAAGCAAATTTTAAGAAAGAGAGGGATTAATCATGAAGAATGGACTTTAGAGCTGTTGTTAGCCTGACTCAGAAGTAATAGAGTGCCCGCAGAATCACCACGTGTTTTTGATGTTTTAATGTGGAAGTAGGCAGGAAAATTACTTTTTGAACATGCTTCAAGGGGTGATGTGAATGCAAGTCAATTCTTAACAACTTGTCATTTGGTTTATGAAGTGTTAAAAGATGTGTGAGCAGAGAAAAATGTAGCCAGCCCCATTCAGAAAAGTTTTTTTGATGCAAATGTACCACCTGAAGAAAACCGTGAAAGGAAGAATCGGGTCTGTTCCTCCCCGGTTCGCTGAAGGATGGGACAGTCACCCAGAAAGGAGCGAAAGCTCCATCAGAAGATTTTACAGAGAATTTTGAAAGAACAAAGTCTTGCAGCTTAAAATTCCTGAGGAAATTATTACTTGGAAAACAGTGCATACAGCTTTTAATGCTTTAAAATCTGCAGAAACTATCTTACAAGAGGCTGCTACTCCTCCATCGTTATCTCAAAAGCAGGGACAGAGCTGCAGTCTTTTGAAATATTTAACTCTACATACAACGAAATTCCTAACCCAACACGAGAAATGTGGGAGATGAATCCGCCAGAACCTGATGATCCTTTTAATCCAGACAAATGGGAAGTGGGGTGTGAAACCGGGCACCCCAAAAGTGTACAACAGGGTCGCTCTACAGCAATTGATGTATCTGACCTGAGGTCAAAGCAGGGTGAACTCCAGTGTAAAACTATGCGGTCCCTCCGACGCAGCACAGCCTGCAGCGCCAGCGACCACCACACTGGGCGGGTCAGCAAACCTGACATATGGTGGGGCACACGGTCCCCCACGCACTGCCCCTTCCCGCCGGCAGGCTCCCCTTGCTTGGCAACCGATGATGTGGCCCGGTCCCCCTCCCCCAGCTCCCAGTGCGCCGGCCCGGCCGGGCCCAATCCAGAAGCAGTGCGGCGAGAACCATCTTCCTGACGTTCAAGGCCTTGGTTGGAAAAAGTGTGTATAATTCAATTACTGCAGTAGAATTCCTTGTGGACAAACAGCTGGACTTTATTGTCTTTCCAGGGTTCAGATGACCTTTCTAGATGATGTTGTTCACTCTGTTGAAAGGTGAAAATATTGGCATCACGATTGAAGAGTTGTCCCCTCTATTTACCTTGTTGAAAAGGGACTCAGATTGGTTATTTTCCCGAAGATTCACGCCAGAAGCCAAAATTGTCTTACAAAAAGTTTCAGATAAAATTGCAATTTCCTTTACCTCCAGAATTAATGTCAATTTACTAACAAATTTGTATATAATTTATGGAAGTGTTTGGTATTTTTTCCAGCCTTATGCTCTTTTAGGTTAGTGGTGTGTTTAACGTGCAGGAGTTGAAGACTCTCGAACGGATCTTTTTGTCTCATACGCCCATGAAACCATGAAAAGATTAACCACAAAAGTAGACATGATAGTGTCCTTAATAGCACAAGGTTGGAGTCGCTGTCAGCAATTGACAGGACATGATCCTGGTACTATTTACCTGTCACTGGCTAAAGATGACTTTGTGGTATTAAACAGGGAATCTTTTTCACTGCAAGCCGCTCTAGCTGATTATTTAAATGAGATACTTTATACGTTTCCACAACATAAGCTATTATATTCACTCTCTCAAATTCCATTGCAGAAAAAAAAATAACAAAAGAAACAAAAACCAAACGATGTGTTCCTGTTCCTATTAAGGGAGCATGAAGAGTGTTTCTGGATGGATCAGGGAAAGCACATAAAGCTGTAGCTGGGTGGAAACAAACAGATTAGTCACAATGGCAATCACCTATACATACGGTCACATACTACTCTACCAGGACAAAATCAACAAAGCCTTTTTAGTAAAGCTCACTGATCAGCAGCCAGTAGTCAAACTGAAATGGAAGACTGACAAACCAGTTTGGGTAGACCAATGGCCTTTAACAACGAAAAAGGTTGCCTCTTTACAACAGTTAGTACAAGAGCAACTTCAAGCAGGACATATTCAACCATCAGTTACTCCTTGGAACACACCTGTTTTTGTGATATCAAAAAATTCAGGAAAGTGGAGATTGTTACATGATCTACGACGAATCAACGAAGTTATGGAGGATATGGGACCTTTGCAACCAGAATTACCATCACCAGCTGTGATGCCTAGGGAGTGGAGCAGGGATCATCATGAGAAAGTCAGCAGGACCATGGACCATCCAAACAAGGTAAAACTTAGAGGTGTCTTTTGCAAATCTAACAGGGCAAGATTCATTGTGTTTGTCATTAGCCACACCCGGAGATCCATTTAGAACATGTCTTACTGGAAAGGCGGTGAATGATTTTAGTGATTTCATGGAGTATGTGAATGTCACTGGCATTTTAAAAACTGAGAGGCAGATAATTGGGGTGAAGCAACAAGAGTATTGGTAGCTGTGTTTTCTCCACATGTAGGTATAGGTAAAGCTTTAGGTAGTATAGATAGGTTGTCATGTTCGGTGGCAAACGAATTTAATGTCAGCTTTAATATCAGAATTAGCGATAGATGTAAATTCAGTGAGGCTCGCAACGTTTCAGAATAGAGCAGCCATAGATTTATTGTTGTTAGCTCAGGGATGTGGATGTGAGGATTTTGAAGGAATGTGTTGTATGAATTTGTCAGATCATTCGGAGTCCATTCACAAACAATTAAAACAATTAGAGGATTTGAAATGTGAAAAGGCCCCAGACTGGTTGAGAGGACTGTTGTCAGGATGGGGGATTACAGGATGGTTACAAGATTTAATCCTCAGAGGAGGAATGGTATTATTGATGATTTTGATTGTTGTTATAATATTACCTTGTTTCTTGCAGTGTATTCAGGGAATGATTCAACGACAATATCAACAACTATATGCCTTGGTCACTGAAAACAAAAAAGGGGGAATTGTGGGAATATTCTATATCAACGAAGGTCATGACGTCCTTGAGAGTTTCTGAACAAGAGAAAAATAAGGATGTTATCAGGTGCAACAGAGGACTTTGGCAGAACACCCAGAGAAAACGAAGAAGATATCATGCACAGCTAAGCCAGCCAATTGAATGTTTAGAATAGATGTGTGAACAACGTATGTTAACCAATAAGCATTTGGGATGGAGCATGTGGACAGCTTTGTAAGGGTATAAAATGCAGCTTTCTGATAAAGGGTCTTTGATTTGGATATCGGAGTCCGTATCATCAATCTCCTCACAAAAACACGTGTCAAATGTATTTTTAAGGTACCAGTGTCTGATTTAGTATTTTAACTAGACCTATAACAAAAATAATGGATTACTTCTTTCATTTTCTTCTTTTAGATACTGAAAAGCAATATTTTTAAGGCTTTCTTTTACTCTATGTCTTCAAAAAAAGTATATTTTGGGCTTTAAGATATCATAAAGCTCCTTAACACTTGTATGATAAGTTAAATCACATAATTTTAATTTTCATTTCATATTCCGTCTGGCCTGTGAAGGCTGTGACTAGCAAAGGCAGACCAAAGGCAACATAATGTATCCTCTCCTGTAGTCCCGCAGCAACTGACAACACAAGTGCTCAATTAATTTTAAGTGCCATTACAGCGAAAAGCGAGACTACACACTGGGAAACAGACATAAGCAAAGATAATTATAAATACAATCTTGAAAATATGTATGTATGGATGTTGAGAAAGAAAAAAGAGCTAGCAGTAAGCCCTGTATTTAGACTGGTAACAGCTGTTAAAAATGATAAAGCTAGTATTTTCCCCAGAAACAAGTACTGTCATTCTCTGCTTTGAGGGAATATGAAGTTTTATTTACCTGGTCTTCAATCTGTACATTTGGGAGATATTCTCAGGCTAAATCAATGTGTTTTCAGCAGTTTCAAAAGAAAATAAATTTGCCACATCACTGCAATGGATTACATTTGTCATCTTACTATGCTAAGAATCAAATATATTTGTTTTCATTCCAGCACTGCAGTAACGGGTTGCCATTGCACTGGGAGTGCCAAGAATCTACCACAGAAGTGTGGTCAGTGGACACAGCTTATTTCCAAAGTGATTATTACTGGTGGGAGACATAACCATAAGATACATAAAATAGGTTAGGTTTCAAGCCTGCAACTACATTTGGTGTTAGGATAGAAAGAGGGTATAGGCCTTGACCCTACGACTGGTGCAGGTTGCACATATCTTAATGACCAGTGTTAAATACAAAAATGAGCAGCAAAAAGGGGCTAGAAAGCTCCTCTCTTTCTGAAAATTTGAACTCATGATCAAATTGAACACCACCTGTGGAGGATGTAAACTGTAGTATAAGCTTCTTCCCTAGTATTTTTATGTTTAAGTCCAGATTTTATCAATATTTAAGCTCTATTCTCAAAAAACTACAACATCCAGAAAGAGGCATTTGATGGTTACTAGGTTGAAGTACATGTTCTAATATATGCTCTCAAAATTGGAAATCATCCAGAATATACAACTCAGGACCCAGAATCAAGGATAAAAGCTCAGGTAATCATAAAAAGTGAAAGATAAAATCCAGATAGGTAGTTGCAAGAGACAATACTACAACAAAATGGATAGATTATCAATAATTGGGCCCAAAAGAAATTAATATAGGAGATAATGTACTTCTTTAATGCCTACCCTTATTTTGTAGACTTATGCTGCAAGCATATTGTTTCTAATATAATATTTACATGTATTGTAGTACCTATGTAATTATTTTCTGTTTTCTTATCTTTCCATTCTCTATATTGCAATTAAAATGCTACTTAATTCTTTAAGGTGTTTTTTCTTGGTAGTGAACCACAAGTTTTGGTAACACAATGTTAAATCCCTTACCCTAGTAGTCTCTTGTCAAAAACTGGTGGAGAATAGTCTCTGAATGCATTCTGAAAACAGAAGTTAAAAGGTCAAATAATTTTACAAGGTCACAGAATAAATTAGTGGACTGGGAAAGCTCTACCAGTACAATTTGATCCATTACATTTTTTTGAAAGCAAAGTCTTGCATTCATAGCTTTAAGTCATAGAACAATGTTCTTTGAATGAGTAGGTTGACACTTTCACCTAATGGCTGACAGGTGTTTAGTGATTTGACATTAAATGCAAACAAAGAACATACCTTGTTAGTAAGCGTGCATAGACTTTCTTTATTAAGTCATGGATTCCAATGCCGTGAGACATGTCTGGGTTTGACCAAACATGTCATTGCTTACTGACTCTTCAGGGATGACATTTCTTGACCTTTGCGGAACTTTCTAGTGTAATGAAACTGACAGTAATTGGCACCCAGGTGATGCCTCAGCAAGAGGACTGAGGACTGATTGTACAGGGAAAATTGACTGATTATACATCACCAGGAGGTTTTCTTCATGTATTTTTTTAAAATATAATAAAAATACATTAATTTGGTGAGAGAACTTCTCTTGTCTACTTGTATGTTTTCTCTGTAGTGTGGAACGGTATATTAAATCCATCCCTGTGAATGTCAGAGAGGCCAGCATATTTCACTGTTTCTTTAAAGACTGATTCTGATACGGTGAAATATGTTTTATTGCCCTAATTTGCATCTTATATGAAAGAAAGAGATGGATTATTATCATGCTTTGCTTCACTTATACACTCAACAAGTAATCAATTAGTAAGATAATAAGAAGGCAATGGAGTGGAATAAGGTGATGAGGGATATGCATCTATTTAATTTTTTAAGTTTTGAAGAGATCCTATAGAAATTAAAATGTGTAAATGGGCAATGGAGCAGGAAAAAGGACATATAAAGTATATTGTCTAAAAGTCAAATAGCAAGACAAACAGCTATATCTCACCAGGACCCCAATCTGAGTTTCTTTTCAGACCTTGTGACAACATCTTAATGAACTAAGCTTACTGGTGTCCCAAAAATTCAGAAAGCAGAAGATGTAGGGCAAATTAAGTAATTATGTCACTGTGATTACCTCAAATTCTTGGATCAAATTAGATACCTGCATTCTTATCGATGCAGGTTTATTCAAGCTGTGGGGAACTCCTTGTGTTTCAGCAGACTGAAGACACACCCATCAAAAAGGGATGCATTAGTAAGGAAGCAGGCAAAGAAAAGTCTCCATCAGTTTCGTAACAACTAATACTACTTGCAATAGTCTATTACAAATGGAGAACCACAACAGTACAAAAAGATGTCATCCAAGTCACAGTGCAGCAGCCATAATCTACTGGCTATATATGAAGACAAATGATCTTATAAGGATTTAACTTATATGAATGTGATTTCCTTGAGTACTTTTTCATGTGTCATAGAGTCCATTTATTTTGTTTGCTAGCTGTTTTTTATTTTGAAGTTTAATTCTTCAAAACCATCCAGCATTAATTTAGTAGTTATGAATATAAGAGCTAGGTGATAACACAGGCAACACTGATCTGGTCAGCAAAAAAACCAATGTAGATAAGAATTTATCATTATTGTGATTTTTTTTGTTGTTTTCTGTATCTGTGTCAGGATCTTACCCCTACTCCAAATGTTTTTATGCTAGATGATCAGCTCTAAATGAACCATTTCTGGGAAAAAAATCAACTGTACAAAAATCTTAATCCAGAAGACAGTAATAAGAGATGTGAAGAAAGACTCCAAAACAACAAAAATCTCCTCCAACTCATTTACTGACAAATTCTAATGATTTTGTTCTTTGGAGCAAAGACTGTCCTTGAGTTAGCTCAATGAAACTACTTAGTGCTGGCAGAATTACTATTATTGCCTCTTGAGAAAGATTGAAAAAAATCCAGGGTTTTGATTTTAGTCATTAAAAATTTTTTTACTTCACGTTTTGGAAGAAAAAATCAGAAAAGAAAAAAAAAAGTCCTAAACTGAAAGTCTCAGAAGCTTCTGTTCTCAAAGGTTTAGAGGAATTCTAGTAAATGCTCACTTCAAAAGATAATAAACGTCCTTATGAATGTGCTTCAACCTCACAGGACTAATTTTGCATGTTCTCAGTCCCATTGTACAAGTCTCTTTGAGGTTTGCATAATGCTAGACAGCCAGACTTTTGGGCCATAGCACTGAATGTCATCAGTTCTCTTTCACATGCTGAAAGCTGCATAAGACTGTGCTGGATAACACTCAGATTTCCACGTTCACAGACTGTGCAAAGCTTTGAGTTCATAGCCTGCACTCATGAGCAAGATCTCATAAGACTCAAGACAGCGTTCTTTGCTAAAACATGCAATGGGAATGTTGAAAAGGTCACTGCTGGCATGTCTGAGAAGACAGACAAACACATCTGCATAACAGCAGTCTTAACTACCTGTCCTTTCAGATAAATTTGTCATAGCTAGGTGCTTTATCAGCTTTCTGAAACTGTAGGTTTTACAGGAAGCATTAGGAAAACAAGTATTTATCTAAATATTTATGTATTTTGTTGTGACATAAAAAATAGGCTGTGTTTGTCACTGTTTAATATTTTTTTCAAGTATTACTAGTACTGCTACCAAATAGGTATAATATGCAAGTAAACAAACCCACCAAATTTGTATTCATATTTACTAAACAGTCCATGATTTTCAAGAAATTCTCTAGCTCAATTATAAACAAAACCAAGGTCAATATCCTGTATATAAAAAAGAATCACAAAGAGAAAAGGATGAGTGTGAATGGAATCTAAAAGACACTACCATAATTTCACTACAGATAAAATACTGATCTGTTTTACTCTGAACACATTAGAAACACAGAGTGTGTGAGTAATAAAAATCTAAATTTTCATATCTTCTGTTAATGGATGATTTCTTTTTATCATCGTTTCATATGAAGGTTTCATTCTTTGTAATACGTGTCCTATTAATTTTGTGTCTTCAAAGTGCTTTAATAAAAATACTTTGTAGCATTACATCAAATATATTGAGAAAATCCAAATATACGAGACCAACACAGTAGCCATTTTCATTCAAGACTTTAAAAACATTTAAAAAATTTTAAAAAGACAGTATTTCTGAAGTCTCTCAGTCTTGTGCAAAAGTAGTTTAAGTAAAACACGTTACAAATTGGAGTTTAAATCAGTGTATTGTCTGGCTGGGATGGAGTTATTTTTCTTTATATTACCCCATACAGTGCCGTGTTTTGGGTTTGTTACTAAAATAGTACTGATAGCACAGCAAAATTTTGTGCTGTGTTTGCTGAACAGTGTTTGCACAGCACTGAGTTCTTATTGATTTCTCACACTGCCCCACAGCAATTAGGCTAGGGGTGGGCAAAATGTTGTGAAAGACTGAGCTGCGACACCGGAACCAAAGGGATATTCCATGCCACGACATCATGCTCAGCAATAAAAACTGGGGGGAAGATTTTCCAAAGCAGCCTTTACACGCAGACTGGGTAGACATAAGTCTGCTGGTCCAAAGTGATGAGCGATTGCATCACTCACTTTATGTAGGGTTGCTTTCCCCTTTTTTCTTCACTTACTAAACTGTGCCTTATTTGTGGCTAACATTTCAAAGGAGTATGCTAGCCTGAGTTAAAGATGCCTTTGGGGAAGTTCTGGGCACTATCTAAGACAACTATTCTTCCTTCAGCTCACCACAGAGTAGCTGCTTGGAACTGGCCATGTCTGTTCAAACTGCATACACAGCCTGCAGCAGGCGGACCTTCACTGGCAGTGCATTGGTGTACTGGTTCTCCATTTGCAATGTGCAGAAAGGTGTTAGGCTGAAAGACCTCATTCCTGATCATCTTATCACATCTGCTTCACCTGGAGCAGATCAAAGATGTTCTTCCAATTAGGGATATTTCTCCTGTACCACATCTTGATCTAACATTCAAATAATAGCACAGTAAGATAGCATGTTTACATGTCTTCTGTGTAGCAAAGAGCTTGATTCCAGCATACTTGATTAAGTCCTTCCACAAACCCTCATTACTTTCTGGGTACAAGAGTCTAACTCTCTATAAATATAGTCATGATCATTTCAAGCACTTACAAAAGAAGTAAACTCATGAGAAATCTGAAGTTTCAGTTTCAGTAATGTATACATAATGCAGAACATACCTCCTTGGAATGGTTCATATGCAATGCTATTTTTTCTGAAATTATTCATTAAAGAAGAGCTTATTTCGAAACCTGGAAAACAATATGTCATCAGCTAAAGGTCTTATTTGGATGCAGTCATAGTACACAGGAGATTCTGAATGATCTGTTCTGGAATTTCAGAAAGTGAAAGCAGACTGGAAAGGTTAAAATCATCCCTGCTATTTTGAATGTGAATTATGATGACTTGTTAAAGATCATAAATTTAATTTACTAAATTTGTTGAGTAAAACAGTTCAAATAGCACATGTCAATGACAAATCCCTTTTTATACTAATATTCATTATGTTAATACATTGCTGACTTAAAGTATATATGAGAGCTTATCTGAAATGAAAATTAGTTCCACTGGCAAGACACAGTACAACACATACACAACTGAAATCAAGCAATATTAAAAGTTTTGGGTACATTGCTGCTTACTATCATAGTAATTTATGATTAGTCCATTTCCTCCTTTACTCTTGATAAGTGTATATACTTCCTGCACTAAGCCATAAACTTCCTGAGCCCTAACGTGCCAGCACTGAACAGTTACATAGACTTTATTATTATTATAATACTATTATATAGTATTATAGTCAATGAAATAATTTATTTCTGTTCTGGAAAAAAAAATGCATAATCTTCATGGCTGGTCATCACTAGGGAAGAGAAAGATCGGTAGAAGACGAAAATGTGTATGTTAGAAGAAGTAGTGACACAAGACAGACATGGTCTCATGTTTTACAGAATTTAGACAGTACAGGTGAGAGGATAGTAGATACATGAAAGAGAAATGTCATTGGTGCCAGAGGAAGAAAAGAAAAAGTGTTTAGTTGTTCTAAAGCACAAGCTTTGGTTGATAGGTTCTGCTGAAGACCTTCATAGAATGACTTTAACAATAAAAGGTTCACAAACCAGATAGAATTTGGAACAAAAAAGTCATGTAATTTCAGTTGCCAGGTAAAAATAAAGTTTATAGGCTTTTTATTCCTCATGACCTTATGAAGTAGCCCTACATGGTAGATTTCTTGTAATTTTCCACCCTGCACAACCACAAAAGGAAAGGGAATGAATGGCATGCCTTAACTGACACATCAGTAGAAGGAAAACAATAAAAATAGAATAAATATGATCACCAGAAGATGAAAATGATAACTGTAGAGGCAGCTGAAACTGAGAGTGGATTTTTAGATATGAATCAATAAGACTTTTAAACATAGAAGGACATGGGATTAAAGAAATGAAGTGTATTGACAAGTAATATATCCTTTGGTCTAGTGGGTTGTTTTGCACTGAGAGGAGCTGATTTGTTATGGTCCCAGTAAGAAAGGCACTCAGACACAGTAAGTCATCATTTAAAACGCTTTTTATTACTGATCACACTGTAAAAGAATAGCATAGATGATTTTGCATATCTTAGATGCTGGGAGCCCTGAGCAGCGTAACATCAAACAGACTCCAACCCACGTATATCATGTCATGTAGACGCTGTTCATAATAGAGATTTTCCCTTTTTGGTCATTCAAGCTATTATAAGATTTTCTTTACAAGGGAACAAATCTATTCATCTACAGTGACAGAGAGATTTTGTTCTTACAAGAACTTCTTGCTGTGCTTTTAGACAAAGGCAAGGTCACACTGGTGGCATCATCACCAGTACCAAGAGAGAGCTGCCTGCAGGCTCCTCTGTTTCTGTAAAGTGGCTGAGACTACCCTGCAGCCAAGGATTTCTGCAGCACAACGCCGCCTGAAGGCCAAACTGGATGTACAGCCCAAAGCAGAACAACATTGGTCTGGGCATACTCGGATTAACTGTACTGTGGATACCTAACTTGTCCATGTATAATGGTCTTCTGCTCAGGATCACGAGATGAATCATTTATATCTCTTTCTGATATGACTTTTGGATAGAATTTGAGTAGTTAAAAGAGTTTTGGAAAACCATAACTGGCACTAAAATTACCCACTCAACAGGAGAGGATAAACAATTTTATAAAAATCCTAAGAACAGCTTTCAGCCTGAGAGTATTTCCTTTTAAAAGTAATTTTAGTTACTCAAGTAAATTGTTTCTTTTCTATTTTGCATATTTTACTGGTTTTACCTTTGTCCTTTTTCATTTCTGTGTTTCTGTTTCACTGGAATGCACTTTACTCACAAGTAAGATCTTGTCAGGAATGGAGAAGGCTTACTATATCTCCAGCTACTCTACAATGTCATTAAGAACAATGTTGTATCGCAGTTGTTTCAGGAAAATGGCACTTTTTCTTTGTTTTAATTCTTAAGAATAAAAGAAGTGAGATTGACAGTTCTAGAGATTGAAGAGCTATTTCCAGAGCATTGATACATCACAGACAGAGGCTATGCAAGATTCCTATCATTGTTGTATTGGACATTGGATGTGAGCAACCACCATCTTTAGAGACAAGAAAATTTCATTCTGGTTTTCAGTTCCCTGTGCTGAGAATGCAAGATGTCCCTTGCTATGTTTTCTGTTATACAGATAGTTGTGCGTGGACGAGATTATCAAGGTCTTTCATGTACTTTTTGTATTGAAAGTACTTATTTCATTGTCAACATATAATTTGGATTTGAAGTCCTGTCCATAACAATCATATTCCATGTAATTGGACTGTAATGTACCTCTTTTTACAAGTGAAGTGCTTATCAGCAAAGAACTTGCTTTCAGCTACATTATTTAAACAACTGCGAAACTTTGTTTTCATTTGAATGTTCATTGTTTAATTTATCTCTGTCTCAACGTAAATTATAGGCCCATCATTTCTAATTGACTTTCTGAAACATGTTATGACTCATATGAAGACAATTGTCTAAAAACTGTGTTCTGCCTTATCTTATAATTCTGTAATTTTACTAGCTACTCACTGAGCAGGAAGTACTTGCCAGAGCAGGTTTCCTGTAGGACTTGTGACCCTGCAGGGGACCCACGCTGGAGCAGTCTGTTCCTGAAGGACTGCACCCCATGGAAGGGTCTCATGCTGGAGCAGTTCTTGAAGGACCGCAGGGCATGGGAAGGGCCCTCATTGGAGAATTTTGTGGAGGACTGCCTCTCGTGGGTGGACCCCACGCTGGAACCGGGGAAAAGTGTGAGGAGGAAGGAGCGGCAGAGATGAAGTGCTATGAACTGACTGCAACTCCCACTCACCTTCCCCCCGCGTTGTTCAAGGGGAGGAGGTAGAAATGTCAACAGTCAAGCTGAACCTGGGAAGAAGGGACAGTTGGAGGCAGGTGTTTTTAGCTTTGTTCTTGCTTCTCGTTATCCTACTTTCTCATTAATTTGCAATGCATTAAATTAATGTCTCCACGTCAAGTCTGTTTTGTCCTTGACGGTAACTGGTGAGTGATCTCCCTGTGCTTATCTGGACCGACAAGCTTGTTTTTTTGCATTTTTTCTCCCTTGTCCTTTTCACAAGGGGGAGTAATAGAGTATCTTGGTGGGCATCTGCTGGTCAGCCAAGGTTAACCAACCACAGCCTCCTAACCTCTGCTCCTAGGACTCTCAGAAGGTTGTTTGCTACCATTTTTATTGTACTTCAGAGGTCACCATCTACCTTTGACTATCTGGGGTCGTGAGATATTCATGATTTCTACCTCCTCCCCTTGAACAATGCAGGGGGAAGGTGAGTGGGAGTTGTAGTCAGTTCATAGCACTTCATCTCTGCCGCTCCTTCCTCCTCACACTTTTCCCCGGTTCCAGTGTGGGGTCCACCCATGAGAGGCAGTCCTCCACAAAATTCTCCAATGTGGGCCCTTCCCATGTCCTGCGGTCCTTCAAGAACTGCTCCAGCATGAGACCCTTCCACGGGGTGCAGTCCTTCAGGAACAGACTGCTCCAGCGTGGGTCCCCTGCAGGGTCACAAGTCCTACAGAAAACCTGCTCTGGCGTGGGCTCCTCTCCACAGTGTTACAGGTCCTGCCAGGAGCCACCTCCAGTTTGGGTTCTCCACAGGCTTATAGCCTCCTTCAGGGCTTATCCAGCTTCTCAAGTGTGGGGTCCTCAAGAGTGGACCTGCTCTGCTGTGGACCTCCATGGGCTGCAGGGGAACAACATGCGTCAGCATGGTCTTTGCCACAGGCTGAGGACGAATCTCTGCTCCGGCACCTGGAACACCTCCTCCCCCTCCTTTTTCATTGACCTTGGTGTCTGCAGAGTTGTTTCTCTCACAGATTTCCACTCTTTCCCCTCAGCTGCTGCTGTGAAACATTTTTTTTACCCTTTCTTAAATATGTTATCACAGAGGCATTACCAACAACACTGGCCCAGCTTTGGTCAGCGATGGGTCTGTCTTGGATCTGGCTGGCATTGACAGTATTGGCCATGGGGAACCTTCCGGTTCTTGATTAGCACTTGTAAAAGCTGATAATTCCCAAAGATGGGAGTCTCATATTCAGCAAAATGTTGCTGTTTGAAGGTTTTTTAGACTAGGGGCAAATTTTGGCTTCACATACTTTTTTCTCTACAGATGTTTTCCATTTTATTAACTGTGAATAATCACTTGTAATAACAAGAAAAGAAACAGTATGACATCTTCATCATGCCAACAGTTATTTTGCTCAGGTATTTACCTGATCATAAGTAGAAAAATTAGTCTGACAATACAAAACTCAGGATTTGTCAGCGGAAAAAATTCTAAAGAGTTAGAAATAAATCTCATTAGAATTGATAGGAATTAAGTTATTGTCCCAAACTTACATAATTTATATTATTACTTAATGTTCCAGAGCCAGTTTGATGTGACCTTATTCTTTTTTCTTATCCATCAGTCAACTTTATTATGGGACAATATGTATAGTTCGCGGTAGACCAAACAGCTTTACAGCAGTTCAAGGGATGTGACAGAAAAGATCTAAAATGTAATACTTTTAGTTAACATGTTTTGATAAATTATTTTAATTTATGCTTTTATTAGATACAGTACTTTGACCACCTAATCAGAGGAAGACTGCACAAACATGCAATTTTTACATTTGCGGCACTGCACTTGAGTCTTGTAAAAGAACTGACGCATCCAAATAGGATTACAAGACATACAATTCTTAATCCTTTTGAACTTGGGCAAAAATGGTTACCCAATATGACTGTTCCCAACCAAACTTTATTAACAGGATTTTCCAAAAGTAAAGTCTATTAAAAATAAAAGCAAAACTTATAAAAAATATTAATTATTACTACCATGGAGAACAGTTGTAATTATATTGGAAAGACTGGAAATGCAAACTGAAAAGTTAGAAAATGCAAGAATGAATTTTAATTTGGAGATACTGTGTACATCACTTAGCATACAAACTATAAATTTCATGATCATCTATAATTTTATGTTTGGTGCTCTGCCTCATCATTAATTGGGCTAATATGCTCTCACTTAAAGAGCATATATTTAGAATGTGATTTGATCTCATTCATGTTTTAGGAGATAGTACACACTCTTCAAATTGTAATATAAGCATTGCATTATCAAGTTTCCAGGAGCTTTTCAGTGGTAATAATCAGTACATTTTAAACCTTCATAATATTAGCATATTTTATTTGTTTACTGTCTTCTTAGGAAGATTATGGGGGCAGGAGAAGGAGATTGTTATAGTTCGGCTGCGGCTGGCAACAAAAGCACCAAGCAGCTGCCCCTTCCCCCTCTGGGGTGTGGAGGAGAATGGAAAGAAACAGGCAGAAACTGGTGGGTAGGGATAAGGGCAGTTTAATAGAACAACAAACAAAAGGAACAGGAACAACAACAATACAGATAAGGAGAACACACAAAACAAAACAGTAGAATGCAGAACTCTCACCACCCGCCACGCGCTCCCCAGCCACGAGTGAGTTCCCGCCGCCCAGCTCCCCCCCAGCCGGAACCCAGCATCATGGGACATGGTATAGAATACCCTGTTCTGTTTGGCCAGGTTGGGTCAGCCCACCTGGTTGTTTCCCTTCCTAGATTCTGGTGAAACTTAACCCTGTCCTGGCTGAACCCAGGACAGAGATATATGACCAGTTTATAGGTGAGGAACATAAAAACGTAGATCAAAGAGTCCCATAACTCAATTTTCCCATTCAAATGAAGTAAGTTCTGTTCTTCCTGTCCTTCTTTTATAAAGCTGTAACATTACTGTTCAGATCTGACTAGCAAGATATTCATGTTTCTATTGAATTAATTATATTGTATATCAGTTCAGCAAGATTTACCCATTCCTAGCTATTTAGGCCACAGCATTTTAGAATAGTTACCATTTATATAGCTTACACTGGCAATTAACTACTATCATTAATTTTCAGGGTTGATATTTTAAACAAATTTATGGAGAGAAAGGAAGTTTGTTTCAGAGTCATTAACTCAGGGTACCTAAAGAAGGATAGAGGTGACACTCCAGTTTTTAATTGGTTCAAACTTGGAGAAGACAAAAAGATTAGCTAAGTTCACTTCTAAATGAAAGCTTAATTTCTGCCATACAGATGCAAGAATAACAAACTAGGCCAAGACTTTGGCATTTCAGGACTGGTCAACACTTCTTGACCTATCTTTTTTCTTCTTATTTCTCAGTAAGTTTACAATATAAGGGAAAAAAAAAAACGCTAAACAAAAAAAACTCCTAATAGACAAACAGAAAATGCCCTCTTTGAAACTCCTCATAGACACAGGCACAATTGTGTCTTCCCCATGGTTCACTCTGAATCTATTTAAATTTTAGCCTTGAAGCTTGTTCTGGCATCTGTGATTTGAGTCATGCTTTGCAGAGCTGTTCACCTCGGATATTATATGCCATGATTACTAAATGATGTTCCTGTTTTTAGTTAAGACTCAATTTGCCTATTTTTTACTTCTTTCAATTTTCAGTACTTGGCTCATTTTACATAGTTGCCTTTATCTAGCTCTATTTTTCCCTCAAGGGGAGATAAGCACCATCTTCTTGATTGTGTTCCAGGTTTGAGTTTTTTTATTTATAGTCAGAATAATCAAGGAATTGAGCTACTTGAACTATTTAGAAGAGAAATATTACTGCATTACTATTGATAAGAGCAGACACACATAAGGTATGTTTATACTTCTTGCCACTTCAGAACAGAAACAGATGTCAACAATGTCCTCGGAGAAACAGTAAGGTATTCATGTCTAGATTACCTGAATGGAGAATAAGTTAATCAAAATGAAATGCCTCTGAAACAGGATCATGTTTGAAGAAAATCACCTCTTTGTTTACTGAGACAAAATAAAATCCAATTTTAGATTCAGCTGTCCACTATTCATTATTTTGCACTAATAAATAAACATTATGTAAAGTAAATAATCATTTTGTCGAAGAAAGGTAGAAGGAAAGAAGACTTAAAATCATTTACAAGGGAAAATGATTCTGGTATTCTTTTTTAAAAACTGAGTTGTGAAATGCAGTGTCAATGATCACTATTCAAAGTAAAATCAAAATAAAATAGAGGGTTTCTATCAAGGTGGCCTTAACACTTCTGTATAAAATATGTCTTCAAGGTACACATACCCTTAAAAAAAACCCAGTTCTTTGGAATTTTGTTGGCAATAAGTTTCCTAAGGTGCCATGATGTGCTTTGTGCTCCTGTTTCAGAATTCTCAGATGATTAAAAGATGGGAGTGGTCACCCCTAGGGCTGGCCAAAACAAGGTTTTCCTTTAATGAGAGATTGTCTTAGCTGGTTTCAGTTCCAAAGCAAATTACAAAAATTATTTTTGATTATTGACCTAAACTGGAAAGTGAGTAAAAAATATTTGAATTTTTAAGTGCATATTAAGAAATAAAATGGTCTTTTACACCCTTTAATCTGCTTCCTGTTATTAGCATACAGGATCCCTACATTTGTGATTTTGTCAGGCTGTCACGAATGCTATTAATTAAGTCAGGGTAGCTTTCCGTTTGGTCAAAACTAGCTAGAGAACTAAGTGTCCAAGAATATTTATGGTTTCCGTAAAATGGCTGAAATCATTAAAACAGTGCCAGTCCTCATTGTTACAGGGCCACAGAGTCTTAAATATGAGGATTTCTGAGGAATTTCTTCCAACAAGAGAGATAGGAAAATACCAGCAGGGAAAAAAGAATTTAAACTGTCATAATGCATTTAAAGACAGAATGAAAAAGCAGAATAAATTATACCCTGAAATTTGTTCACTGTAGAATGCCAGTAGTATATAGAATGGCACCTTATTAAAAATAGTTCCATTGAGCAAAACAGAAACAAAGAAAAAGGAGAAATTAAACCAATGACTTTTTCTTCAAAGATAATTTTCGCACTTCTTTCTGCCAATGATTTTTAGTCATCAAGAGAGGACATAACCCACATGGATGCTTGCCGAGTTTCAGCATCTATGCCGGGACAGGAATGACTCTCACACATTGATGCAATGCACAGTCGATTCGATTTATTGCTCTGCTTGCGTGGTTATATACATTTTTCATATCTGCACACACGATCACCCTTATTCGGATAGGCTACAGACATAAATCATGTGCTGTTCACGCACCCCATATTCCCTTATGATTGGTAACTATGCACTAACGCTAATAGCAACAGGCCACCTCCATGTCCTTGAACACATCTTGTTTTTGCTAACCCACACCATGTGCACTATCAGAACTTTCTCAATTGTTATTCTTAGCTGTCCTTTCCAGCGGCCTGTTCAGTTATGCTAACTGTTTTGCTTAAGCGGCCTAGTCATGCTAACTCTCAGACTACATCGACCCCAACAGATGTTACATTTTGCTCTCCTTTTATAAGCTTGGACACTTTCTGATTACAGAAGACGCAGTAGCAGAGAAAACCACAATAACAGTATGGTAACATAACCTCCCAGACAGTTATTTCTTTGACTGCCAGGGCACAATGTTAAATTTATGACAGAAAATATACCATATCACATAAATTGACTGTAATTAACACATATGGTAAATAAAGATATTTCAAATGCCTTTACACACTATACTCATTGCCCATACTGAAGGAGTGATACAAATTATACAGGCTGAAAGACACTAAACTGGCATAAGAAATTAATTTGATTAATATATTGTACTTTAGTTGCATTCCACCCCTGCTGAGCAGGGAGCAAAATAAATGAGGTCCCCTGTAGTGTTCTAGCAGAGTGGCATATTTTGGGGCAAGTTTTTCAGCTCTTTTTTTTTGCTGTGCTGAAGTGGTGGAAATCAAACACTGCCCTCTGCTAAATCGTTACACAGGCCCATGCATTTTTACAATATGTATATGCTTTTTAAAGATGATCTCAGAAAAGGATTTTGTTAGCATGATGATATTATGCTTTATATAACACCACAGAGACAAGGCAAATGGCATTGCTCATTTGCTGTGAAAGAACTGAGACACTGGCACCAGCTCTTCAGGAAAACTTTTATGTAGATTGAAATAATAAAACTAAATAAATTTGACAAGCTCAAAACTCAGAGGTCATTATCTCCTCCACTCATCTAACCTTTCCAGTACTTATTTATTATTATAACAAAATCTCATTTTTCAGTTCTGTTTTCTGCAATGTTTAAGGTCTCAGAGCACCGTTAGGTGATACAGTTCATGAGAGAGCCTGAAGGCAATAATTTAAGCCTTGGTACATTTCCCTTTCCTTCACCATTCCTTCCAACCACAGTTGCCTGTGCACTAACTCGATTACCACGAACTTGCAGCTTTTATTTCTTATTGGAAACACTTCTGGTTTCTCCCTAACACAATCCCTTAAAGGGTACTTTGGGCAAACGTACTTTCTATTTCACATTTGCTAAGCTACTACATAATACAAGTATCTTTTTTTTTTTTTTTAAACCTTGAGCTTCTAGGAGTTTCCTCAGCTGCACATTTCTTTTTCTGCCTCATCAAAATATGGTAATTTATTGCTGATCATATCAATGATATATTAGTATCTAATTTCTTAGTGACTCAGAAACCATTGTTAAATCAATTATCTAAAAATTTCTCCATCCTGTCTGATCTACACCCTCCAGGGTAGCAGCAATCATACAGGCTAGTTTATTCCTGCATTTCCAAACTCATTCCCCCCTGTAGCTTCACTGCACAGCTGGTTCAAGTTACCTGCACTCAGCACTGATGCGAGCACTGCATGACTGTGTAGGAAAGAAACAGATCTGGACAGAAGGAAATACTCAAGCAGCAGAATGCATGGAAAAAGAGTTCAGAAGGAATAATCTTATCACCTTAACCAAAACCTTAAATGCCAGGAGAGCAATTATACAGATCAGCAAAAGTCTAACTAGGGTAATCCAATCCACAATGCAGAGTAGTTCATTTAAAAGTGGTCATGTTAGTAAATGCATAGAAAATTATTCTGTAACCTCAACCACTCCAAACAGCCTGATCTAAATTCCAGAAAAAGAATGGAACACAAGCCAGAAGCAGCATTTGAGTCCTTACAGTGTATTAAGTCTAAATCCATAGACAGGTTCTCAATTGCAGTTATACACCCAGAGAGGCACATAATGTGAACCCTTATCTAATTTTCCATTTTAAGACAAAAATTCCTAAACTCATAGATAGCCATTTGCCAGTACGTCAATAAAAATAATGTCTTAAGGATATGCCTGGGTTCATTTAATTGTCTGCTTTTAACATTTGTTCAGGAATGCTTCGTTGTTCACCCTCAGCATCCGCTTTCCCTTTTTGGTTACACCATTGTTCAAGGTTTATCATGTGTAATCTCCCCTCCCAATGATTTTCTAGCCTCAAAACTTCTCCTTTCCTTGACCTTCTAGATGCTTCATACATAGTTTTTCTGCATTTTCCTTAGGTCTGCTTTCAGCTTTATTAACTGTCTTATACTACGCTGTCAGACAATAATGATACTGTATACATCACAAGTTCAGAGCAATATTTGAAAGACTATTTCAGCTGCTTCTAAAGCAATAATATTTGCTTTCATCTGCAAAGTCTGCACCAAATTGCCAGTCATTATGAGCCAGAGTAACCATTTTGAGTTGAGATAGAGAGAAAGTTGTCACAAGATAAAGGCTGTAGAAAAATCATAGCACATCAAAGCTAACCCAAAATGAGCACTACACAAAGGAAAGCCTTTCCTGTAAAGATGGGCTGCTTCCGGGAAGATACGACTGAAATATTAGATCTTTTCCTAGTTCTATTCTAACAGTGAAAAAAATGAAAACAAATATCCTGACTTTATTATATCTTTGCATCTGTTTTGCCATACACTATACAAAAGATGCATGGTAGGATTGTGTGGATATGATGCAAATAGTATTTAAAAGACAGAAAATGAATTATAGCTGAAGCAATTGAATACACAGTGTTTATTGTTATTAATCACAAATCAATATTAAATGGTTCTGATAGAGAAGTAGAATCGTAGGAATAATAAAACTTCATTTAATATGAAGCAATAATATATAAAGCATATAATAAGAAATTTTTGGGGCAAGGTCATTCTAATATCCTGCCTTCTGAGGAAAAGTATTACTTTTCAACCTGTGCAAATAACTATGAAATAACTGTCAGACATGCAGCATCTTATCCAACTAGCACTATCTAGACAGTTATCTAGAATTTAGAATCTTAAATAGCAGATAATTTTAGGTGGTTTTATTTCCTATTTTTTTAATTTTTTTTCCTTTTATTTTGAGGATCCTATTTACTTTAGTCCTGGAGCCAAACATTTAAGCCAGAACAAGTTCTCAAGTTTTCAGTTTCTCAGGTTCTCAGATTCTCAAGTTCCAGTTCATGTTGTGTTGACAACCTGATTTTTTTGATATATTCTTCAAAAATTCAACACGTGTACACGACAAAATGTCTGATGTAAAATATGTAATTTCTTGTCTTACCGCTCAATACATCATACATCTCCCTGGGATCCTAGTCTTTGTATAACTACAATAAATATTCTAAACCTTCTGAACCTACGAAAAAGTACCTACTTTTTTAACTTTGGGTTTATTTAAAGATGCAACTTATGTTAATATTTGATGACCATAGAAGACAAATAGGAAAACAGTAAAGTCTTCTAGGCATGAAGATGTGACTTTTTTTTTCAAGGCAAATACAAGTGTATACGTACACACTGCGTGTGTATACTCTCTACAGATACATGTTTACTCAGAACAGTTCAACAGCTGTTTTGAAATTAGAGACTTTTCCTATAAAATGGCTAGTCAAACACTTTGGGTGTTGCTTTTCTTTATAATTAGGAAGAGCTTTGTAATATTTTTCAGCTGAGAGGCTATAACAGTCAGAATATTAGAGACACTAAAGGTTTTAATCTTATCTTAGAACAAAACTTTTAGAAAAGGTGGAAAAAAGCATCAGGTGAGGGACACTGCAGCAATATGGAAGTCTTGCTGAGGGGAGCTGGGGGGCGCCTGAGGTATCAGGTGCCAACAAGAAAATACCCATGAAGCACCTCAAGGGAAAAAAGGGGTGCTCTGCTATGAAGGTAACAAGGCCGACAGCTCAGATGAAATGCCTCTATACAAATGCACACATCATGGGAAACAAACAGGAGGAGTTGGAAGCAGTCGTGCTGCTGGAAAGCTACGACCTGATTGCCATCACAGAAACTTGGTGGGATGAATCCCATGACTGGAATGTGGCTCTTGATGGCTACAGGCTGTTCAGAAGGGACAGGCGAAGAAGGAGTGGCGGGGGCGTTGCCCTTTACATCAAGAAAACACTACAGAGTGAAGAGCTGTCCCTGAAGAATAGCCATGAGCAGGTCGAAAGCTTATGGGTAAGAATCAGAGAGAGAGGCAACAAAGGGAACCTAGTGGTTGGCGTCTACTACAGGCCGCCAGATCAAGAGGAGCTGATAGACGAAGCATTCTTCCTCCAACTCCAGGAGGCTTCGCGCTCGCAGGCTCTCATCCTACTTGGGGACTTCAACCAACCCGACATCTGCTGGAAAAGCAACACGGCAAGCTGTAGGCAATCCAGCAGGTTCCTAAAACGCATTGAAGATGACTTCTTAAGCCAGGTAATAAGCACCCCTACCCGAGGGGAAGCGATACTAGACCTGGTGGTCACCAATGAGAGTGAGCTCATTGGGAATGTCAAGATCGGAGGTAGCCTGGGCTGCAGTGACCACGCGCTGGTGGAACTAACGCTACGGAGGGAAATGGGAATAATGAAGAGCATAGTCAGGACCCTAAATTTTAGGAGGGCAAACTTCCAGCTCTTCAAGGAGATAGTCAAAAGAACTCCCTGGGAAACGGTCCTCAGGGTCAGGGGAACAGAACAGAGCTGGCAGGTCTTTAAGGATGTATTCCACAGAGCGCAAGTGTTGCCTTCATAGGCGTGGCTACCTGGTTCAGGAACGGCATGGCGACCTACCCCCGGCCGCTCGGGCCATCAGCTCGCAGACACCAATGTGGTGGACAGCAAATGGCGTTTACTGATAAGTAGCACAGCATTATGTAGCTTAGATTTACAGCGTCACTTCCGTCTGCTTACATCATGGGCTAAGCGCTATTGGCTATCAGGAGAGGAGGGGGGGGGGCCTACCTTTCCATACAGCGTGAAATCTTCCGACCGCCAGGCCCTAACTATCCACATTTTCCCCCTCCTTATGCTTAACTAAATAGGTTAATATAAAATATAAATTTTTTAATACTTAACCTTAAGACTTAAACTTAATATCTGGCCAGACTTAACGTTAATTAACCTTAACTATAATTAAAAAATGTAAATATTAAAATTTTATGATTACAAAGATAAGGTACCTTAAACAAATGCATTTGCAAATTAGCTAAAATATAATCTTAAATTATAATCTTAAAATCTTAAAAATTCTATGGGTATTCTTATTCTTATTCTCTATTGTACAGTAGTCTTAAAAAGTATATACTATAAACTTGAATAAAAACATAAGGCACAGTAAACGGGTAGAAGTTGAGGTAACTTTTAGGGACGATTGAGGATAACACTGGGTAGGTATGTTTTTAAAACTGTTGATGGTGTTCTATAAACATAATGTTAACTTTCTCTAGCCCACTCTTGACGAATGACACGATTTTGTTCAGTATACAGGGTCCAAAAATTAGTGTCATCACGATCATCGCGATCGGCCCTACTGTTAAGTTTTCTCTTATCACTCGATCACTTGCAAGGTCCCGTAGGATCCAACTGTATGGCTGATGGTGATGGTAATCTAATTCTGCCTGTCTTATAGTGACAAGTTCCAAGATCAGGATCACACAAAGGCATCGTAGCTCCCCTTTGCGGAGGCTATTCTGCTGGTGTCTGGGTTCTGCCAGTGAGGAAGTTCCAGGCTCGGACAAGACGTTTGCCGACTTGTTGTCTTCTTTTGTCACTGGGGTGTACGGGTTATGGGGGTGTCCAATGATCCGGTCCTGTGAACAAAAACTCACAGTTTTCATTAGTTTTATCCTGGTTAGTATGGTGCGAACACCCACCTGGATCGGAGTTAGATGCTCTTCCTTCGCGACATGCTTAATCATATCTGCGATGTTTGACCCCGCTGGTAGTGATCACAGGATTTCTTTGGTTGTCGAATTACACTGCTGACGTAAACATTCTGCTATGACTGGGCCTTTTGCCTCCTCAGGCAAGGCCGAAGAATCGACCGCTGCTTGGAGATGATCCACAAATGTTGTGAAGCTCTCACTTTCACTTTGCTTTATTGTGGACCATGGTGATGATTTGGCAACGACTCTAGAGGCTATGCGAATAGCTTCTCTGGCCGCACGAGTAGTTGCCATAACTTCATGGGCCCGCAGGCCCTGGGCTTGTGCCTGGGGAGTAATCATTGTGGGATCTGTGCCCATTAACCGCTGCAGGCTGGAGCCATGCAGTGGATGGTCTGCCCCAGTTACCTGGGCCAGTTGCCTCGCACAGTTGTCCTCCCATTCTTGTTTAAAAACGATCATCCCTGCCCCATCAAAGATTAATCTACAAGTTTGTTTTATATCAAAGGGGAGCATATCGTCTCCCCCGAATATACCATCTATGAGGGTGGAGACCATGACAGAATTAAGGCCTTTATCCGCGGTTGCCTTAACAATTGCTTGTATATCCTTAGAGTTTATTGGTGAATGGACCCTCTGTCCCCCGTTCGTCACCCGGACCGGGAACGCTAGCACGGCCGATGTGGCCCAGTCAGTGCACACAATCTTTATTTTCCTCTATTCCGTGAGAGGGATTTCTCCCCCTCACGGTTCCTCTTTAATTTGGATGGGGATATTTTGGCTCTTGACTTTATTTATCTCTGTTTTCTTCTCTACTAAGTTTGAATCAATTGCGAGCCACTCGTCTCCACTGATGTTCAATTCGGAGTTGGAACTCGACTGACTGGTTACTTCCAGCTTCCAGTATCTTTTTGCCGAGCTCTGGCCCCCTCCCCTATGGGCGGGCCGCTCCTTCCCCCCCTGGCCCTGCCCCGCCCTCTGCTCGGCAGGGTGCCCACCCCACAGGCGCATCTTTCGAAATGCACGCGCTGGTTGGCTCTCTGCCCCCCGCTCGCCCCCCTGTTCTCCTTCTTGGTCACTCCCACCGCCCCTCTCCCCGCTGTTCTCCTGCGCCTCCTGTTTGTGTGTGCTTGATAACTGTAGCGCTTCCTCCCTGTTATCGTGAAAGGAATTTTCGTCCCGCCCTTCCCCTTTGTGCTCGGAGCCATCTTGGGGTGCATAGGGCGGTGGTGTGGGCCAGACTTCCTCAGACTCTGTTTCTTTCGCGGCGCCCCTAGCCTCCTCGGCTAACCCACCCCAGAAAGATTTGGCTTGTTTCTCTCCCTGTGTAAGCGGGTCGGGGTTAGGGAGTTGAGGGGAGGTGTCGCCCTCTTGCTGATTTTTAGGCTCAGCAGAACCATTATCGTCTGGGGGGTGCAAAGTCTGTGTGGCTGTGCCGATTCCCAATTCTGGGGTAGCTAACAAACAGTTCTTTGCCGCCTTCCAGGTCTCCTGTTCTTGTATAGCTTTTTGCAGGGCCTGTATGACTTTCCCCCACGACTTAGGGTTTTTCACAGAACCCGAGGACATCGTTTCCTCGGCTAACGCTTTAGTGCATTTATCCCATACTTCACGGTGGAGAATATCCACCGGCTGGTCAATGACCCCAATTTGCAAAAGCCTCGCAACTGCGAGAGTAAAATCTTTGGGCTTACAATCAATCCCCCACTGCTTATGTAATTGCGATACGACCTTCACAAGGGCTTCCATCCTCCTTGTTGGTCCGGGAGCGCCCTCCCCGCCGGGCTGGTCCTGCCACTCCGGCCGCCGTTCACTCGATTCCAGGCGAGTCTTTCCCGGGTTTCGGCACCACTTGTCGCCTTCATAGGCGTGGCAACCTGGTTCAGGAACGGCACGGCGAGCTACCCCCTGGCCGCTTGGGCCATCAGCTCGCAGACACCAATGTGGTGGACAGCAAATGGCGTTTACTGATAAGTAGCACAGCATTATATAGCTTAGGTTTACAGAGTCACTTCCGTCTGCTTACATCATGGGCTAAGCGCTATTGGCTATCAGGAGAGGAGGGGGGGGGGCTACCTTTCCGTACAGCATGACATCTTCCGACCGCCAGGCCCTAACTATCCACACGCAAGAGCTCTTGATCCCCAAGTGTAAGAAGTCGGGCAGAGAAGGGAAGAGACTGGCATGGCTGAGGCAAGAATTGCTGGTCAAACTAAGGAAGAAGAGGGAACTGCACAGGCAGTGGAAGCAGGGACTGGCTTCCTGGGAAGAGTATAGCGAAGCTGCCCGGTTGTGTAGGGATGAGGTCAGGAAGGCCAAGGCACAGCTGGAGCTGAACTTGGCAAGGGATGCAAAAAATAACAAGAAGGGCTTCTACAGGTATGTCAGCTGGAAAAAGATGGTCAAAGAAAGCGTAACCCCGCTCATGAGCGAGACCGGCAAACTGGCAACAGCAGATGAGGAGAAAGCTGAGGTACTCAACAACTTTTTTGCCTCAGTCTTCACTGGCAACCTCTCTCCTCACCTCTCCCGAGTCGATGAATGGCATGAAGGAGACCAGGAGGGTAAAATCCCTCCAGTTGTAAGTGAAGACCAGGTTCGAGACCTCCTGAGGAATCTAAACGTACAGAAGTCCATGGGACCTGATGAGATGCATCCCAGAGTCCTGAGGGAACTGGCTGACGTAGTTGCCAAGCCACTCTCCATGATATTTGAAAAGTCATGGCAGTCAGGGGAAGTCCCCAGTGACTGGAAAAAGGGAAATATTGTGCCCCTTTTCAAAAAGGGTAGAAAGGAAGACCCTGGGAACTACCGACCTGTCAGCCTCACCTCTGTGCCTGGGAAGATCATGGAAGAGATCCTCCTAGAAGATATGCTAAGGCACATGGAGGCCAGGGAGGTGATTCGAGACAGCCAGCATGGCTTCACCAAGGGCAAGTCCTGCCTGACCCACCTAGTGGCTTTCTATGACGGTGTAACAACAAGGGTGGACAAGGGAAAACCTATGGATGTCATCTACCTGGATATTTGTAAAGCCTTTGACACGGTCCCCCACAACATCCTTCTCTCTAAATTGGAGAGCCATGGATTTGACGGGTGGACCGTTCGGTGGATAAGGAATTGGTTGGATGGTCACAGCCAAAGGGCAGTGGTCAACGGCTCAATGTCCAGATGGAGACCAGTGACGAGTGGAGTTCCTCAGGGGTCCATACTGGGACCGGTGCTGTTCAATATATTTATCAATGACATGGACAGTGACATCGAGTGTACCCTCAGCAAGTTTGCAGATGACACCAAGCTGAGTGGTACGGTTGAAACACCAGAAGGACGGGATGCCATCCAGAGGGACCTGGACACGCTGGAGAGGTGGGCCTGTGTGAACCTCATGAGGTTCAACACGGCCAAGTGCAAGGTCCTACACCTGGGTTGGGGTAATCCCCGCTCTCAGTACAGGCTGGCGGATGAAAGGATCGAGAGCAGCTCTGCTGAGAGTCACTTGGGGGTACTGATAGACGAAAGGCTGGACATGAGCCAGCAACGTGCGCTGGCAGCCCAGAGAACCAACCATGTCCTGGGCTACATCAAGAGAAGCGTGGCCAGCAGGTCAAGAGAGGTGATTCTGCCCCTCTACTCTGCTCTGGTGAGACCTCACCTGGAGTACTGCTTTCAGCTCTGGAGCCCTCAGCAAAAGAAGGACATGGAACTGTTGGAGCGGGTCCAAAAAAATGATCCGAGGGCTGGAGCACCTCTCCTGTGAGGACAGGCTGAGACTGTTGGGCTTTTTCAGCCTGGAGAAGAGAAGGCTGCGGGGAGACCTGACTGCAGCATTTCAGTACTTAAAGGGAGCCTATAGGAAAGATGGGGACAATCTTTTTAGTAGAGACAGCAGTGACAGGACGAGGGGTAATGGTTCTAAACTAAAACAGAGTAGGTTTAGGCTGGATATAAGGAAGAAATTCTTTACAATGAGGGTTGTGAAACACTGGAACGGGTTGCCCAGAGAGGTAGTGGAGGCCCCATCCCTGGAAACATTCAAGACCAGGTTGGATGGGGCTCTGAGCAACCTCATCTAGTTAGTGGTGTCCCTGCTCACTGCGGGGGGGGTTGGACTAGATGACTTCTAGGGGTCCCTTCCAACTCAAAACTTTCTGTGATGCTATGATTCTATGATTCTAAGTACTCGTGCTAAACTGGACTTCTGTAAGGCACAAAATAAACACGATCAAAACACAAAGAACTGCAGATTGTCTGGTATATCTCTATGAGCTTCGATTTAAGAATCTAAATACTTATCTTTTTCTGAAAATTCATACCAACTTCAGTATTTATTATTACTTTAGTATTTTATAGTTTAGTTGCTTGTCCCTTTCCGCTGAAGAAAGGCTGGCAACAGGAAAAGCATATGTGCTTAATATGAAATACTGCTACCAAATTTGCTCTGGTTCAGTGGCTGAAGCAGAGAAGAGGTAGAATAAATATGCATAAAGGACAGATGCTCTATTGTAGGTATCCATGCTGAAAAATTCCAATCAAAACATAGAGTTATTTACCAATGAGAGTTATGAAATTGATTCCTAAACAGCACTTGAGTGAGAACCAAGACGAGAGTTGGTGTTTAGGTCTTCCCTGAGTCAGCTGTGAAAAGAAGTTGACTGCAAGAATTTTTCTGCAGAGTTCTGGTTTTTATGTATTAATTTCTTTTCCATAGAACAAAACAAAACAAAAAAATTTTGGTAAATTTCTCAGCTACCTATTTTTGCTTTGTCTTTTCTTCTCATTAGTCTTTAAAAATTGGCTTCTCAGTTTCATACCCTATACTTTCCTTTTGTCACTTGCATATCCCAGTAGCCTGGCAGTCACAGGAATCTTTAGACTCAGGACTGAACAGCAGTTCTGTGTGTATTTTAAACCTTGCAATTAAACTTCACTTTGCTGAATGTCTGCTTATACCTACCAAATGCTGTTTAGGAATATCATTAGCACATCTTAGACCATTAAATAATAATGTCTCTCCTTCCACATCCCTGGAACAATTTTAGTCCTTTTTTTTAAGCTTTCTTCAGACATCCTCCCTTGATTTTATGAGCAGTAATATTGCTTAATTAGTAGTACTATCATCAAATTTAATTTCACTTTTGAAATAAAGTACATAATTTTCCAAGGGTCATAAAGAAAGAAAAAAAAAGCCAGCAGCCAGCTATTAGTGACTATGACCTGTAAGCCAAATAATATTTCTTCTTCTTCATGGAGGAGTGCAGATATTAAGAAATCTTCTGCATCAATTTTTATGAAATTATTGACTTAGGATTCCACTATGTTCTATAGATCTGTTGGAACATTTCATAACACAAATCACACAGGTGAAGATGACCCTGTCTTGGCGGAAAGAAGGTTGAAGACCTTGATGTTAACAGAGTGAGGCTTCTATTCAGTGGCAGGTGGTAAACTGAAAATGGTCCCAGCGATGTGCAGTAAAAAATTCCATAAATCTTTGTCTGTAAGCTTGTCTTGTGGTATCCATGCTTCCAATAAGATATTGAAATAGTAACTGTAATAGCTATCTGAAGACTAGTTCTCTACTGGTGAAAGGAATTTGAGCATTTCACCTCTGCAGAAGTTGTTTATCTGGAATTTCCCAACCTTGTTCACACTGAGTTATTTACACAGAAATAAACAGTAAACATTTCCATTTCGTGATTTCATTATTCCCACAGCAAACACAAGATAACAGTATGATCGTTCATAAGGAATGATTTGTGTTACATCTATGTATTAGTCTACGCAATTAATTTCCCTGCTACAATTTAAACCAAAAGGAAGTAAAGCAGACAATATCTGAAGTGTGCACTAAGCAGAAAATGAAACCAGGCAAGAATTTAGATTCATTCAGAATAGCCAAAAAATGGAAAAATACCCAGGTGCATCTCAGAAGTTTCCACTTTGTCAAGGCTGACAAACTAAAGTGCAGCCCCAGTGAACAATCATCCTTTTCTGCACATGAGTGCAGAATTCACACTGATAAAGGAAGTAAATGACTGTAGGTCAAGAAAATAAAAATTTTAAAATTTCAGTTTAAAATAAAGAGAAATTGAGACATAGTATTCTTTAATAACAAACAATGTCAATAAGCAAATAAATACCCCCCAAAACAAAACAAAAAAACCTCAAGGAAAGAAACAAAACCCGCAGCATCTAGGAAAGTAATATTCTTCTTGCTCTGTACTAGCAAGAGGTAATGTGTTTGAGTTTAGTTAGGAGGAAACAGCCTTGATGTTAGGTAGAACTTTGTAGTACAATCATTACAACCTGTGACATACTCTCTCAAAAAGATACAACAGTACTCGATATTAAAGGGACCAAGGGAGCTTCAGACAAATATCTGCCATGTTTGGCAGACCATTCCAGGAGCAGGGTGATTTTGAAGAGCTTTCAAGAAGTCTTCCATTCCTACATTTTTGTGAAAGATTTACTAGTTCTATTAAATTAATTCTAATACCTGAGAAGAGGACCAAGATGTGAAGAAAGTGGATTTTTTTCTGTTATAAAAACTTAAAGATGTTTATTAGTAGAAACAAGAAAAGGCTATTGTGTTCTAATATACAGTGTTACATTATCGCTTAACATTAGGCCTCAAAAACTTGTTATTCATGGCTCATTTTTTCCAATGTTAATAACAGCTTATAAATGGCACTGTATTTTCATTAAAAATCTCATTGTTTGGAGTCCATTTTTTTTGGCATTTCATAAGTATTATACATCATAATGTACTGTATGTTTGTGGATATAAACAGTATTGATAGCAGTTCAATTGTAATCAGCACTTTAATAATTGCCTGCTAATTTGTCTTTGAGCAGAAATTCTTTGTTTTTCAAACTCGATCTACTTCTAGATCATTAAAACAATGATAGGCTGCTGCAGAAGTTTTTCCGCATCTAATTAAAGATGCTGCTTGAATAATTCATGCATTATGGTCTTCTATGAATAATTTATGCAGAAAATTCATTGGAAAAACTTAGCTTTGAACTTCAATTAAACTCTAAATCTTATTACACTTTTCAAGGTCTTTCAAAAGAATCTCTCCATGACTTTAATAATCAACAGTTGTCAACTAATATTGTAAAATTGAAAACAGGAAATAAATTTAAGGACTGGATTTGCTTCATTAAAAAAAGTATATTAAGTTTGGGTAGACTACTTTTTCCTTAAAGCACAAGCGGAAATTTCAAAGTCAAATCAGAAAAACAGACACTCATAACCCAAACAAGAACTGATTTGTGAACAGGACAGAGAGCAAGGGAGTACTGAATATGATGGGACTGGACGCAGAGCACGAGAAGAAGTTGGCTTTGTCATAAATTTCACACTCCTGACCAAAATTTCATCCTCAAACTCACTCCTGAAGGATTTTGCATAAGAGATTTTAGAAGCCTGAAAAACCTATCATTCTCTGTGTTTTCATATAAATTCCAGATCACTTGGGTTGCTGTGCTTAGCGTGCTCTGCACAGGCTGAGAAAGTTGGAGAAAATGTTTACATCTTTTTGTAGAAGGAAACTTCTGTTCACAGGGAGTAAGGAAAAGTGATGAGCTCCATGAAATAAGTCCTTTATGCTGTGGACGAAAGACCAGAATAAAATTGCTTGTCTGTTGTATATTTAACACAGAATAACCGATAATAGTTAAATACAGGTGTTTCACAGTGAATCTCAATTTACTTCTGTATTATTCGGGTTTATCATGCAATCAAAATGTAGTGTAGATTTTTCTTCCCCTGTCATCAGAGCTACAACCTCTGAATTGTAAGCAACCTGAGCCACTGGCAGATGGAACAGCTGTGTGCTACCTATTACTTGAATGTTGCAGTGTCTTGACTGTGGAAAGTAATATTGCATAATGTTAGAATGGCTTTGAGGCTTATCCAGTAAAGTCTGCCTTTCCCATTAAAGCTTATTAAATCATATGATGACACTATTACACATATATGCTATTCAAGCTGTAAGTTTTGCAAGAAATAAATAAGAGAAGTAGACGCCAATTTTCGAGAAGGGCTGCCTAAATTGGCCAAGACAGAGTCTGAAGAAAGGTAAGTTTCTTGATTTCAGCTTTTATCCTAGATTTAAACAGACAAATCATACCAACAATGCATGAAAAATAAAAAGTGCTGGTTTTAATTTTTCTCTGCAGGAAAAGAGTTTGTTCTCAGATAAGAAGGCATCTTTAAGGCTGATTTTTGAACAGAAGAACAGACTCTTTGTTCTGTAAATTGGTTGGTAAAAATTTCACAAATGTAAAACACCATATTTCATCATAAAAAGGCTCTCATATTTATTTCAAGAAAGAATCCATGTTTTTTAATTTAGAGTTTGTTGTAATCATAATGGTTGTGTAACTTCATCAGAATTTTACATTACATATGAATTTTCCTGGAATTTAAAGTGCCCAGTGCTTAGAGAAATCAACCTTCTGGATTTTGTAAATGTACAATTTTCATTCTGGGTTTCAGGGTGACTCTGAATCTCTGGGAAACATATTCAGATGGGAGCACAGGTACACTTTTTGTACAACTTTGAGGCAGCAGTGTACCCAGAGGTGCAGAATCAAACAGAGAGCATGCAGTGTGAGGAGCCATGTGTTACACAGCTAATATTCCTGTTGTGCATGGGTACAGAACATTCACACAAATATTCTAGACTCCTGAGGAAACATGTAGTGACAAACACACAGAGAGAAACTCTTAAACATCTGACCCAAATTCCTGCTGCCTGCTTAATTGACTGCATAAAAATTAGGTGACGATTGAGTTTTATTACAGAAAAAAGCCAAAACAAAGAAAAAGCAAGCAAGTAATGCAAAAAAAAAAAGCATCTTGGTATATATTCTGTTAAAATGAAGCACCTCTATGCAGAAATGCAAGAAAAATTTATGATTGCTTTATTTTAAATATGTTATAAAAGAATGTCTGTAGAGAAGAATCAGAGCACACAATTAACTTAGAGTTTCAATGACATGCTTGGAAGTGATCATTAAAGGAAGTTCACAATAACCACAGTGCCAATACTGGTAAGAATTTAAAAGTGCTTAAAGAACTGGGAAGCTAGAAGTAATAATTAACTTCTGTTCACTCAGTAATTCGCTGAGTGAACGGAAGTTAATATTAAGGTGCTCCAAGATCAGTTTGGGGATGGTTTGAGCTCAGTAAATAACATATTCTGATGACAATAAGCTTGTACAAGTCACTAGGTACCTCCTGATGTTCAAAGGTGTTTTTCAGTTTAACCATATAATTTCAGGAAGGATATAGAAGAAACAGATAATATTCTGAGAAAGGGGCATGTCAAGGATGGAAAAACACAGATCCAATCTAAAACCAGATTATTCACTGTAGTATTATTCGACACAGAAATATTAAGACGAGATGGTCTGTAACAATAAAGACATTCAGTGTAAAAAATTGCAAGTTCCATCCAAAACTGAACACAGTACTTGAGGTGTAACCTCAGCAGTGACAAGTACCAAAGGACGATCACTTCCTCACTCCTGCTGGCCACACTTTTTATGATAAAGGCCAGGATGCTATTGGCCTTCTTGGCCACCTGGGTACACTACCAACTCATGTTCAGGAAGCTATCAACCAGTACCCCCAGGTCCTTTCTGCTAGGCGGCTTTCCAGCCGCTCTTCTCCAGACCTGCAGTGTTTCATGGATTTGTCATGACCCAAGTGCAGGACCTGGCACTTAGCCATATAACAACATGACATCTTCATCAAATTCAGAAGTTTGTAAGTCTACTTTCATGAAAATTTTTGGAGCCTTTGGAAGGAGCAGCAGCTGTTTTATGAAAGTTCTATAATATTTCTTTCAGTGTATTACAATTACAATTTAGGCATAAAATCTCAACAACGCAGAAACCCTGGAGAAACATTTGGCAGCCTTTCAGATATATTTTGGTTTCTGAAGGGAGTAAGATTTGCAATAAAGTATGAAAACAATTAAGGTAGCAAATCCAGGCTATGTATTGCATTAAAATTTATACCTCTAGCCTTTTTAGAAAGTGAAAGTATATTATGTTAGTAATTAAACATGTTACTGACTAAAAATGAAAACTCCAACTATATATAATCTTGGTTTCTAGTGAAAGCTAAGTTCTCCTTTAACTAGCTCAAGAGTAAAGCTTTGAGTTTCAGGCTATGATCACACAAGGCATGGATTATATCATGGAAGGCTATTTATATATACTTAAATATAAACCACATAGTTTATCATATGATTACTTTCATAACACTGAAACCCCAGACATCTGGCTGACTGCTGCTGTTACATGATATGCTTCATTTTCTAGTGTCTCCCCTCCTTTTTTTTTTTTTGCAATACACAACTTGTTTCATACCATTTTTTTTTCATTATTTTTTCATTTATTTATTGTCCTAAGATACTTCTAATACATATTGGAAAGGAGCTTGAGTGACAGGTTGTCAGAGAAGTCATGAAAGGGGACAAACACTTTCTGTGAATCCTTAGTGTGCCTAGAAAAAGAACGGCAGGAAGGAAAAAGTGTAAGTAGAATGCAGAGAGGTTAGAGAGCAGGGCTACTACATATTACGCAGGGCTTTTTCCCAGAAGTTTAAACAGCGTCCCTTTACTGGCAGTAGTCTCCATGTAGTGGATGCTTAACCATTCCACAGCCTGAGTGGGAAAATTTATTTCCACACGTCCCTTGGCTCAATATTGAAGAGTGGTCTTGACCCATGTTGTACACACTACCAACAAAAACGCTGTCAAGTCATTTTAACAAGAAAGACAGAAAGTGAATGAATCCCTTAATACAGTACTTTTTTTCCATCAAGAATCAAGATTCCTGTCCTTTTATTTAGAAAATAGTATCTGCATAGTTGTGTTGTTAATAATAGATAAGATAATTTTCCTTACTGAGTATTCGTTTAGTTTTCGACTGCTTAAGATAATTTACTAGATTAGATAAGATTATTTAAATAAGATTTTAAATTATGAATTTAAATAACCTGCATAGAGTTCTTTTCTTTATCATACACTTCCAAACTCAATACTACGGAGCTCTTCCTTTCTCTTGTTCACTTAACACACTAAACCTTTCAGGACAGAAGACGCAGGTCTGTCTTCCTAGCCTATACAGTATCATCACTGCCTTCTTTATACTGTTTTGTGGGAAGACCATGAAAAAAGCCCTCTTTTACAATCCAGTAAAACACTGACTGGGATGTTTAGTATTACCACAGTGCATATATTAGTATGCTGCTCTAGAGAGAAAAACTTTCCCAAAGTAAGAATCTTCTTGCTTATAAGAAACAGTACTTCAGCGCATGAGAAACTTTGTCCCCTTCAACTGGTGTAATACTGGTGTCATAACTTGGTGTAATAGAAGGTCTCAGTCTTCCAAGTTGTTACTGAAAAAATGTGTGCTGTGTCAAATTACAGAAACAGTGTCATTAGTATTAGTTGTATTGAGTAAGTCAGAGCCATTTAATGAAGATGCTTGGTCTTTCTGCTATGTAAAAATCAAACAACATTGAACCAGTCTCAGTGGAAAAGTCAGCAAATGAAATGTTTCAATTATAGCTTCTCTATACTGTTAGTAACTTCATTGGATGAAAGTATATTTGTTGGTGACACTATAAACTTAGGCTCCTTTTGCTGTAGATATATGACAGAATATTTAAAGAAAACACAGCCAATAGCAGTCAAAATTTTTCTTCATTAAGCTTAGTCATGTGCTTATCCTAAAATTGAAAGGAACTTTCAATTTCCTTACTCTTTAATCTGTCAGCTGGTGTAGATAATATTGGTTTGTCTGGTAATCATTTTATTTTATATTTGGAAATTACACCTTTCCTATGTATGCTGGAATTCCTGCAGTTGCTCATTTTCAGAAAATTCATAATTTCAGATCTATTTGCACTAGCAGCCTTTTTATGACTTATTCTAAGTTAGAGAGTATTAAGTTATATTTTATGGAGCATTTGTCTTCCATAGATATTGCCTATAGGTAGTGTTCTGTCCCACAGAGAAGCTTATCTTGATCTTTCTCATAAACCTGTTACGTAGATTTATGAAGGAAGGAAAAATTCAAAATATGCTCTCCCTCCTCCCAATATCTCTCCCTCAAACTGTACATGGGGTATGATTTGCCTTTTAGGAAGTGTTTAACTCAATGCATTCATTCATTCTGAAAAGCTTTTTTAGTGCACTTGAACTTTTTACTATGTGATGAATGACCTGGTGGTTTTAGATACGTTTGCTAAAACTGAAGAAATTCGCTCGGACCAGTTATAAAAATGTGCATATGTTAGTGTGGAAGACAGTTAGTTGTTCATGTATGCAACTTCTAATTTATCAGTAAATGGCTTAAGACCATAATGTGGAAGCTGATGGATTTTAATAGTAGAATATCACTAGTTTGGGTTTGGGATTTAAATAAGATTTTCAGCCCTTTGCCCAATACAGCTCAAACTTTATGGCAACATCATAGCACAGTCAGTTAGTCTTATTCTATTGCAGAACACACAACCACATCTTGTCAACAAATACTGTATTATTTTGCAATTACTCTTTCTCACCTTCAGTAGTATTTTTGCATTAGTCTCAGATGTTTTATGTAGGTCAAGATTACTTACTGGGAAGTACATATTAAAGCTAGAAAGGCAACATTTTGAGACTCAAATATATACGATGGTTATGATAATGAAAATAAATGTTCTGTGCTTTACTACTTCATTATAGAAAAATTGCTTTCTATAATAAAAGTTCTTTCCTGAATCATGTGTCTTACAGTACGTAGATTTGTTTGCACAAGATGTGTGAGCTCATAAAAAGTCTTGTTAGAGAAAGATCTCATTATGTGCAATCCTAATCCATAAAACTTCAGTAAAACCTACTATGTTGCATTCCATCTGAAGTAAAATTTTTGTTTTAGCTGTGCAGAAACAATTTAAAGTGGAGTCAAAAACTCTATTAAGTCCTCATTAACTGCTGCTTTGAACAATGAAAATTATATTTTTGAAAAGTGAAGTTTAAAGGATTTCTCAGCAGCACTCTACTCTGCTAATTTCTCCACATACTGGGGTTTCTGTCAGTTTGATTTAAAAAACAAAGAAAAAAAAAGGAAAAATCAAAAAAGAGAGGGTTTTCACTGGGGGCTATTTTGTTCACATTACTTTAACAGGGAGGCCAATTTTCAAAAAGAACATTTCAAAAAAATATCATAAGTTCACATTTAGCTACTTAAATCTGTATTTAGCTTACAGACGTCTGCTCCTGTATATGTTTGAGTTTCCAAGTTCATTATCTGCATGTCCTGTAAATATCTCATGTTTGGCAATTTAAGCAAAGACTGTAACAGCTACTTCTGGGCATATGAGACAGAAATGGAAGATTATGTCCACATTCAGAATGACAATGATCAGCATGCATGAGCAAGGAAATTTTGTTTTCTTGAGGAATTTCTAGGCTTTTTAAGAAACTTTCTAGGAAGATCTAGTCTCACAAAGATTTTAGAAAATAAAACATCAAACAATCCTTAAAGAGGTGTCCATTCACATACAGATTATAAACATACAGATTACAAACAAAAGGAATTGACTTAACAATGTTCTAAAATAGGAAAATAAACAGTTTCAATTTTTTGACCAAAAGGTGCTTTAAAGAATATTGCAGAAGAGACTACTCCCCCCTCTACAAAACAGCCCTTAAGCACACATCATAGTCAAAAGATTGTTAACAAGTTCTCCTTTTTTATAAACAAAAGAATTCTTGTAACAAATGAAGCCATGTCTACAGAAATTATTTCAAACACTGTCCTTCAGCGTGATTCCGAAGAGGTCAACATGACCAAACTATCTTTACAGTTTCTTACTCCCTCATCCTTTGTAAGTCTGTTCTTTTATCTCTGTCCTAACACACATACAATGACTTCTTACCCAAAGCTCTATTAATACTATAATAACCACTATCAGTTGAAAAAAAATGGTTTTCATTTTGTCATTTGTCATTCCAGTGTTCACTGTCTCAGTTCTGAGAACTGTACTTAAAACAGAATCAAAATTTTTTGTGACATCACTGGAAAAGAAGCATGAAACTATAACAAAGTAGCTTTAATAATATTTTCTAGTTGTTAGTAGTTTTTATTACTAGAGTTTTTATTCTTGCGCATGTAATGATCTAATGCTGTAACTATTGTATTAATCCCTGTTTCTACCTGTGAATGTAGCAGATGTATGTAGATAGAACTTATCACTTTAAGTCGTTAGACAAAATGATTAAAAACAAAGCAAGTCTTGGTCCTCAGTGGATAACTGGGATAGCTGTAGGATAAGAGACTCCTAAATAATTCTACTCCAGACAGCTTGGCCGTGCGAGGGCAGATGCACCAAGCAACAGAGATAAAGAGGCACCAAGAGGGCAACAAGACCAGAGCAGAACAACTTGGAGGGACACGGTATACGTGATCTTAGAACTGATTTTGCTCAGAAACATAGGTCAGTCAGCAGACACTGTGATGAAGAGTACAAGGCTTCATCTGAACACACTCACCAACCACCCAGAGGCGCCAACAGACATGGTTGAAAAACATTAACATATGCTAATTAGTTCTCAGAAAAGTAATTAATATGCTAAGTATTCCTAGGAAATGTAATGCATATGTATATTGTGGTTGTATTTAAGCTGAAATGAAAAGGTGTTTGGCACACACGTTTGGAGGAGAAATCCCCCATGTACCAAGCACCGTAATAAAGGATACCTGCTTAGCAGCATGCATGGTACTGTTAGCTTATTACCAGATCTTAGAATCAAAACAATTTAAGGAGTCAGTGAGGATTGCAGACAAAGTTACTGTATAAATCAGATACCCCTTTCTTGGCCTCTATGACAAATTCTCCCATCCTTCTGAACTTAGGTCTGTTCACTACAAAAAAAGGAGCATCCCTATAGCATCTAGAATTGAAGTGACTGTTGCTGCTTATAAGCCATTTGTTTTCTCTCTAGACCAGCAAGCAGGTGTTATATGAGAATAGAGACAAAAGATCAGGTGTATCCCTCCTGAAGAACATGTAGAAACATGTCCCTGCGAACAACATATCTACAAGGATTGATTAATCTTATTTCCTCCAGGAACACATCATAGGGAAGCGGATAGGTAAGACGCAGAGCGGTGGCTGTGGCCCTGTTTGCAACAGACTGTAGAGCTTGATCAGTGCACATTGACCACAGAGGCACTATGCTATTCCTAGGACAATTTTTGGATTTGGTCAGGGAATAGATAGAGTGATAAAGCAAAGTCCTGGGTCAAATTAATGAATTCTGGGAATGGTTATTCCCATAGCTGGAACAATTTCAAAGCTTCTTAATGAAAGAACTTAATGCACGAGTTATCATTCTTTCTCTTCCTAACTAGCACACTGATGAATCTCATCTAAAGCTCTTGAACAGTTGAGAAGGTAGCTTTAAAGGCTTTTTAATTACATATGTGTTTATCCAGAGTATCTATATATATGCACACACACTCATATTTATATCTATCTATATATATATACAAAAATCACACTTTGGGGGGAGCTGGAAGACACGGTATCAAAAGTAGCTACTATGTCTTTCAATGTTGCCTGTCCTATTTGCAGCATCAGGCGGTCAGGTCTACATTCTGGCTGAAACTTCTGTTGTTGAAAACTACCAAGGAAATGTGCTGGTGCTAAAATTGTTAAATGTTGCCCTTAATTAACAACACAGGCTGACACCTGGACATACGAGAGATGGTCACAGCAATCCATACTGCTGCACACTGGCAGTTTGCTGAATGTTTGACCCTAGAGCCCAAACCATGCTAGTAACATTTTAGTACTTAATTTTTACTTCACCAGGTTAAAACTAAAATACAAGTAAGCATTAAAACCAGCAAAATGAGTCAAGTAAAGACGTGGAAAAGATATCTTTGTCCCATTAAAAACCTAATAGAACTCTGGACTCAGAGCATGGTTTATGGAAGATGACACTGCAGAAAAAACATAATTTCAGATTTTTCAGTCAAGTAAAGATTCTGTATAAATATACAATACAACACAAGTGGAAGTGAAAAAAAATTACTAATCACATATGTTGGTTTTTAATAAGCAAAATACATACATTTTCTTTGTTTTGAAACATTAAGGTTACTACTTGGACAAGGGTAACGTTGTTCTTCGGGTTAAGTTGCTTCCTTGAATAGACCAATACATTTTTCTGACCACATGGTCATGGTGAAGTTTGGTGTTTGTTATGATTTGAAGTTGGATTATGGAAGAGCTAGGATCTTGTTGTGGGAGTGGCAAATCACACTTTTTTTTTACATAGCAATCTAGGAGACTGTGGACTTTTCTCTCTACTTAAAAGAATCTGCTGTCAATTCATAATGTGGTTGATTTTACCTTTGAGGTGAAAGAAGTCCACTTTGAACATCAGGAACATATTCTATTTCTTCAAGAGAGTGAAATTATAAAGGAAATGGAAGTGAAACAGCAGAACACCACAAGCACAAAAAAATTATGAGAGAATGTTTTGACATTTGCATGAATTTATATAATTGATCATTGCATACATGTGTAGAACTCAACAGCAAGGAGTACTTCAGCTTTCCAACTCTTCCTTCAGCAAGACAAGTGAAATTTCATCCCTTGCCCTAACCATCCTCCACAGTTCACCTCACAGCTAAAAGATTAAAGAACTACACTTTTATGGGTTTTTTCCTGCAAATATGTAACATCTTTTACATTCGTCTGCAATCAAATTTAAAATAATCAAACAAGCCAGCCTGATGAATTAGTTGCAGCAGCAGTAGTAGGATTGACATCAGGTCCTGGTATAGTGTTGTTAAGTGTTATAAAAATTAATTACAATTGTGGTACTTTGTAACTATCACCACCACAGACACTGAATAGGCAATGTTCAATATTTCCCACTACAAAGCTACACTGAAAATGATCTAAACACTGGTTTTAGTATCATTGCTTTTAATATTAGCTGCTCTTAAGATAAGATACTCATAAATGTTTTCCATCAAATTTTTGCTATAGGATAAATCAGTAGCTTTTCTGTCTATAAATAAAAAACTGTAGGGTTCTGTAATGCAGACCAAAGTTCTATCATCTTTTCACTTCAAATTGTTTTAGATTCTGTCATGAATGAGTGGTTAGGTCTCTCAACTGATCACTCAAAGGTTTTGCAAGAAAAGACTTTACTGAATATATAGAGAATGCGATCTTTAATTAAAATTAAATATTAAAAGAAATAAAAATTTTATATTCATAAAGGGAGGAAGCTGATGTTTTCAAACTTTTTTATTCATTCTGGGCTGTAATATAAATTCAGAAAAATTAAATTTAAATGAAAACTTTTATAAATTTTATTTTGACCAATCAACATTTCCATTGTCCTCTAAATCTTTATCCATCTCCTAGGCAGGTGGTAGGCAGCCTTTACGACAGCTGATAGGTAAACAAAAAGAAAGTCAGATAGACTTGCCAGAAGGCTTTATGGCATGCTGCAGTAAGCTTGAATCATTTTTTTTCCCCATCACAGAAATGTTTTGACCAGATCTGATTAAAGCATAAAGTATCTTTTTTCTGTTTTGCTGCTTGCTTATCTTGGTTCTTCCATCTTCTGAAAATCTGTTGACATGCATGTCCCCTAACAGTCTTTTCTGAAACAGGATTCCATTTGTAAGACAAGTATTATTCTACAGTTACAAGTATATCTATTCTTTTAGGCCATAAAGAAAAACAACCCACACCTCTCACCTCAAAGACTGACATTGACACGTTAAGAAAGACTCAAAAAGTACAGTATAATACCTAAACTCCGTAACCTGATAACAGTAAACTATAGATGGAAAATTTGCATTTCTGAAGTTTATATGGCAGAAAGACTGGTGTTAGGTACAATATATTTCATCTGATCCCAACCACTTTGTTTTGTCAGACTCATTAAGCTGTGCCTAATCAAGGCCACAGCGATTTATGCTTACCTGACAATTTTCTCTGAGTGCCTGAAGTTATGAAGGAGGTGAAAAAAAAGAAAAAAAAAAAAAAAAAGAAGCATACTATGCAATTTAAACAGGAAGCTATAAAAATTACATTAACTTAATACTAATGAGCTGAGACATTTAAAAAGAAAAAGATTACGCGCCTCATTCCTAATGAAGAAGTCTCCTAGGATAGTAACTTGTTTTGATACATCTCCAAGAGGACCACTGCAGTGAGAGAAAGACTTGACTTTTACCACATTCAGAAACCACACTGTGCATTATGCTGAACACCAGTTATTTCTAATGTATTTGAAAAAACTTCTGATATTTCTAACATGCAGGAACACCCCTACAAGAGTGACCAAAAAACACCGAAATATTTCGTGCTATTAACTGAATACGTAGTAGAGGAAATAAATTACAGATTATTTATTTGCCCTGTCCTACAAAGAGTAGATGTATCGATGCTCTTGTCTGACAATCTTCTTAAAATATCACTTTTTTTTTCACCTAATATCTATATAACAAAATATATTAAATACGTTTTTCTTTTGGTTCGAACTGAGTACAAGGATTGTCATTCATATCTCTTATTCTTACCTAGAGAAATGCAAACCTCAGAAATTGGTTAATGAGTCTGTTTTCTTTATACATGTCTGAAGGTGTGAATCTGCTATGATAATTCAATGGTATATTATTCTATCTCAGAAAAATTTTTCACCAGCACAGATTTGCATGATCCTACAGTTCCATCCAATCTTTGGGAAATTAAGCAAAGTGAGCATCACCAAGGGTGAAAAAATATCCCATCTTCTCTCACATATTAGGCGTAGATAATACAAATGATACAGCCTAAACGAAATGTAACAACTGAAACAGATCTTTTCAGAAAACTGTAGAAAATCTTTGGGCATACTAACTTGTCTCCATGGAAGGGTTTTTACATATAAGATAATTCTTGCATTAAATTCTAGGATTCCCTCTTACAAAGTTAATAAGTATTCAGCTCCGTTTTTGTGGTTCAGACATTTGAAAGGGTAGAACAGCAACTGCCAATGTTTTACGTTGGGTGCAAGATTTCCCATAATATTGAGCTCCATTAGATTTGACTACATTTTTAACCCTAAATGAAGTTAGATATATGAGCCTAAGAGATGTCTAGACTTTCTGCATAACTTTCTGTATTATTCATGAAACCCAGCTAGACACTCTAAAATTTATTTGTTGTCTCTCTTTAATTGTTAATTACATTAAGATAAAAATGTAGCAGCAGCCAACTCAGCATTAATATTTTCTTTCCATTAACAATATAGAGTCTTGTACTTCATGAATGTCAAAATTTCACCAGATTAAAAATTATTTATCCTTTTCAAATTCTTACTACTTAAACACTGCTCTACACAGTAATCTACAAACCAGCAGCTATTCCAGTGTATAGCTTGGGTTTTTATTTATTTTCGCTTTCACAAAGAATTATTTAGAATAGTTATTACCTCTGAAGCACTGTAATACCTCATATTAAAATATAACTTTAAATGCATATAAGGAAAGAGAATCCTTAAGAAAAGACAATTCTTAAGAGAATATTGTTAAAAAACAGCCATGTAGCTGAAGTAGTTAGCCATTATTTGGGATGTAGCCATGTATCTGAAGCAGTTAGCCATTATTTGGAATGTATGATATGTCTGTGATATCGGACAGAAATATTCAGAGCACGGTGATGCTTAGGTCGTAATGGTGCAGGGCAGAAAGGCTTAGGTCGCAGTGACATTGTTTAATTTAGGCCTGACTACTCTGTACAAACAATGCATGACTTCCCAGCAATCATACCCTTGAAGAGGACTTGACAGACTGATGAAAGGGGAACATCCAGTCGAGAAAGTGTCGATAGATGGACGACTGCTGAAGAAGCACGAAGTTAACAAAAACCTAGGGTAACTAGGAAAAAGTTAAAAGCAGCAGGGGGAGATCGCGACGAACGACTCATTGCAGAACCAACAAGACTGCACCTCCCACAGCTTGTGTAGTTAAGTAAAGAAGGAGTATACTTCTAAGATAAGTGTGGAATGCGATGAAAAAATCAGAATGTAACAGGCAAATTCTCTGTTTTTGTAAGAGTATATAGTCGTTATGACTCTGCTAAGCGGGGTACTGGCTTTGTGGAATTATCACCTAGCACCCGTATCTGCGCAAATATGCAATAAAGAAAACACCTCTGCTCTGTGTGTATATTGGCGTGTCACACACCATGTAAACAGTCCCACTTTTGGGACGACATACAAGGAGGAAAAACTGATGTTTCAGGCAATCCTTGTTTTTTATTCTTTCCCTCAAAGCAGAATAAAAAAAGAGTAGCAAGAATTTGTTCACTGTTGCAGGTCTTCTGCCAGCCACCATTTTTTTTTGTAAAGAAACTTCTCTCTCCTTCTGCTCAGCTGTTAATGTGTTTTTTGTTCTCACCTTGTTTATCTTTGTTCATTTCTGCATGCTTAGGCTCTCATATGCTATCAGTTCCATGAGGTTAATACACAGTTCTCTACATTTGTGTCCAATCTAAAATGCTTTCAACTCCTTGATGCAGACAGCTTAACTTCTGACCTGTCTTGTACTTGCTAGTGTTTCACACATCGGCTGTTGTTGTTTTGACCATTTCACTCCAGTAAAGGAGTTCATCTGCTTCTGTTGTTTATCCTGAAAGAAGATTGGAATAACTGATTCCTTACCTACAACACCACCATTTCAGTAGGTTGTTTTTTTATCAGACTGATAACTAATGACTTTTGACATTGGACAACCCTTACTGTCACATTATGTTAAACTATATAATTATAAAGCCCATTAGAAATGGTCCAGTGTTTAACATTCTGTACAAAAAGAGAGACTTCTGCTAATTAATTGATGTTTCAGTGATACTATCTCTTTCACAATATCATCTAGTTTTTATAGGATGAACTTCTTTATCTTCTTTAAAAAAAAAAATTATAACAAAGCTAAAAACCCCCACACAAGTAGATGATGTTTCCAAATTCGCCTAGATACAATAACCAGCAAATAAATTATTTGTAATCTACATCATTTTATATATATATATATGTTGTGACTCCTGTGTCTTCCATATTGGTTTTTAGGTTGGTGACTGAGTCACCTTTTAACTTTCTGTTCAATAAATTAAACAGATTGAGCTCATGGAGTCTCTCACTGCAGGCATATTTTCCTACCCCTTCCGTTTTTTGCTTTTTCAAGCACTCAGCTGTTTACATAGTCATTGCTACTCTCAGCCTTCTAGCTAGAGCTCTGCACTAGTTCCTCAGCAAATTATCCACCCCCCCTAAAACTTCCTCTTAGAGTCTTCCCTTTTAAGTCTGTTCCTTCCATAGCACTAGCTGCAGTCTAGAAGTGTGAGCTTACATCATGATACCATATATTCATGGCTTGAAATTCATGCGTTTTTCCTGTCCCCACCCTAGCTAATGGAGTCTTTGGATCTCATAGGAACATATTTGCTTAAGAATGTGTCTCTGTTTAGTTCATTGTGATCTTATATGCCTAAGAAGGAACTAGTTTAATTTTACCAGCACCCATATCCAGACTTCCTAAAAGAATTAAATTTTCTACCTGTTACATTACTTCAGAGACAGTAGTATCTGTTCTTGTGCAAAGTTTATTAATAGTTAACAACTATCTAAAAAAATCAAATCTAAATTTTTTTTCTTGTAAAATATTGTATGTCCTATTAGATGCTATTTTCAGCTGTTTCCATCCTATTCTAACTACAGGCTTCCTGTCAAACAAAAATGTTTACATTTACTAAATGCAAATTAAGGATGAAGAAGAACAACCAAATTTAATCGCACACATGTATGCAGATATACTCACACACACACAATTGTTCAGATGTTCATCCTTCATGACTTTCACTATCCTCACGTGATGATGTCCTTAGAGTACTGACTTTTGCTGGGATGTAGTTAATTTTCTTCATAGCAGCCTGTATGGTGCTCTGGTTTGGATTTGTGACCAAAGCAGAGCCAGTAACACACCAATGTCTTAGCTGTTGCTGGATAGCGCTGGATGACCTTCTCTGTACCTCATGTTGCCCCATAGAATGTAGGCTGGAAACTGATACAAGTTTGGGACAGCTGACTTGAATTGACCAAGGAGAGGTTTCATATCATATAACCTCAGACAGTTTTGCCAAACTAGCCATTTCTTGCAGACTGGCTGGGCATCAGTCTACTGGTGAAAGTGATTACCTTTGCATCACTCTCTGTTGCTGTTGCCCTTCCCTCCCCGTGCCCCACCTTTTTTTTCCTTTATTTATTAACTGTCTTCATCTAAACCCATGAGCTTTTCTCACTTTTATCCTTTCATTTCTCTCCTCCCCTCCCTCTGTGTCAGAGCAAGTGAGAGACTGAGTAGAGGTTTAACTGCCAGCTGGGGTCAATCCACCATGTATGTTTAACATAGTAAGTAGAAGCGACTGAGGTAAAATCCTTTCTTAGTATTTTGTTTCTTTTATAGAAATCAATATGGAAGAAAACTGCTGACAGCAGAAAATGTCCAAATATTTATATCCTGCTTCTCCTCATAATACAGGGTATTGACCTCTGGCTACTTAATATATCTTATAATCACCTAGGCTTTCTGTAACAAAAAAGATCCAGGCTTCCTCCCCCTCCCTCAAAAAAGTGGCCAACTGATTCAGTGAATTAATAAAGAATGAATGCAAAATGAAACAACAGGTAACTCAGAAAAATTACATTGACAGTAATACTAATTGTTTAAACCAGAAGTTCTAGGACATTATTAAAATAAGAGTGTAAGCCAAGAACCAACAACATTTACTTGTGATAATGCCATTAGTTTTCAGAGAATATTTATACAAATAGAGTGTTCCTAGTATTTATTTTCACTATTGGTTTTATTTTGATTTTGAAGTAAAGATGAATTATTATTTCTTTTCATGTTTGATCTCTTTCCATGACATTTTTTGGGCTGAAACAATTATTAAGTATCTACAGCAGACATCCTTAAAAGTAATGGGGACAGAGCACAGAATAATCTTCACAAGATACCTTTAACTGATAAGTATTTTCTATTGTGGGAAAATGAATAAAATAAGCAAAAAGTTCCATGTATAATGAAGTATGAAATTAAGTTTTGTCAGCTGCATAGCCCATACTTTATCAGTAATCAATGTCTGCAGGTCTGTATAGTCTTTAGAATGCTGCTCTACAGTTGAAATTGTCTACTGAAATATAATCTAGTACAATATTAAGTGTAGACAGAGCAGCAGAAAGATTTTTAAACTTGTTATATCTAGACCAAAAAAAGCATTCTGTCTGCAGGTGAAAAAAAATACATGTATAACTATACCTTCTGGCTACTTTGTGTTTGAGTTCAGAGATTAAAGTTTTTCTGTGGCTTTTGGTAGGGTACAAATTGTTTGCATGGAATAGCAAATTGTGCAACAGGTATCTGAGACTACAAGAACTGCTTTTTGGAAATGTCACCCAGGTCACTGGTGCAAATTTACTTGAGAAGTGGATTTGGTGTGCCAAAGGTGCACTTACCTGTCTTTTTACAAACTGGCCAGAAAGAAATACTAATAAAAAAAGCAGGTAAAGCAATTCTTGCCCACTCAAATCTGAGTAAAGTATGAAGTACCATAAGTGCTATGCCTTTCCTCCCCAAAGCCTTTTTCTTTTTTGCTTTCACATAGACTATTCAGACACATAAGTAATTAAGATATAGAATTTTAAAATGAATTTTCAAACATGACCTAAATCAAATCGTTTACCTTCAAAGTTTCTATCACTAACTAACATTTTGAGAAATTTTCAGAGAAGTCTCTGAACAACCTCAGCTTCAATAGATATTTCATGTAACTTGTATTACTGTTGTTACGGGTTTGAGTGGCAAGGCTTTTGCGGGGGGGACACTATAGGGGTGGCTTCTGGGAGAAGCTGGGAGAAGCTTCCCACATATCTGATACAGCCAGTACCAGCTGGCTCTAAGATGGACCCGCCACTGGCCAAGGCCAAGCCAATCAACAATGGTGGTACCGCCTCTGTGATAACATATTTAAGAAGGGGAAAAAAAAAACCTGCGGTGAAATGGCATTGGAGAGAGAGGAGTGAGACTATGTGAGAGACATTAACTCTGCAGACACCAAGGTCAGTGAAGAAGGAGGGGTAGGGGGTGCTCAAGACACTGGAGCAGAGAGTCTGTCCTTGCAGGTCATGATGAAAGACCATGGTGAGGCAGGTTGACCCCTGCAGTCCTTGGAGGTCCACAGTGGAGCAATTATCCACCTGTAGCCTGTAGAAGGTACCCCATGCTGGAGCAGGTGGATGCCTGAAGGAGGCTGTGACCTCATGGGGAGCCGGCTCTGAAGCAGGCTCCTGGCAGGACCTGTGGACCCATGGAGAGAGGAGCCCACGCTGGAACAGGTTTGCTGGCAGGGCTTGTGACATCATGGGGGACCCATGCTGGAGCAGCCTGTTCCTGAAGGACTGCACCCCATGGAAAGGACCCACGCTGGGGCAGTTTATGAAGAGCTGCAGCCCATGGGAAGGACTCACGTTGGAGAATTTTGTGGAGAACTGTCTCCTGTGAGAGGGACCTCACGCTGGAGCAAGAGCAGAGTGTGAAGAGTCCTCACCCTGAGAAGGAAGGAGCAGCAGAGACGACGTGTGATGAACTGACCGTAACCCCCATTCCCTATCCCCCCATGCCACTCAGGGCGGATAGGAGGTTGAGAAACGGGAGTGAAGTTGAGCCTGGGAGGAGTAAGGGAGGGGTGGGGCAAAGGTGTTTTAAGATCTAGTTTTATTTCTCATTATCCTACTCTGATTTGATTGGCGATAAATTAAACTCCCTTTTCTCCCCAATTTCAGTCTGTTTTGTCCATGACGGTAGTTGGTGAGTGATCTCTCCTTGTCCTTATCTCAACCCTCGAGCCTTTCATCATATTTCCTCTCCCCTGTCCAGTGGAGGAGGGGGAGTGACAGAGTGGTTTTGGTGGGCACCTGGTACTTATACAGGCCAAACCAAAACAATTGTGAACCCAGTAAAATCACAACTTTATTTTATTGTATCTGTATATCTTCACATGGCATAAAGGTTAATAAATTACACATTTTATTATTGTGTGGATAATGAATTCTGCTTTCAATGCAGCAAACTGTACGCATCACTCAGATATCACAATTTAATAGATATGGGACCATTTTATATTTATTTTACAACTTTGGGCAACTGTTTCGGGACAACACTGCAACACATGACACTGCAGTTTTACTGGCTGAGAAATTCAGCTGTACAAACCCAAAGTCAGCCTAACCAAACACTACTACTAAAGTATATTCAGTACTGAGTAATAGAATCAGTACAGCGGAAAGTCACTAAAAAGTTAACATCTTCCACAAAAAAGGGAGAATACAGAATATAATCTCTAATAGGTAAAGATCACATACAAGAAGTGAGATAAGAATCACCATGCACTGAAACTTCTCCAGCATACCAACAAGAATTGCATGACCATAATAAAGTGTAGGATAAGTATATAAGGTTTATGTGTACAAAAATACATAAATAATTATAATACAAAAGTACATACACATTGAAGATATATCCTAAGGAGGTGTTGGAGACAAAATTACACACCATTACATTTTCCTCGAGAACATACTCACATGCAAACTTAGATGTTTTCAGCATAAGACAAAAAAAGTCTGAATGTTTTGTCTAAATACAGCTTGCATTACCAGAATAATTTTCACCTGTGGTCTGGTATCAAAATTCAAACAGCTTGCTTTATTCAACTATTTATCATACATTCTGATTCATTCACATTTATCTAGCTGTAAATTTTCTTAATGTATTGATAATCATAAGTTGTGTAGTAGTTTTGACTACATAATGGGTGTTTTCTTCCCTTGAGTTTGATTATTTTCTTATGTGTAGAAGTTATATGGGCATTCACAACAGGAATAATTTTTTACAATGTCTTTCTTTAGAGCTGTCTGAATTCTTTTAATTAGTGCCTCAAGGTTAAAGGGTTGTATGAATCCCAGAAAATATAAAAATTCCTTTTTAATTTGAATCTTATGACAACAATTATTTTTTCTTCTTGTGTTTCCCAAGATTTGGAGCTTCAAAAGCCTAACCTTCATTAGATTTAAGAATATTTTGCTCTACAAACAAAAGTCAAAATGCTAATGGTGGCAGTGGGAACACAATCTAAATCTTTAAGGCTATCTTATGCACAAAACCAAAAATAAAATTATTCAGACATCCTGCTCTATCTTCTTGAATACCAAAAACTATTTTGAAAACATGCTCTTGACTACTATGAATTCTACTCACTGAGCTACATTATGAACAGTTGTATTCCCATGAAAGACCTTTGGATAGACAACAGAAGATATTCAAAACAAGTCTCACGCATTGGTGGCTTGTTTGCCCAAAGGACAGCTGCAATCATAACTCTGATAACGCTCATAGCAATAGTCCGTCAGGAAGAGCACTGCTTCTCAAGAAAGGCGTGCACTGAGATAAAGGAAGATGGTATTTTACAGCCAGAAGTTCTGAGAAGCACAAGGTTTTGCTTTTTAAGCCTCCAGCCTGTGTTATTTTTTCGATTGCAGAGGAATAATCACCAAAAATTTGGCTCTGAAGCTGGATTATCTGGCATAAGGAGGAGATATTTTATATGAGGAAATGCAGAGATGGAGTAAATTTATCTGAAAAATAGAGATATTTTGCAGGTAATAGAAGATGTGTATCTTAAAGGCTTCTAGGAGTTAAATATCTTCTCAATTAATTTTCTTATCTCTGATAATAATGGTGAAGAAGGAAACAGTAAGAACTAGTAATGTAAAGGAAGAGATTAGTTTTGAGACACATGAAATCATTCTGATGACATAAAAATTCACTGCTTTAGCAGGTGGGTATATTTCCCACATTCGAACATAAAACTAGACCATTATGTGACAAATCATGGAACAAGTCATTTTTAAGCTTATTTTGTATGGAACTGGTTAAGCAGAGAATCATACTGATATTGTGCTTATATGCAATGAGTAATTATATTTTCCGGACTTTTGCCTTTTGACTGAAACTGGAACTGCTGTTCAGTAGGCCACATAATCTTTAGTCACATCAGTGAAGAGGAAAAAAGTAGAATGCAAACAGAATGACTTCATGAGAGGTGTTAGAACATCAATATTTGTCAAGGCAGTTTTGCAAACAAGCTGGTGAGAAGATTTGAAACCATACATAAAATTAGAATAAAAGAATCCAGACACAACAATGCACATCAAAATTATAGACAGCAGAAGTAAATTGCAACAGAAATTTTAGTAAAAGCTGCATGCTGTGTAATACAATCATTCAGCTCAGATAAAATGTCCCAGACATCAAAGCCAGGTAGTCAGCTATTCCCTTTTATAGAGAACACATCCTCATTTGTCTTGCCCTGCTCTCTGTTGCCTAGGACCTGAGGAAATAGATGGATGAACAGACAGATAGAGAAATATAGATGTTTATGTATGTAGATATATTTATTTACACATGAGTATATTTTTATATATGCATATGTATATTTGTATACTTGTATACATATGTATCTATGTGTATATCATGTCTGTATATATGCATATATAAAAATATGGAAGTATACATATGGGTACATAGACACATGTATGTTTATATACGCATATACCTCTTTTTTACTTTTTTTTTTTCCAATAGAACAATATTAGTAGGAAGGTTAAGAGATTTTCCATTCCAAAATAGGGGACTGGGAAGTAGCAGTCTGAACACAGTTGCAGATGAAAAAGAACGGACATCTTCTTTGTTTGTAAGCTTTCATGTATAGGTTGCTGACATGGGGGAAAATAATGGCTGCCAGAACCCATCTACAAAAAGAAAGTGATGTTTAACAATTTTATATACCATTTAATTTTACTAGTGTATATTAAGACCTTAACAGGGAGCAAAAGCTATGCATAGAATCATAGAATCACAGAATGGTTTTGGCTGGAAGGGACCTTAAAGATCATCTAGCTCAAACCCCTCTGCCATGGGCAGAGACAACTTCCACCAGACCAGGTTGCTCAAAACCCCGTCCAATCTGGCCTTGAGCGCTTCCAGGAAGGGGGCACCCACATCTTCTCTGGGCACCCTGTTCCAATGCCTTACCACGCTCGTAGTAAAATATTATTTCTTAAGTCTAACCTAAATCTAGCTTCTTTCAGTTTAAATCCATTAGCCCTTGTCCTATATACCCTTTAAAAAGTCCCTTTCCAGCTTGCTTACAGGCCCCCATCAGGTACTGGAAGGCTGCTATAAGGTCTCCCCACAGCCTTCTCTTCTGCAGGCTGAACAGCCCCAACTCTTTCAGCCTTTCCTCATAGGAGAGGTGTTTCATTTCTCTGGTCATTTTTGTGGCCCGCCTCTGGACCTGCTCCAATAGGTCCATGTCCTGTTTGTGCATAGGGCTCTAGAGCTGGATACAGGACTCGAGGTGAGGTCTCACCAGAGCAGAGTAGAGAGGCAGAATCACCTCCCTCGACATGCTGGCCATACTTCTTTTGATGCAGCCCATGGTACGGTCGGTCTTCTGAGCTGCAAGAGCACACTGCCAGGTCATGATGAGTTTCTCATGAACCAGCACCCCCAACTCCTTTTCCTCAGGGCTGCTCTCAATTCATTCTCTGCCCAGTCTGTATATGTGCTTCGGAGTGCTCTGAGCCATGTGCAGAATCTTGCACTTGGCCTTGTTAAACTTAGTGAAGGATCAGTTTAGAGACTTCATATTAAAACAAGTGATCATAGCTAAGAGGTGGTCATATAGCATCTTCTTCTTATTATTATTATATCTAAGTAGAGGCATAAATTACTGGACTTAAACATGTCAATGTGATCAACTACCTCAAGTTGCCATCTCTGAAAACTACAGCAACTCATATGTGGTACAAATGATTTACAGTGTTATAGCAGTCTGCAAAATGCAAGACATCACTGTGCTCACTCTTACAGCTGGTACCATTATGGTCACATAGTTAGAAACATGACTATTCCATGCCCAAAGAATCTGAATGTGCTAAGACTTCATATGCTTATACAAAACTCAAAGTGAACAGTTATTTATCCTCAAGGTTACCTGGTTGGCATTTCAAAAGAAGCTTTGTTCCAGCCGTTATGACAGAATGCAAGAGCATTTTAGGACTGTAGTAAAGGGAAAAACAGCTTTGCTAGCACAAAGGCAAAAAAGTAAAACAAAGCAGCTAGTATAAATTCAGGATATCAGAAACTTGAGCTTTGAAAGAATTTTCTGTACAACATAATGACTGATTAGTGAAAAATTTGTCCATTCATACTGCGTCTCTTATTTTAGAGGTAGCTAATGTAAGTGTAAATATTTGAAGGGAGAGTATAAAGAAGATGGAGACAGGTTCTTTCTAGTGATGTTCAATAACAGCACAAAAGGACAGAAATTGAAGCACAGGAGGTTTCTTAAGGAAAAATTTTTTTCACTGTGGGGATGACTGGGGGTGGGAACAGGTTGCCCAGATAGTTTGCGGAGTTTCTGTCCTTTGAAATCTTCAAAAGCCATCTTGACATGGTCCAGAGCAGCACGTTCTAGGCGAGCCTGCTTGAGCAGGCTTGAGATGGCCTCCAGACATCCCTCCCAACCTCAACCATTCTGTGATTCTGTGATTTGTCTTGCGGGCATTTAGCCCTTACCACTTGGTTAGACTGTATGCAACTTTATATAGAGTTCTATTTTCCAGATCCCAGCTATTGTCAAAACACTTCTTATGCTCCCGTTCACAAGTGTATTAGATTCCCATTGTTGTATTCAAGAATGCTACAGACAGTTACCATCTACCTTTTAATTTCAATCTTCAATTTACCGATAACATGTTTATGTACATTCTAATGTGCATTATGTCCATTACCATTGGTCACTACCTTGTGTTCATCTTATCCTCCCTTCACAGACACAATGATAAAGATCTATTCTCTTCTCTAGCTCCATTTTACTACATTATCAAGGCTCTGCTAGTTTTTATACAGACTGTCAATTCCCTTCATTACACCAAAAACCCTTTTTCTTGTCCTGTTTCAAACTGAATTCATCTTTCTTGAACAAACATAATGAGAATTGTACACAATATTTCATATGACTTCTTAGCAGTTGTCTTGGCCTCCTGAGAACAGTTGATCTGAAATAATACAAACCTTTGTGAAATATCAGCCTACCTGTCTGTCTAAAACAATTGCAACAAAATTGTTTACCTTGTAAAATTTCTTTCTCTTCCTTCCTTCTAAAAAATTCTAAAACAGTAAGAAGGAGTTTGTACTGATTAACATGTACAATTGCTGCTTGAAAGATGGCAAGTCTCTGGGGAATGTTTTGTCAACCATATCTGAAAGACTAAGTGGTTGTTTCCCACCACTCAAGGGTTTACACTCTTGCCCTTGTAATTGTGATAGCAGTAGAATTGTTATATTATCTATTGTGCAACTGTCAGCTCAGATGGGCACTCAACATAAAGAAAACAGTATAATGCAATTTCAGACCTTTAGAACATTATACAACACCAAGAATCAGATGGGATCCTAGTCTCAGGGCAACTGAAACATTTCAGAGTTTTCAGAAAAAGAATCCTTCCTAATCCACCACACGACATCAAAAGGGTGATGATTCTGGTGTTATCTTACCTGTGAGAGAATGACCTGCATTCTTCATTTCGCAGACTAGAAGGCAATTTTATTATTTAATCTCTTGATCAGTTAGAGCTTCTATTACAGTCTGATAAATTAGAATACAGTCACATATTAAGTACTTGAGTGAAGCCTAGTAACAAAAATTAATAGAAATTCTAGTATCTATATGTAAAAACTACTTATCGGGAAGCAGAGTTTTCCATTTTGTGAATGATAGTATGTGCACATGTATTCATGAAAGTGTGGGGTTTTTTGCAATAGGCAGAAGGAGAAAGTGCAACAGCATCACTTAATGGAATACAGAAACTTGTGTCTGACTGCAAAGGGCAGCAGATGGAAAGCGAAAAACGAAGCCATGAAGGAGCAGTGTTATGAGACAAGAGAGTAAATGAATAGAGGTAACATTTAGGCTGACTGTGAAGAAATATTTAAAATAAACTTAATTTAGGAAAGAAGAATCTGCTCAACTTCTGACTAAATACCTAGGGAGAAAAATTAGCAAAGATATCACTTAAGAAATAAATAGACTGGAAAGCACCCTGTAAACATATAGTAAAAACTAAACCTGTATTGACAGAGAGACAGATGACAAGACATATTGGTTCTTCTCCAACTAGAGTGCCTAAGATCCATGAATCAAAGAGTGATCAGAATGAGAATTAGATGCTGAATCTAATTTACATGTCAATAGACTTTTTCTTTCTTAACTATTCCAGTGTGAACAGCTAATTGGCAGGAACCTATTAATTGGCTAGTCAAAGCCAAAAGGCCAGCTGGCACAATTTTACATCCCTTTCTCCCAGGATTTTTAGATGAATTCTGGATAAGGTGCGAAAGGTGTTTTACAGCAGCATTTAGTTTATTCCTGGGGCAAAGTACAAATAGAAGTGGGTATGTATGTACAGCAAGAAGCTTGTTTCACATTCCATTGTGACTGAAGAAATGACAGCCAGTTGGCAGTGGGCCATACAAATAAAAAATACCAGCTGGCAAATGTTGGAATATTTTTTACCACATGGCTAGAGGTACGTTGGATGACAAGAAGATATGTTACTGGGTACTAAGCCATCTATTCCTAGATGATTATTTAACTCACCCCTTACAAACTAGTTCATAACAAAAAGTGAGGCAGTTAGCAACTATGTCACTTTACAGAAGTTATTTGAAAGGTCAGAACACACCAGATTATCCAGAATGATCATAGTGGTGATACAAAACTGGTTTGAACTAACTACTTTCTAGAACGATATGGGAAATTTTAGTGCTGTATAAACATTCTCTGTTAGTAATTCTCAAATACTGTGTTGTCAGTGTTAGCTAGAAATTTTGCAACTTCCACCTTCTTAGGACCTTTTCAGTAATTATTTTTCTTCCTGAGATGTCCTATAGACAGCTGAAGCATCAAATAACATAAACAAAAGTGAATTTATTACATCAGTGCAGTGGAAATAGATCATTAACATTTAAGAAATTATTAATGTCTAAATTGGAAATAGCCTATCTGGATATGTCTCTGACAAGTAATTCCACATGGGAAATGAAAATATTTTTAAAATTACTTTATTTTGTATTATTAAAAAATTACTTTATTTTGTTTTATTTAAAATTTTATTACTTTATATCACACTATTGTATACAGAAAAAGAGAAAGTTATCTTTCTCTTTTCTTCTTCATTAGAACTTCTGAAAAGAGATCTCATGGTAGTTGAGCTCAGTCGTTCTGTAAATTCAGCTGTGAAGAAGTCAGTTACGAATCTTGTTTATAGGGATGTTACTACATTTTAATATCTATCTGCAATGTCATTAATTTAAGCTGGTCTGATGGCATTAAGAGAATGTCAAATAGACATGTCTATTTCTTCAAATATTTCATGGTAGTATTTATTTGATACTGTATTAATGTCAGTGCTAAAAGATCAGTGTACTTTTTGTATTACTTATTGCACTTGCCACAGAAGTGAAGTATTATGTACTAGGATAGAAAATTATCAAAATATATGCTTTAGGAATAATGTTAAAATCCTAAAGAATGGCAATTAGAGGAAAATTAATCCTGGTTAGTATTAAAGATGACATATTGTCAAAGAAGGCATTGTGCACAAAATGAAGAGAAGCAGAAACTTCTTGGGAAAATATTGTTAATAAATAACTCTCATGGTTCTTATCCAGTTCTATCAAACTGCTCATAAAAGAGATGTCATTCTATGATGCTTTTAACACACTTCACAACAACTTTTTCACGTATGACATTAATTTATCTGAAACATACAATAGTCCACATTTTATATCCAATATACATTTAATCCTCAAGAGTTAGAAGCTAACTAGATACCAAAGAAGGTTTTACATTAATAAAGCCCAGATCTTCCGCTAGTTAGCACAGAACAATTTACTTTAGCTGACATTGTATCTAATTATATTTACATTACTCAGTATTTAACAGTGCCTAGGAATATTTAAAGCAGGAAGCATCCATTTAAAATTTAACACTTTCTAGCTGTGTGATTGTCACAACTCAAAACATATTGAAATATATATATATCTTGTAGCATGTGAACCTGATGGTCTAGTAGACCTGACTAATTAGTGTGCATATATTACTAAGTAGATACGAGATACAAAAAGGCACACGTAACACGTACATTCTGTTAACACCTCCATCCCAGGAAAGGAGATGGAGCAGATTATCCTGGAGGTCATCAACAAGCAAGTGGAAAAAAAGAAGGTTATCAGGAGTAGTCAGCATGGATTCACCAAGGGGAAATCATGCCTGACCAATCTGACAGCTTTCTATGGTGACATGACTGGCTGGGTAGATGAAGGGAGAGCCGTAAATGTTGTTTACCTCGACTTCAGCAAGGCTTTCAACACAGTCTCCGATGATATCCTCCTAGGGAAGCTGAGGAATTGTGGGCTGGATGAGTGGTCGGTGAGGTGGATTAAGAACTGGCTGAATGGCAGAACTCAGAGGGTTGTCATCAGCGGCGCTGAGTCCAGTTGGAGGCCGGTAACTAGTGGTGTCCCCCAGGGGTCAGTACTCAGCCCAGCCTTGTTTAACTTCTTCATCAATGACCTGGATGAAGAGTTAGAATGTACCCTGAGCAAGTTTGCTAATGACACAAAACTGGGAGGTGTGGTAGATACACCTGAAGGCTGTGCTGCCATTCAGCGTGGCCTGGACAGGCTGGAAAGTTGGGTAGAAAGGAACCTGATGAGGTTCAACAAAAGCAAATGCAGGGTCCTGCACCTGAGGAGGAACAACTCCATGCAGCAGTACAGGCTTGGGGTGGACCTGCTGGAGAGCAGCTCTGTGGAGAGGGACCTGGGTGTCCTGGTGGACGACAGGTTAACCATGAGCCAGCAGTGTGCCCTGGCTGCCAAGAAGGCCAATGGCATTCTGGGATGCTTCAAGAGGAGTGTGGCCAGCAGGACAAGGGAGGTTCTCCTTCCCCTCTACACTGCCCTAGCGAGGCCCCATCTGGAGGACTGTGTCCAGTTCTGGGCTCCCCAATTCAAGAAAGATGAAGAGCTACTGGAGAGAGTCCAGTGGAGGGCTATGAGGATGGTGAGGGGACTGGAGCATCTCTCCTACGAGGAGAGGCTGAGGGAGCTGGGCTTGTTCAGCCTGAAGAAGAGAAGGCTGCGAGGGGACCTTATAAATGGTTACAAATATGTGAAGGGTGGGTGTCAGGAGCATGAGGCCAAACTCTTTTCATTAGTGCCCAGCGACAGGACAAGGGGCAATGGGCACAAACTGAAGCACAGGAAGAATTTCTTCACTCTGAGCTTGACGGAGCACTGGAACAGGCTGCCCAGAGATTTTTGTGGAGTCTCCTTCTCTGGAGATATTCAAGACCCACCTGGACAAGATCCTGTGCAGCCTACTGTAGGTGACCCTGCTTCGGCAGGAGGGTTGGACTAGATGACCCACAGAGGTCCCTTCCAACCCCGAACATTCTGCGATTCTGTGATTCTGTGATTCTGTAATGCCTGGACGTTTTCTAACTGTTGAACAATTCTTTTTTTCCCTGATTATATCTGAAGAGGCATTACCACTTAATCACCAACAGAATACCAGTTTTAGATGTCTTCACTAAATAAATTAGTTAGAGTGATTTATTCTCTTTTCTCTGTTTTTTTTTTATTTGAATTTTTTTTGTCTTTTTAAAGTTAAAATATTACTGGCTTGATATTGTTCCTATGAGATCCTGAGTAGAATGTGTTAATTCAGGTTTTAAAGCACGAAGATTTCATTCAAACAAATCGTAAGCTGCAAACATAACATAATGATTTCCCTGGGTCTTTCCTAGTTAATTTTTGTATTTTTCAGTTGCTTTTTATATCCCTCTACCAGAAGCTACTTTTGAGATCTTGTACCACAATTTACTGTTATTAACACATTAGATCTTGCCCTTGGCTAGGAAAAATTTTGCAATCTGGCATGGCATGTACTTAGTCACATAATCAGGAAAATATTTTTTGTTATTAACTTATTAAATAGAAAAAGGCATACTCTGGTCTGCTAATCACATTTGTTTATAAAATACAAATTAAATGAAAAAAGGTACAATCTATGAACTATAGATTACTAACTTGAAGATCTACTTATTTAATTGTTGTTCCACTATCACAGGGTTTACTCAACACCATCACACAGTTATTATACACTGGTTCAATTCCCATGACATGAGGTTTTTCAACTGATAACGTACAAGTTTCATAAACAGCTATTGTGTCTCCTAAGATATCAACACCAAAAGAAATAGCTGTTGTGCAGAATGTCTATGAAGGAAGTGCGATAGCATAGCACCTCTACTACAGAAAGTATTACTTCCCTACTATTGTACAGTCTATGGGTTAGTTGTTCAATATTGTGGGAAATCTACAGGAATCAATACATCACAGGGAGATTCAATGAAGGGAACAATATTATAAAAGGCTGATCTTGGGTAAGAACATTTTTTTCTTTGGACCAGGGTAATGTACTTGTATAAATACTAAATACATATCTGTGCAAAGAACATACACCTTATTGTGACTTGAAAATGAAACCCAATTATATAAGTCAAAGCATTTTTACAAGATGTGTCTGAATCCACAGAATGTAATAAGCAAAAGAAGGTGTATGTCAAGCACAGAGTGTACTCCTTTATCTTTGTTATCTAAATTAATATCTTTAGAAATGCAAGGTCTGTTGTTATTCTGCTTAATTCCAAGTATTCCAACAAAGCAACTCCTTTGGCACTAACATATTGGTATTTAGCATTTTAGCTCTTAATACAAAAATACGAAACAACACAGGCTACACAGAAATTGTTAACAGAAGACTTCTCTTTATCTTTACAGGTAAAATGTTTAATGTCAAGACATAGATAAGCTGAGTTCAGATTCAAAATAGTGCTGAGTATATCTGCTGAAAAGAATAATTTTAGGAGCAGCTAAAAGACAGATGTAAAAAAATGAGGGCAAATAAAACTCTCCTTTTTACTATTACTGTTTTGTTGGTCTGTTATACTAACATATTTTTATTAGGAAGCTCCAACTGAATCATAATCTACATACTGTTCAATCAACAATTTCCACTGCCAAAATAAAGTGCAAATAAAGCCCTGGGAGTGTTACTATAATGGATGAAAAGGGGGAAAAAATATCCAGCAGACACATTGTCAGCCTAAAACATCTCAGAATAGTTTAAGACAGATTATTAGATATGTTCATATTATTTTGATCTCCAAGCTAGAAGTACTATTGCCTTCCTATGAGAATATTTTTATGAGACAACAGCAAAATGGCCAGTGTATTTTCAGAGTATCTTGGAAGACTGACAAAGACATTTTACAGTAAGTAATGAGTAACATACTGAAAAGATCCTCATGAGGTACACACAGGCCCACTTCTCCAGCTTGTCCAGGTCCCTCTGGATGGCATCTTGTCCTTCTGGTGTGCCAGCTGCACCTCTCAGCTTGGTGTCATCTAATAACTTGCTGAGGTTGCACTTACTCTTGCTATCGATGTCATTGATGAAAATATTAATCTACACTGGTCCCAGTATGGACCCCTGCCGGACACCACTTGCCACCAGCGTCCATTTGGATGTCAACCCTTTGACCACAATCATCTTCCAACCAATTCCTTAGCCACCAGAGAGTCTACCCATAAAGTCCATATTTCTTCAATATAGAGAGAAAGATGTTGTGGGGGACCGTGTCAAAGGCTTCACAGAAGTCCAGGCAGATCACACTTCTAGCTCTTCCCTTGTGCAATGATGTAGTCATGCCACCATAGCAAGCCACAAGGTTGGTCAGGCAGGGCTAGCCCTTCGTGAAGCCGTTCCGGCTGTCTTGAATCACCTCCCTGTCCTCCAAGTGCCTTAGCATAGCTTCTCGGAGGATCTATTCCACGATCTTAATTTTTGTATCATTTTAATTTCTAGGTCAGTCCTTGCCTAGAACAAGATGTCTTATGTGAAATAAACTATTATTATTGTTAAACAAACCTGAAAATAATTAACATTTTCTTTACTGTGTCTTTTTCCATAAATAAACCTCAATGACATTAGTGAGTTACTAGCCTTCAGTTCTTTATTCTGCGATTTCTGACTTATCTTTTCCATTATTTTTCACTGGAATCAGTAAAGAGTCAGCAGGCTTACAAGTACCTAAGTCACCTGCTTGCCATTTTAAAATATTGGCACAACACTATCTTTCTTCTAACCTTGTGGAACTTCTGCAATATTTTAAGACTTACTGAAAATCAATATTAATAGTAGAAGAAAGTTCTCTGTCAGCTTTCTTAAAACTTTTGGATTAAAATTTCCTGAAACCATTGGTCTCTAAATTCTTCTAACTTGTTAAAAAGTGTTCTATTACTTTGTTATATGTTTCTTTTCCCCAAATGAAAATCATAAATCTAAAATTTTTGAAATCTTCTGCATTATTATCAGTATTTTTACTGTTCCCATATACCAAATAAATGATATAATAGATGGGTTTATCTTTATTCCTAAGATACTTTAAATTTCTCTTTCTCGCGTTTCTTTTTTTCTAGTCACATTTTCACCTTGTTCTCGTGTTTAAATTTCAGATTTCCATACATGTATATGAATATAAATTTTACATGCATCTCAGTGTGTGTATAGGAACACAATAAAAATGCAACGGTGAAAAAAGCTTTAGTCTTGATTCATGTCACAGGTCAATTTATTCTTACAGGTTTTGTTTCTGTGGGTTACGAGCCTTTAGGATCTTTCTTTTCAGCTGGACCATTTTCAGGGCATGCACTAATGTATATTTTCATTCCCAAAAAGTAAAATACATGGAATTTGGTTGTGTGTCTCTAATTTTAAATAAACTTTATTATCAAGTGTACTGATGGTGCTATGAACATAAACATGTTCATCCAACTTGCTCTCTAAAACTGAATCAGAGTATCTATTCCAAATTAGTTATCTTTCCTCAAGAAACATCTATTATTTTATGTATTCTGGAGTGTTTTTAACAGCACAGAGACAAAAATCTGCAGGGTAGTGTAGGAGAAAAAGCATTACATGGAAGATACAGAAGACTATTGTAACTGAGGGAGATAATTTTCACGATATTAACCCGTATCGTTGTTCATTCCTTCACATTTAAACCAACCTATTGTGCATATAAATAATGAACTTTCACAATAATAAGTGTTCCTTTAACACACATAAGACATTAAAGAGATAGTGGCTCTTTCATTTGATGTACTAACACCAGACTGAGAGACTGACAAGACCAAAGCAATGAAGGAATGAAGGGGATTAAGTGATAAAATCCTGTGTTCCATGTCATAGTTTCTTATACAGAATCACACAGAATCACAGAATGTTCGGGGTTGGAAGGGACCTCTGTGGATCATCTAGTCCAACCCTCCTGCTGAAGCAGGGTCACCTAAAGCAGGCTGCACAGGACCTTGTCTAGGTGGGTCTTGAATATCTCCAGAGAAGGAAACTCCACAAAATCTCTGGGCAGCCTGTTCCAGTACTCCGTCACCCTCAGAGGAAAGTTCTTCTTCATGTTCAGACGGAACTTCTAATTCTTCAGTTTGTGCCCATTGCCCCTTGTCCTGTCACTGGGCACCACTGAAAAGAGCTAGGCCCCTTCCACCTGACACCCACCCTTTAGATATTTATAAGCATTTATTAGGTCCCCTCTCAGACTTCTCTTCTTCATGCTGAGCAAGCCCAGTTCCCTCAGCCTCTCCTCATAGGAGTGATGCTCCAGTCTCCTCATCATCCTCATAGCTCTCCTCTGGACTCTTTCCAGTAGCTCCTCATCTTTCTTGAATTGGGGAGCCCAGAACTGGACAGAATACTCCAGATGGGGCCTCACTAGGGCAGTGTAGAGGGGAAGGAGAACCTCCCTCGACCTACTGGCCACACTCCTCCTAATGCATCCCAGGATCCCAGTAGCTTTCTTGGCAGCCAGGGCACACTGCTGGGTCATGGTCAATGTGTTGTCCACCAGCACTCCCAGGTCCCTCTCCACAAAGCTTCTCTCCAGCAGGTCCGCCCCAAGCCTGTACTGCTACATGGAGTTGTTCCTCCCCAGGTGCAGGACCCTGCACTTGCCCTTGTTGAACTTCATCAGGTTCCTCTCTGCCCAAATTTCCAGCCTGTCCAGGTCACGCTGAATGGCAGCACAGCCTTCTGGTGTATCTACCACTCCTCCCAGTTTTGTGTCATCAGCAAACTTGCTGAGGGTACATTCTAACTCTTCATCCATGTCATTGATGAAGATATTGAATAAGACTGGGCTGAGTACTGACCTCTGGGGGACACCACTAGTTACAGGCTTCCAACTAGACTCAGCGCTGCTGATGACAACCCTCTGAGTTCTGCCATTCAGCCAGTTCTCAATCCACCTCACCGACCACTCATCCAGCCCACACTTCTTGAGCTTCCCTAAGAGGATGTTAAGGGAAACCATTTCGAAAGCCTTGCTGAAGTCTAGGTAAACAACATCCATGGCTCTCCCCTCATCTACCCATCCAGTCATGCCATCGTAGAAAGCTATCAGATTGGTCAGGCATGATTTCCCCTACCTGAAATCATAATTCAGTGGTAGGATTTCACTGCTGCAGAAGTGATGCACTGGAGTGCTCTATGGTGTTCTGAGCATCAGGGAGTAAGCAACAAACTTTGGATTTCAACACATGCTAAAGCCATAAGGCATTTATGGCTCATGCACTTAGGTCTTGGGGCAGAGTGGGAGAATTCTGCAGATACAAAGAGGAGAGGAGCTGTTTTCTGTAATTTATAATGGGGAAAGATTCTCTATAGAGTTTCCTAAGTGTCAAAAACATTGTCAATGTAGACTGTACTAAATAAAGTCAGGCTTCAACACTAGGGTTTCTTGTGCCTGTAAAAACCCATGATGTATTTTCATAAACTTGAACAGTACTATTTTGTCTCAGTAGATTGCAAATTGTTATTTAGAAAAGAAAAATAAAGCAAAAAAAATAGTTTGTGAAGAAAAAAACAACTTAGGCAAAAAATAAGTCTTTTAAATGGTTGCAAATATGAAATTCAATTAACTTTTGATATAACATGAACTAAGTGTAAGGAATACTGAAAAAATCAGCATGAATTTCCATGTAATCCTGTTAAAGACTACACCACTGAATACAACTGAGCATCTATTAAGTTCATGCACTGAAGATAAGTAATATTTAAGCTTGAGCAAATTGGTTGGGTGATTGGGTGACTTGTGTTGAATATGTCAATTAACTTTGTGAATAGCGTTTATGTGCAGGCAGGGACACATCACCTGCATGATTTGGCCCTTTACTATAGCTGAGGATACTATGGTTTTAAGGATCATTGGTTTTACTACATTGAAAGTTACTGGTGTTTATAGTCACCTGTAAATGTCCACCAGCTTGACTGAACATTAATAATGTCACAGAGATAGCCCACAACTAAAATCTCATATCCAAATGGATGAGAGTTTTGGTTTTGTTATTTTATTTTTCTTTGATTTAAAATTTCAAACTCACAGATCTAATTCTATCTCCAGATATTTCTTGACATCATTTAATGGGCTGTCATTCTGACAAATATTCATCTCAGGAAGAAGACATTGATGAAATCCTTCAAGATCACGTATTTAATAAGACTAAAAGTGCGAACTGATAAAATACATGTCAGCACACTAGCAGTGTGCCATAACCCAGTACACTCTCCACAGTCACTCATATTTTAACTAAGAAGATACTTTATAGAAAACAGCATCTGATTACAGTATGTTTATATTAGGATATTTTGATACATCATCATTTCACTGTGTCTCTTTTCCAGCTCTGTACTCTGGGCATGACAGCTTTTAATGCCATAGCTCATAAAGCTCCGTTCATAATGCTCAGCAGGTATTGGAAAGTATCTACCATAAATGTCCTCAGCCATCAAGCTAGATTGCCTGTACACTGAGATAAGAAACTTTACAAAAAGTATGATATTGTCACAAAAGTAAAGAAATAGTGAGGCTGGAGAAAAATCAGTTAATTTTCTTGAGGATTCTTTGTAGAATGAGTGAGGAAAGTACACAGTAAAGGATGAGTACTTAAACAATCTCTGGATTAACACCAATTGCAGATGGTTAATCTATGAACACAATGGTTTGTAAAAAAACTCAAAGTATTATGATTCTTTGTATTCTTAAATTTCTCAACCTTTCTGTTAGCATCTATTTAATATCACTTATGGTAGGCGTGCAGAAAGTTGTCTGTCAATGAAATTATCTAATCTCATCTAAAAGGTACTTCCGTTTGTTTCTCTTTTCTTTGATGGTAAGAAGTAAAAGTTTCATTTGATTTTATTTTAATAATTCCAAGAATTCACCAGCAGCTGAGATGTATTATAAAGCCATTTCAGAGAGTCTTGGTAGATAAGTGGCTCTCAGTTGCCCATAGACTATTTAATTGATCTATGTCAAAGGTGACAAAGAAAGAAAAAAAAAGGACTGGAGAGGACGTAGGACTGGAAAAATAATATTAAGAGAAAGCTGTTTAATTCTTTCAGGGCAGGATTTTGTTTGTATTAACTATGTAAGCAAGAAATAGAAGTCTTGTTACTCTATGCAGGAATACATAGGAATGCAGATGAATGAGGGATACTCATCCAACTTCAATTTACAGAATAGATTTCTGATACCTATGTGTGAAATGAATTAGTTACCTAAAACAACCTATTTCCACAAGACCCCAAGCAGTAAAACCATAAAAATACGTATTCGGTTTTATATATATATATACACATGCTTATTCTCTTTTCAAATATGGAAGGTAAACTGAGGAGTCAGAACTGTACCTCTCTGCGTATACTTACTCAGCAGTCAGATTCTAGGCTGTAGCTTAGAAAAAGCACCAGACAGCACCAAATAGAGTGGCAATCCTTGTGCTGCATCTTTGTTCTCAAAACCACAAAATACATTGAACATCGGCATTCAAGATGACCAAGATTTTTCATAAAAGAGGAGCTGGATTCAGTGGAAAATACAGATTGATGAATGGAAAATGTTCAGAAGTATATTCCAGTTTTATAATTAGCCTGTAGGAAATATTTCTCAGCTTCCAGTAGGCAAGGTCATACCAGTAAATAAAAGCGTGTAACAACCAATAGCTTGTGGATTAGGGTGCTTCTCTGGAGTACTTCACATTCTTGTGGTACATGGCTGTTGAAACTTTCCTCATTTTTGAAACTTGCATTCCCTAATTAACAGTGGAAACTTTCCCAAAATTTTCAATAGCTTTCTAGTCCTGGATGATAATTCTTTTAGTAAAAATATTCAGAATGGCATTGTACTTGGAGACATGTGTTCCTCTGGGCAATAGGAACTACTGACCTGTCACTCATCTCCTTGCATGGGAAGATCATGGAACAGATTCTCCGATAAGCTATGCTAAGGCACCTGGAGGACAGGGAGGTGATTCAAGACAGCCAGTATGGCTTCATGAAGGGCAAGCCCTGCCTGACCAACCTTGTGGTTTGCTATGATGGCGTTACTACTTCAGTGCACAAGGGAAGATCTAGAAGTGTGATTTGTCTGGACTTCTGTAAAGCCTTCGATACGGTCCCCCACAACATCATTCTCTCTATATTGGAGAAATATGGACTTGATGGGTGGACTCTCTGGTGGCTAAGGAATTGGTTGGAAGGTCACACTCAGAGGGTGGTGGTCAATGTCTCGATGTCCAATTGGACATCTACGACAAATGGTGTCCGGCAGGGGTCCATACTGGGACCAGTGTAGATTAACTTTTTCATCAATGACATTGACAGTGAGATCGAGTGCAGTCTCAGCAAGTTATTAGATGACACGAAGCTGAGCGGTGCAGCTGGCACACCAGAAGGACAAGATGCCATCCAGAGGGACCTGGACAAGCTGGAGAAGTGGGCCTGTGCGTACCTCATGAGGATCAACGAGGCCAAGTGCAAGGCCCTGCTCATGGGTTGGGGCAACCCTCGCTATCAATACAGGCTGGGGGATGAAGGGATTGAGAGCAGCCCTGCTGAGAAGGACTTGGGGGTACTGGTGGATGAATAGCTGGACATGAGCCATCAGCATGCCCTCGCAGCCCAGAAGGCCAGCCGTATTGTGGGCGGCATCAAAAGCAGTGTGGCCAGCAGGTCAGGGGAGGTGATTCTGCCCCTTTATTCTGCTGTCGCGAGACCCCACCTGGATGGAGTCCTGTGTTCAGCTCTGCAGCCCCCAGCACAAGAAAGACACGGCACTGTTGGAGCGGGTCCAGAGGAGTGCCACAAAAACGATCCAAGGGCTGGAGCACCTCTCCTACAAGAACAGCCTGAGAGAGTTGAGGCTGTTCAGCCTGGAGAAGAGAAGGCTGTGGGGAGACCTTACTGAGGCCTTTCACTACTTAAAGGGGGCCTACAGGTAAGATCAGGAAAACATTTTCCACAGGGCTTGTTGTGATCGGATAAGGATTAATGTTTTTAAATAAGGGAGGGCAGATTAAGACTAGATATAAGGAAGAATTTTTTTACCATAAGGGTGGTGACACACTGGAAGGAGTTGCCCAGAGCGGCAGTGGAGGCCTATTCCCTGGAAACATTCAGGGCCAGGTTGCATGGTGCTCTGAACAACATGGTCTATTTGAAGATATCCCTGCTCACTGCAGGGGGTTGAGCTATATGGCCTCTGAAGGTCCCTTCCAACCCAAAGCATTATGTGATTCTGTGTTACTAAGACACAGTCATCCCTTGGTCCATATCCAGGTCTACATCCAGGATAGAATCATTTCTCTACAGATATATATTAAGAGGGTATTTTTCAAACTTATCACTTTTTTTAAAAAATATGTATATGTTTATAATTCAGCATTAAAAGGCCTGCATTTAGGCCTGGGAGAGGTGGGTTTGGGGATCAAACAGAAAGCCTTCTATCTGCTCTGTAGAGATACTTTCTTTTCTTTCTCCCAAGTAGCAATTTCAATTGTTTTAATCTTGCACTTATAAACATAGTTGTATTTCATTGGAGGGTAGTTTCCAAAAAGGCAATTCACTGTGGGAATTGCTGTAATGAAAAACATTACCTTCCACTTGTGATTCATACTGACAAGTCCAGTCTGTTTTGTCAAAAGTTGTTTCTTCTTCAGCTTGGCCTCAGTAATAACAGAAACACTTCATTGACTTCGGACTGCTTCAGTGAAACCAAGATCTGAAATAAAAAGAGGAAAAAACACAACGAAACAAAACAAGCCAAAACAAAGAGCATTTTCTTCCCAATATTATACTTGGACATTTCTCACATAAAAAAACCCGTGCTTCTTAAGTGTAATATGTAAGCATACATGACGCATTCATTGGTTTTATATAAACAATATGGCTTAGTGTTTATGGAGATGACATTGGGTATAACAGCTGATGTAATTGGTTTAAAAATGCAGGGACCATGAAATGTCAGTGAGATTTCAGCATTTACTATCTGCAAAATGAATTACCTTCGAAAGTCAGCATTATTAGATATTATAAATGTTACAGGATCAAATTACTGTATCCCATTACTTTATGAAAGTAGCTAGGCTAATAGAAATTCAGTAAAATCATTCACAAATATTTTTCCTATTAACTATTTTATAGGTATGGATTTGTACCAGTACTGAAACTGAATACAGGACTGGGACATATTCATACCTTTAAAATAAGAAATAGAAAAAAATATTTGTGAATTATTTTATTGAAACTCTAGCCTGATATTTATAACCGAAAATATCTGTTATAGTTGCTGAGCAAGAAATGGCTTTTGCTTTTATTGAAGGGCCTAATAAGGCAGCCTAAGAAAAAATCAGACAGATCCTATAATGAAATTTACATTTTAATGAAAGTATGAACACACTGTTTTTCCTATCATTAATAAACTTGTTTTTAATGAATTACAAAACAAGTTCATGGAACAGAAATCCTCTTCTCCATGAATCATTTCCTTCTGCTTGCGTTGCAGAAACAGAACTAAAGAAAACATGCAGCTTTTTTTTTCATGTGCATTTTTCTTTGTCTTGACATAAGCTTTCAGTTACAGACCACATATTCTTGTCTTAGTACGTACAAAACTATAGATGCTTTCATAGTCTGTATAGTAGAAAATGAAAAGTAGCAGGAAAATCATCAGAAATATCCACTTTAAGATTATCTTTTACTTCTACCTAAATGTCACCTTGGCCTCCTGTTCAGACTAGTCTCAAGGCTAGAAGTCAAAAGCAAGAGAATCCCTGGCATCTGTTGTGGTCATCTCAGATCCTGCCCAGCATGTGTGCTTTTAAAACAAATCTGACCTGTGCAGACAACTTTACTGATGAAAACATTATCGTTTTAGAGAGCTTACTACCCTTACTCAGCCCTTCCAGACAAGCTTATCTGGTTCCTACAATTACTTATTCATTTATTTACCTTTCCTTGAAAGGCAGTAATACTAAGTCCCTTCAGAAAGACCAATTTAGGCAGTAACTCACAATGCAAAGATGGAGTAAGTAGAGTTTGAAAAGGTATTGTAAAAATTAAATTGTTAGAAAAAATTCTATGAAAGAAACAGAGAAAAGTAATCATGCTTCAGGTTTCGAATGTGTACTTTGTTCATACATATACAAACATATGTAGTTAACACAGCATGTCCATTGGGAAGTGTAATTTATTTTTCCTAGGATTCACTGTTCTAAGAGAAAGGTCTCTAATTCCCAGTAATTTCATGTACTAATACTAAAGTGCAGCTTCAACTAACAAGTCATGAAAAAACCTGAACAAATTCACAGAATCACAGAATCACAGAACGGTAGGGATTGGAAGGGACCTCTGTGGGTCATCTAGTTCAACCCTCCTGCTGAAGCAGGGTCACCTAAAGCAGGCTGCACAGGACCTTGTCTAGGTGGGTCTTGAATATCTCCAGAGAAGGAAACTCCACAAAATCTCTGGGCAGCCTGTTCCAGTACTCCGTCACCCTCAGAGGGAAGAAGTTCTTCCTCATGTTCAGACGGAACTTCTAATTCTTCAGTTTGTGCCCATTGCCCCTTGTCCTGTCACTGGGCACCATTGGAAAGAGTTTGGCCTCATCCTCCTTGACACCCACCCTTCAGATATTTATAAGCATTTATTAGGTCCCCTCTCAGACTTCTCTTCTTCAGGCTGAACTAACCGAGCTCCTTCAGCCTCTCCTCATAGGAGAGATGCTCCAGTCTCCTCATCATCCTCATAGCTCTCCTCTGGACTCTTTCCAGTAGCTCCTCATCTTTCTTGAATTGGGGAGCCCAGAACTGGACAGAATACTCCAGATGGGGCCTCACCAGGGCAGTGTAGAGGGGAAGGAGAACCTCCCTCGACCTACTGGCCACACTCCTCCTAATGCATCCCAGGATCCCAGTAGCTTTCTTGGCAGCCAGGGCACACTGCTGGGTCATGGTCAATGTGTTGTCCACCAGCACTCCCAGGTCCCTCTCCACAGAGCTGCTCTCCAGCAGGTCCGCCCCAAGCCTGTACTGCTACATGGAGTTGTTCCTCCCCAGGTGCAGGACCCTGCACTTGCCCTTGTTGAACTTCATCAGGTTCCTCTCTGCCCAAATTTCCAGCCTGTCCAGGTCACGCTGAATGGCAGCACAGCCTTCTGGTGTATCTACCACTCCTCCCAGTTTTGTGTCATCAGCAAACTTGCTGAGGGTACATTCTAACTCTTCATCCATGTCATTGATGAAGATATTGAATAAGACTGGGCTGAGTACTGACCCCTGGGGGACACCACTAGTTACAGGCTTCCAACTAGACTCAGCGCTGCTGATGACAACCCTCTGAGTTCTGCCATTCAGCCAGTTCTCAATCCACCTCACCGACCACTCATCCAGCCCACACTTCTTGAGCTTCCCTAAGAGGATGTTAAGGGAAACCATTTCGAAAGCCTTGCTGAAGTCTAGGTAAACAACATCCATGGCTCTCCCCTCATCTACCCATCCAGTCATGCCGTCGTAGAAACCTATCAGATTAGCCACGAATGATTTCCCCTTAGTGAATCCATGCTGATTACCCCTGATAAATTGTTTCCTAACAAAAAAACAAAGAAAAACCTCTGCAATTTTTTGGTTAAACTACTAATCTGTTTCACTAGCTGGTTACAGAGAGGTAATTTTGGGAAGTGTCTTTATACCGCTGTTACTGTTGCAGTTATGTCTGTGGACGGCAACAAAGGGCCATGCGGTCACTCTATTGCCCCTCCCCACACTGGGGCAGGAAGGAAAATTGGAAGAAAAAGACAAAACTCATGGGTTGGGATGAGGGCAATTTAATAAAACTGCCAAAAAAAGAGAACAGTAGCAACAATAATACTGATAAGGAGAATGCACAAAGCAAATGGTGATATGAAAAGATCAACTCTCACTGCCCGGTGTCCCGCATGCTCCCAAGCAGCGATTAAGTTCCCCCTCAGGCCAGTTCCCACCCTCAGAACTGAGCTAGATGGCACATGGTATCAAATACCCTGTTTTGTTTGGCCAGTTTGGGTCAGCCATTCCAGCTATGTCCCCTTCTGGCTTCTTGTGAAAATTAACCCTGTCCTGGCAGAGCTCAGAACAGTTACCCTCCCAATGTAAGCTCCCCCTATTGCTAAATTCAGAGGCAGTTCTACAAAAAAACTTGATCTTTCATACCCACAATCCTGACGTGGCAGAATCAAAAAAAACTCAGATGTTACAATATCATCTTCCAGGAAGACCCCCAGTGGAGCACTGATTAACATCCCCTTTACTTTCAAGCCTGCTAGTCTGCATACGCTATTGACTTGTCCCTACCTCATTGTACTGGTTTTGGCTGGGATGGAGTTAATTTTCTTCATAGCAGCTTGTATGGTGCCATGTTTTAGATTTTTGACCAAAGCAATATTGACAACACGGGGATGTTTTAATTATTGCTGAGCAGTGCTTACACAGCATCAAAGCCTCCTCTGCTTCTCATGATGCTCCACCAGCAAGTAGGCTGGGGGTGAGTAAGAAGTTTGGAGGAGACAGAAGTGGGACAGCTGACCCGAAATGACCAAAGGGATATCCCATAATATATGTCATGGAGCTCAGCAAATAAGCTGCAGGGAGGAAGTAGGAAAGAGGAATGTTTGGAGTCATTGTGTTTGTCTTCCCAAGTAACTGTTACGTGTAATGAAACCCTGCTTTCCTGAAACTTGATATTGGACAGAAAGGCTTAGGTCATAGTGACACCATTTAATTTAAGCCTGACTACTTTGTACAGACAATGTATGCCTTACTAATGACTATGCCCTTGAAAAGCAGCTGACAGACTGATAAAAGGGGAACATACTGCCCAGAAGGCACCAAAATCTGGATGATTGCCGAAGATGCATGAAGTTACAAAAATCTAAGTTAACTAGCAAAAAGGTAAAGGTGGCAGAGGGAGATCGCGACCACTGCACTCAGTTCAGAACCAGAAAGATTGCACTCCCCAGCTTTTGAAAATGCGTAGTTAAAAAAAGAAGGAATATGCCTTTATTATGACTGCATAAGATGATGAGCCAGTCAGAAAGTAATGAGTAATTAGTTTTTATAAGAGTACATACTCCTTGTGACTCTGTTAAGCAGTGTGCTAGCTTTGTGCAATTATAACCTAGCACCCATATATGCACAAATATGCCATAAAGAATATCTCTTCTTCATATACTGATGTATCACACACAGGGTAAATGACCCCACCTTTGAGGAAGAAAAATGGCTAATCATCCGGCTGCCAATGAGTAGTGAGAAAATTCCATGGTTTTACTTGTTTGGACATGCAGCTTTTGCTTTACCTAGTAAACTGTCTTTATCTCAATGAATGGGTTTTCTCACTTTTAGCATCCCATTTCTCTCCCTCGTTCCACCAGGGAGGACTGAAAGAGCAGCTGTGTGGGGTTCAGCTGGCTACCAGGTTTAAACCACAACACTGGTGTACTATGTGTCAAACATCATTACTGTATTGATTTAAGACCATGACATTTACTCTTCTTCCAATACACTCAAAAATATTTCAGTCTTAAAAAATTGATGTATCATAGGGTGTATTATTGTAGATTTAGTTAAAACAACAAAATCTTGATATATGTCAGGTGAGTGATTTCCATCAGTTCTTTCATATTTAAGAATGACATTGCTAATCATTGAGGCCTTTATTTTTCCAGACTCATTTTATTTTCCTTTACTATTTTCAACACAATAACAAATCAGAAATTCCTTCTATGCAAGGAATGTGAGAAATATTTTGAGTAGTATATTTTGCAATACTTCAGGATAATAGTTTAAAATTACAGTGAATAGTGTAGATTTTACTGCAAAAATATTCAAATGTTAGCAAAAATACATCTATGACTAATTATTTTTGCTCAGCACCTTTCAGGTAACTGCCAACTGGTAACCCAGATATCAATAGAAAGGAAAGTATCCACCCTATTGTCTCATTAAACTCAGCAGAACTGGAAAAGCTTTCAAAAGTGCGTGCAAATTTAGACATAGTTCTGTTTAAGCAGATACTCTCCAAACACCTTCCAAAGCTCACACTCAACTCTAAGAAGATTTCAGCTCTTCATGACAGATTTCAAATATAAAGCATCTATGGCCATATGAAGTCTCCTGCTGCGGTCACTAACACAGCAACAGAACTGTATATTTGGACAAACTGACATTTAAGTTAAATAACAAAATAAGATGGGGTGGAAAACAAGTGTCTGACAAGTCTGAAAGAAACTTTAGCTGGAGAGATCTGAAACTAAAAAAGTTGCCATCATGTTTATTTAGACAGAAATTTACTTTAGTGACTTAGTTTTTTACCGGTTGTCTTGGTTTCAGCTGGGATAGAGGTAATTTTCCTCCTAGCAACTATTGTGTTTTGGATTTGATATGAGAATCATGTTGATAACACTGATGTTTTCAGTTGTTGCTAAGAAATAAAGGACTTTTTCCAGTTTCTCATATTCAGTTAAGGAGTAGGTGTGCAGGAGCTGGGAGGCAGCAAAGCCAGACAACTAGTCCAAGCTGGTCAGTGGAAATATTCCATACCACAGACAGCATGCTCATTTTATGAACAGGGCTTGGCTGGGGGGCAGGAATCTGCTCTTTTTTCTGTGAGTTAGAATACTATCTAGTCTTTGAGTTTGAACTTTTCTCAGAGTTTGGCTTTTGGGGACTTATGCAAAATTCTTTAGTTTGGCAAAATCTGTGAAATTTTTGAGGTCTGGGAAACCTGTGGGTTCTGCAGTCACTGCTTGGGGACTGGCTGTGAACAGGTTGTCGGGTGGTGAGAAAATTATATTGTATGAGGTTTGTTTTGCATATTCATTATTATCTTTCTTATTAGTTGTAGTGCTGTTAGTATTTCCTTTGCTGTCATACTAAACTGTCTTTATCTCAACCCGTGAGTTTTACCTTTTTCCCCATTTCTCTTCCTCATCCCACTGAGGGAAAGCGGAGGGTCAAGCGAGCAGCTGTCTAGTGCTTAGTTGCTGGCTGCTAGGTTAAACTACAATACCGGTGCATGACACCCTTATGTTCTATGGTGTTTATTTAAAGTCTTAGCAAACCTTTTTGAATTTTACATTTTCTGTGGAAATCATAGTGAACACATTTCATTGGATTTCAAAAAAGCCTTGAGGTCAATCATTGTCTTCTAGTTGATTTCTGCATCTCTCAAAACTATTAGTCATCTAATTAATGAATTCAAATAACATGGATTAGAGCTTTGTACTTTTAGCCCTTAATGCTGGAATTACTGATAAATCACCTTATCTTTCCTGCTTGTATGAGAGACTTTTGATTAATCTTTAAACAGCAGCTGTCATTTCTTAGCATACTTTTTAACTCTTCAAGAGTTCAAATGCTTTTAAAATAGAGCTGCTGTCATTAAGTGATTTTGGTACAAAATATTTAATGAATTTTAGCAAAAAACAAAATTAAATTTTGAAGCACCTTTAAAGAAATCAGTAACCTATGGTTTTCTTAAGATCTTAATAGCCCTTTAGAGTTCTAGGTTGTCTGCCATACTGTTATCAGCGGTCAGTATGAAATTTATGCTGTGAGAGTATATTTGCAAAATTATTGACACAAATCTACGTGGTTTTATTGTTGTATATATATCATAAAAATATACTATATAGAACTATCACACCTAATAGATACTTATTTAAACCTGGACCTAGAAGAAAATTCTTTTTGCGTTTACTTGTCCATTTTTTAATTAATGTTGTTTAATAATCTGTCCTTTTATGTTAACGTAGACATAAGCTCTTCTGCAGGCCCACATATATTACCTGTATTTGGCTGGATTATGACTATGTAACCATCAGCTCACACTATCCTGTATGAATAATTTTTTCCTCTCAATGCTTACTATTGTGTTATAAGGTTTATCATCAACAATTTTATACCATGATAGAGCTTACTCAGAAAACTTTTAACCCTTGGGGGTGCAGTGAAGCACAGTTACAAAGAAATAATCCCTGTTAAAATATATATCCATTAATAGATCAGTTAGCAGTCTATCACATATAAAGCTCTTTAAAAAAATTAATATAGACTTTTCAGCAAAGATAATATCTGGAAACAAAAAAAGCCCCAGCCTTGAGAAATCCAACCATATCAATGAGTGTCCATATCAATCAAATCAAACAAACAACTCTAACAAGCTTACACATGCAAGATGTATTTTCTGTAAAATCTTATTGACTATTTCATGCAAAATCATTCTAAAATTGGTTAAGATTTTTGCTAGTGAAGCCCTTCATTAAACACTTATTCGTGGATACACATGCTGCCTGTAGTTCCTGATGTTCTCTCCTTCATCAACATCATTCCAGGATTTACAAAAATTGCCTCTTCCATTTTTTTTTTAATTTCCTCAGTTAAATAAATACAGATAATAAGCATTGATAAAGTTCCTCAACTGCTACTTTCAAAAAATGAGGAATTTCAGCCAGTTCCTGTCAACTATTTGATTTTACTGCCCTATGTGATTACAGACATTGAACTTTCAGTCCCTGAGATCTCATGGATGATAAATTTGAAAGATTCAAGAATGGACCAAACAAGTTAATCGAGGGAAATCTAACGAGAGTTATGAATGACATAGCAGTCACTTCCTTGTCAGAAGACTCTGGGCTGCAGATGCTTGAAGGATGCACAGCTACTAGGGGGAGGTATCGAACATACTTTCCTTGTTCTCACATTTTTACACATTTGGGCATCATCTGAGACAAGAAATCTAGCTAGAAGAGATCTGTTTTAGAAGTAGCATAGACGACGTCATTGAACTCTGATGATATATTTCAAATACAGAGCAGAAGTTTCTGCTGAGCTTTTCTTCCTTTCCTGTATTACTTGTACAGCTTTATCATTTAGAGCTAGCATCAGATACAGATTGGAATATTTTCTTTTCTTGCTTCTAATACTATCATAAAAGAACTACTTATTTTTCATGCCTTTGGCCTTGCTATTTCATTAAATCTTCAGCTCTTCATGTGCATACACATACACACTACTTCCTGTCCTCATTATCCTCACTTCTCTGCCTCCTTATAGCAATATTTGTATAACATCCTTCTCTTCTTCTTTTGTCCTGTTATACTATTTGCCTGTGGAATTATAACTTTTCAGGTGCCCAGCAGATATCCTGAGAAATTTCCCAGTAATCTACTTTTCTTCACAGTAGTCTAATTTTATCAGCGCAAGTTACTGTGTTACATTGCTTGAATCTTAAAAGAAAGATTGGCAAACCTCTTTAAGTAGAAGAAAGATAAAGCATGCTGTGTATATGCTGTTTCTTGTATATTTTTCATTACAGTTACTGGAATGTTAATGTAATTGCATGCATTGTTATATTCCAAATTATTCCATACCTGTTACTTAATGATTAAACTTAAGAATTCGATGTATACAATGCATATATTTCTGGCCAGTATTTCTGAAAGAATTTGTGGGTTAATTGAGGTGAATAATAGCTTGAACAGTGATATTCCTGGAAATCTGCTCTTTTCAGTTCAGACCTAAAAATTTTCTAAATATATACATGTTATCCTCATTACCCAATAAATTCTTCAAGCAATAAACTTGTGGAATAACAGTGGGTATATTTAATGACTTTGACTAATCTTCAAATTTTTTTTGAAATCTAGGCACCTATCCTCTATTTTGTGGATTCTAGATTGCATTTTGGCTTTGATTTGATTTTTCAGAACAGATGTTAGCAAAATTATAAGATACATAACATGACGCATCTGAAAAAGTTACAGGGTTTCACTTTGCAAAACAAACTTTTCCAGTGAATCCAGGACAAAACCACCAGACTAGTTCAAGCTTCTGGTAGACACAGGAACAATTGTCTTCATGCTGCAGCTAATAACACCAGCACTGAGAATATTTTGTTTATTTCCATACAGTTAATAATCATAAGTTAAGTGAACAGCAGATGTTGTTAACTTTCAACTTCTGTCACTAAAAAGTACATTTCCTCCAGTTCTATTTACTTGTTCCAGCTGCAGTCAGAAATTACATTCTCTATATGTATAGGTATTTACACCTCAAAACCTTCATCTCACTTATCTCTGCACAGTTTCTGAACTACATGAAGTCTACATAATTTGTGGAACATTGATATTTCAGTAATGTATAACCCATAAAGAGACAAAAAGATGCTGTTGAAACTCGTTGAAATGAATACTTAGACGGGCCTACAGGAAGGACGGAGAGGGGCTTTTTACAAGGGTGTGTAGTGATAGGACAAAGGGGAACATCTTTAAACTAAAAGAGGGAAGATTTAGATTAGATATTAGGACGAAATTCTTCACCATGAGGGTGGTGAAACACTGGAAGAGGTTGCCCAGAGAAGCTGTGGCTGCCCCCTCCCTGGCAGTGTTCAAGGCCAGGTTGGATGGAGTTCTGAGTAAGCTGGTCTAGTGGAAGATATCCCTGCTCATGGCAGGGGGATTGGAATTAGATGATCTTTAAGGCCTCTTCCAACTCTTACCATTCTATGATTCTGCGATTCTATGATTCTCTTCTTCATTTTAGTGTATTATAGATTTAAGCATATTATGTTCCCATCCCAAAAGGAAACATAACTCAAGGTTGCATGCCTTGTCATTGCTGGGATATAAGATTTGACAAAGTTTATTTTATGCAATATATGTAAAAAGAAAGACAACCCAGTTAAAGAAGAAAGATAAGAAACACGGAGGAGGAAATATATCTTCCACAACACTTGAGCAAAATGATTACATGGCCTGGGAAAAATCCACAAGGAGGACTTTTGGGATGGTAGTACTCTCTGAAAAATCAGTGTGGATGAGTAAATAATCTCCAGCTGTTTGATTCTGCTTCTGCTCATTAGTGTATGTCTCCCTGGCAATCACTATACGCAGTCTGTCATCAGTTTCCAATCCCAGGTAGAATAACTTCCAGTTCTCTCATTTCCACATGTGATTTGGATAAATCCATTTGGAAGTACTTTCTGGATAACTTTCTGTTATCTAGAGACACTCATCTGTAATTGTTTTCACATCACAAAACATAAAATAGGACTGTCGAGTATATTCTAGTTATCATAGAATCATAGAATCATAGAATGCTTTGGCTCGTCTAGTCCAACAGCCTTGCAGTAAACAGGCACATCTTCAACTAGATCAGGTTGCTCAGAGACATTTCCAACCTGCTCTTGAGTGACCCGTTTCTAGGGATGGAGCCTCCACTACGCTTCTGGGCAACTCCTTCCAGTGTGTCACCACCCTTATGGTAAAAAAATTCTTCCTTATATCTAGTCTTAATCTGCCCTCCCTTATTTAAAAACATTAATCCTTATCCGATCACAACAAGCCCTGTGGAAAATGTTTTCCTGATCTTACCTGTAGGCCCCCTTTAAGTAGTGAAAGGCCTCAGTAAGGTCTCCCCACAGCCTTCTCTTCTCCAGGCTGAACAGCCTCAACTCTCTCAGGCTGTTCTTGTAGGAGAGGTGCTCCAGCCCTTGGATCGTTTTTGTGGCACTCCTCTGGACCCGCTCCAACAGTGCCGTGTCTTTCTTGTGCTGGGGGCTGCAGAGCTGAACACAGGACTCCATCCAGGTGGGGTCTCGCGACAGCAGAATAAAGGGGCAGAATCACCTCCCCTGACCTGCTGGCCACACTGCTTTTGATGCAGCCCACAATACGGCTGGCCTTCTGGGCTGCGAGGGCATGCTGATGGCTCATGTCCAGCTATTCATCCACCAGTACCCCCAAGTCCTTCTCAGCAGGGCTGCTCTCAATCCCTTCATCCCCCAGCCTGTATTGATAGCGAGGGTTGCCCCAACCCATGAGCAGGGCCTTGCACTTGGCCTCGTTGATCCTCATGAGGTACGCACAGGCCCACTTCTCCAGCTTGTCCAGGTCCCTCTGGATGGCATCTTGTCCTTCTGGTGTGCCAGCTGCACCGCTCAGCTTCGTGTCATCTAATAACTTGCTGAGACTGCACTCGATCTCACTGTCAATGTCATTGATGAAAAAGTTAATCTACACTGGTCCCAGTATGGACCCCTGCCGGACACCATTTGTCGTAGATGTCCAATTGGACATCGAGACATTGACCACCACCCTCTGAGTGTGACCTTCCAACCAATTCCTTAGCCACCAGAGAGTCCACCCATCAAGTCCATATTTCTCCAATATAGAGAGAATGATGTTGTGGGGGACCGTATCGAAGGCTTTACAGAAGTCCAGACAAATCACACTTCTAGATCTTCCCTTGTGCACTGAAGTAGTAACGCCATCATAGCAAACCACAAGGTTGGTCAGGCAGGGCTTGCCCTTCATGAAGCCATACTGGCTGTCTTGAATCACCTCCCTGTCCTCCAGGTGCCTTAGCATAGCTTATCGGAGAATCTGTTCCATGATCTTCCCATGCAAGGAGATGAGTGACAGGTCAGTAGTTATCAGGGTCCTCCTTCCTACCCTTTTCATAAATGGGCACGTTTTTTCCCTTCTTCCAGTCATCAGGGACTTCACTTGTCTAACATGACTTTTCAAATATCATGGGGAGTGGCTTGACAACTACATCAGTCAGTTCACTCTGGAGTCTGGGATGCATCTAATCAGTTCCAAGACATTTCTGTCTGTTCATGTTTCTCAGCTGGTCATGAACTGGATCTTCCATTACATCAGGAGGGGTTTTACCCCTCTGGTCCCCATGTTGTTGTCCATTGACTTAGGAGAATTAAGGAGAGAGGTAGCCAGTGAAGAGTGAGACAAAATTTTGTGGAGTACATCAGCCTTTTCGTCTGTTGATATTAGGTCACCATTCTTGTTCTTCAGGGTGGGTACGCTTTGTTTAACCTTCCTTTTCAGCTTGACATACCTGTAGAAGCCCTTCTTGCTATTCTGAGCATCCCTCACCAAATTCAGCTCCAGCCAATTCTTGGCCCTCCTGACCCCATCCCTACACAACTGGGCAGCATTCCTGTACTCTTTCCAGTTTTCCTGTCATTGTTTCCACTGCCTCTGCAGTTCCCTTTTGCTCTTTAGTTTGACCAGCAATTTTTAATTCAGCCATGTTAGTCTCTTTCCTTCCTTGCCTGATTTCTTACACCTGGGGACTGAGAACTCTTGTGCTCAAAGGAAAAAATCCTTAAAGATCTTCCAACTCTGTTCTGCTCCCCAGTCCCTGAAGATTGTTTCCCAGGAGGCCTTATAGACTAACTTTTTGAAGAGCTGGAAGTTTGCTTTCCTGTATTTTAGGGTCTTGACTATACTCACCTGACTATACTGACCTTTCCCATATCCCTCAGGACTATGAACTCCACTAATGTGTGACTACTGCAGCCCAGGCTGCCTCCAGTCTGGACATCACCGATGAGCTCACTTTCACTGGTGACCACCAGGTCCAGTATCATATCCCCTCAGGTAGGGCTGTCTATCATCTGGCTTAAGAAGTTATCCTCAATACACTCTGGGAGTCTATACACTAGGCTTCCTGCAGCAACGTAATCACATACATATGAGAATGTTCTTTCTTTTTCTCTATTTTGAAATCATATCATAAGCATTAACTTAGTAGTTATTTTTTAACTCTAATTTACCGTCATTCTTTCCTTTTATTCTGCTTCAAATGGATACCTGAACATTTCACTAGGGGTGACGTTTTTATTGTGACTCCCTATTCACCTTCTCTATACCATTTATTGGGGAAGTTTTATCAGATCACAGTTGTATTACCATTGTAAAGAACTCCATTGTATTTAGCCTGCTTTGTATGGAAACTCTTCCACCTCTCTCACTATTACTGCCATCCTACTTCCAGCCTTTTCTTCTTACTTTAGGTACTTTTTAGCTAAAAATTCATGTAATAGTCTAAGTGTGGCTACATCAGGTTTATAAACAGTGTTGTAATAAAGTTAATCGACCACAGTACAAAAGGGTGGCAGAGAAGTAGGATTTTTCTACTTAAATATGTATGACATATTTGAAAAGAACAGAAGAGTGCAGTACAACCAGGTCATAAATTACTTTTAAAATTCAGAGAAGATGTGGCTCAAAGAGAAACAGACTAAAGAAGTTAGCAGCAGTCATGCAGTTGTTGCTTATTGTTTTATGACGGCAAGGCAAAATTAGTTGACAAAAACTTGATATTATCGATAGTTTCACCTATCATGTACTTGAGTGCTCATGCTTAGACCTTGTGATCATTTTATAATTTGTTTTTTTATAATTTCTTTTTTGTCAGAAAATACTGATTTCAAAACTAGGTCTGACAGAAGAAATATATCATCCTTTGGAGAGAGAATTTCTGAACAAGACTACAAGCAGACACAGGAAAGAAGAATTATTCTTAGTTCAGTTGCTATGACTTTCAGCAGAGATTCAGTCAGACACAGCTTCCTATTTAATTAGATTCATGCTTTGTCTGGGTGACCTTGGGCAGAGGTCTAGCCACACTATTTGCTGGAATATCCTCCAGCCTGCAACTAGCACAAAAAGCTGGTTCTTTGGACTATATTTTACAGCACACATCAAGAACACGTTCACTTTTCAGGCTGATTGATACGTCTCAGCAAATTTGGGGATTTTTAGCAGATTTTACCTATTCTAACTGCTCTTGCATGTGTGCCATGACTGACACTGAATGAGGAATCTGTAGTGTGCCAATGCCAGCTACAACGAGCAGAGACAGTGAGCTGAATTCAGGCTGTCAATAAAAGAGATGTGCATGTTGGTGTTGGTTTCACGATCACCTCAGTCTTCTCTCTAGTTAGATAAATACAAACCTAACAACTCAGATCAGAGACAGCCATTTTCCACTCTGGAGGTTTGTACTGTAACGATCAGTAACTATACTGAACTCTTGTTAATATTTCAACAACTCACATTTTTGTTTTGAACAGCAAGTTTCACACTCCACTGAGTACACTGGAGTTCACTGGAACAGCTTCTAGGCATGTGGAGTTTAGTTTCATATATGTCTAAGTCTGATCCATCTATGGGTAAATTCCACAAATGATGAGAAACCTATAATGATGTAGATTTTCCTTTAAAAACAAACAAGAAAAAAGCACAAGGATAATCACATCCTCTTTTAAAAAGCCAGACTTAGGTTTTTGAATAGCTCTAGTCATTCTATGAAGTGTATAATTTTCTTGTATGGAATGAAATGTTAATTTTCTGAAGATATGGCTGTCATGAATCCACCTGACTGACAGTTTTTAACCAGATTTATGTCAGTTATAGTAGAAAGACTGAAAGCTTGTATTATTTGCAAGCAAGCAGAATACTATTTATTTTAGAAAGACATCTTGAGCTGCACACCGGTAATGAAGATAGCAACAAACACAAGTCGCTTCCCGACATACTGGCAGCGCTGCTATTCCTTTGCTTAGCTGCACGTTTCCACCACTAAAAGGTTATGTCCCAATGGGGCACTTAGGTGAAGGCAGTCAGTATTTCCAGAAATGCAGACAGTTATTTTATAATCGCAACCTAAACCAAAATCCCCCCCAAGAGGGTCAGGACATTTTTCAACACTTTGGCTTCCCGACATTGTTGCATAAAGCAATTTAAGCTTGATTTTACTTAGTACCCTGCCTTTAAAGAAAGGTGCCTGACATTAGAGTTTCTTCAAAGAAATAAAAAAGAAGGAAAATGAAAGAAAAGGGAAGAAAAATAATTAAGCTTATAGTGGTTTAAGTCATTTCATCTCTCATTTGATCTGCTACCTGTAGCTCTGACCTTTACTTATTTTGATTACTCAGAGCCTGTTTCTGGCAGTCATACTCAGTCTGTTGACAAGCATTATGAGCTCCTCATCTAGTGCTGGTGGGAAAACCTCAGAAGTCAGGGAGTTTTTACAACTGCAGTAGGTTTTTGGATGAGGAGCAGAACAGAGTAAAAGCGCTAAACTCTCTGAAAGATTCAGGTGTCTAGTTTGCATTCAGCAGTAGACCACTCTGTGTTGAGCCACTCTTATTTCCAAGAGACTAATACTATCCTTTACAGTCAGTGAGGAAAAAAATGTGTCACAGGGTTGGGATAGAACATTGTGAATATAAGGATGAAGCAAAGTAGATAGAGAAGGCATCTTCAATTCATTTGGAATCTAGTCCAAAACATTCCCAGCCGCTAGCTGAGCATCACTTGGAAAATCTTCAGTAGACACTAAATCCAGAGGAATACCGACACTATGACTATTATTAATCACTTCTGTGATGTGTTCTGTTATTGTAATGGCACATGGTGTAAAACACTTATATAAAACATCACATATAAATCTGAAGTCTTCCAAAGCATATCTTCAAGAAAGAGAAGTAGACAAAGTTACAACAATACCATTTTCTATTTAAATTTCAAGAAAATTTATTACATTCCAAGTGTTATTTTGGTGCTTCAGTACACTAACACTTTGAGTGACAGAAGTTTTGGCTAAGACAAAATTTAGACACAGACAAATGGAATTAGATTATCTGTAAACTGTATCCCTCTATTAGTATCTCTAGTATAGTACCTCTATTTATATTTATAATCAACATATGAAAAATGTATTCTGAGAATGGATGTGATCTACTTAATCTATAATGTGTATGTATACATGCACACAATATGCACAAACTTATACTTCTGTGTTTCACATATGACATTTTCAGATATAATTCGTAAAATGGGAGGAAATCATGACTGCACTGTGGAAGTATTTTTTGACTCTCTGCATTAAAGCCTGAAACATACATCTGCATAAGTGAGATATGCCTTTAGGCGCAGTAATAAGCACACTGTAACTTTTCTGATAGCAGACATATTATATAATTTTTGTCTTGAAATTTTTTACCAATCCATAATTGTTTCTGTACATAAAAATGTTGAAAAGCCTGAAAATGTAACTGTCAAGTAAAAATATCATAAATATTGGTTTTTTTAGAAGTCTAGCATCATGTTCTAAACTCATTCTAATACCTCAGACCATTACTGAATTACTTACAGGACAGACTTCTCTCTTAAACTAATTGTCTTTCATTTTCCACTAAACCTTCTTTTCAAACTCTGGAAAACTTGGGTGAAGAAGGTGAACTGAGCAAACTGTTTCATTTGCAGGAATATTGCTACAATTAAAGAGCTGTTTTACAAACCTTATTTGTTATATTTTATCTCACAAATATTTTCTGAATATTCAGATGAGTTTTTCTGAGAATAAGTGTATATCTGCACACATCAAGAATTAAAACCTTCATTCGAGATACCCATTGCTGACTTAGGTAGTTGACAATAAACGAAACTGAGTCTGTAATATTGCATGCTGATACATTATGAAATCCTCATCAACTATAGTATTTAATGCCAGACTTCAAGCCTTTTGTGTTACTGTAAGTATGTTAGCTTAACTTTAAATGCTGTATGAATAAAGTTAAGCCAGATGATCCATTCTTATCTAATGTTAGCATACAAAGTAAATTAGCTCAAGTACTGGGTCCTCTCTTACCTGTAATTGCTGATAATTTCAGCTGATGTCAAACTAGAAAGTTAATTATAGATGTAGATGTATTTGGACTAAGATATAGTCAATACATCCATTTGTCTGTCTAACTGTATTAGATATGTTACATATTTAGCTACCTATTGAAGGAAGGGCAGGGCAGGGCAGGGCAGGGCAGGGCAGGGCAGGGCAGGGCAGGGCAGGGAAGGGAAGGGAAGGGAAGGGAAGGGAAGGGAAGGGAAGGGAAGGGAAGGGAAGGGAAGGGAAGGGAAGGGAAGGGAAGGGAAGGGAAGGGAAGGGAAGGGAAGGGAAGGGAAGGGAAGGGAAGGGAAGGGAAGGGAAGGGAAGGGAAGGGAAGGGAAGGGAAGGGAAGGGAAGGGAAGGGAAGGGAAGGGAAGGGAAGGGAATGGAAGGGAAGGGAAGGGAAGGGAAGAAGATTTCTGGTAAAATTCATCAGAAGCAAATACCTGGGAAACGAATGGAAAATTCCACAACAGAGTTTTAGCTTATAATCTCATTACTACTGTTTTTAAGTTAGTGATTAGTTCTATTTCAGCCTATTCATGGTCATCATTTGGCTGATATAATTGACAAGCTAAATTTACTCCAGCCTTCCTATTTCGGGAAAGCGTTTTAAATCCATCTCTATACATCAGTATTTAGAAAAATAACATGTTATAGCACCAAGCCCATAGGGCTTAAATATGTTTGCATTTTTACTCCTATTGATTTAAACTTCAATATTAAGATTTTTTACAGGACTGACATTTCAGAGTTAGACTCACACAAGCATGGGAAAGAAGCCCCAAACAAACCAAGCAAAGCCAACAAACCCACCAAAATTTGAGACCACTTTTTAAAGAGTACTTTCAGCCCATTTGAGTTCTTTTTTGGTCTTACATTATGTATACAAGATTTGGTACTTAAAAATAGAAAATCCTGCAGACCGTGTGCTAGTAGTTATCAAGTTACCTGCTACTCAGCAACGGAAGGAGATTGTGTACTACTGGATATCCCTAATACACTCTTTGTTCTGAGCATCAAGGCATCAACCATCACATACTGGCTCCCACACTTTAGCTTTCTCATGGAGTTATGTGTCTTTGCCAGTATTCTGCTCTGTAAAGAGGTGAAACTACAAGAACTGAAGCCTTTGTGTTTAGTTCACTTTTACAGTACTAATGTACGCTGTACTAACCTGAGATTCAGTTTTTCCCTCTCACCTCATTTCTGTTAGTCTCTCCTGATTACTTATCCTACCTCACAGGCTAATGGGAAAGCTGGATAAGTAAAAATATCTTCTTCTATCCCCAGGAGCTTCACTTTGCACAAAAAAATTAAATGCTAGATAGAAGAAGAAAAAAAAACATGCATGAGCATGACTTTTCCAACGGTTATGGCTTTGATTTTGGAGAAGTCGCACCCATCTGTGTACTGACGTACTAAAGATAAAATGCCTCAATGTTCTTTAGAGCAAAGATTGAATGTAAATCTCTCCTCTATCAGCTTACATTCTTAGTCATAAAACTAATTAGTTTTGCTTATTTTTTTTCTCTGAATACTCAAGATTTGTCTGACAATTGGCATGGTAAAGTACCATAAATTTAACTATGTTTGGCTTAATTATTCTTGTAGATGAAATATTAAACAGTAGTAAAACTAAAACATGGCATTGGCTAAGTGGAGGTCCATGATATGTTTTTCAGAAAAAGAGACAAAACGCAAAACCTGAACTTATCCATGATTTTTTTTCAATTACGTTTACATGCACAGTCCTTTACCTAATGAAGTTCTAACTCTGAACTCAAGTTTTTAAAACTTGTTATATACATTAATATTCCACTGCACTTAATTATCTCCATCTATCTTCACAATATATTGCTGACACATTTTTTTAAATGCGAAATACAAATGATTTCTAAATAGGCCCTTGAGATAAATCAGCTTCCAGATTACTGCAGAAGATGTAGTCATATAGGACTATATCAAATATGGTATAGTCCTACTGAAAGCACCTTATGTGTCCCATGTGAGGGGTCTGAGTGGCGGAAACAAGAGAGAGAAGAAAAACGTCATTACACTTTGGATTGTCTGGTGCTTGCTTCTCAGTATTCAGTATCTTGTCCTTTACTTACTCAACACCAGCACAGGTCTTGTGGAGATGGTTTTCTTACACAATAATTATCCTGGAGGCTTAATCGTGACACAAGGGATGTTTCATGATGTATGCCTACGGACTTCTTTGGCATGCCTCCAATGGGAGACTCAGAAAGAAACTTTATCACTCTGTTGAGAAAAACCATGATCCAAGACCATGTATATTAACCATCCTACAAGGAAGCACCTTTTCTTCCTCTCTTCCCTTATTGGAAGTGAACTCTAAGCATAGCTTTAAGTACATTGCTATATATATTTAGTCTAACATTCATAATGTGTAATTAAACTTAGTTCCTGCACAACACAGTAATCTTTGGGGTACAGGTGCCCTAAGAATTACAGTCGTGCACTACTGGCAGTCAGAATAACACCTGATCGTCAGTTGAATAAATCCTGGAAACTGAAAAAACCACAAAGGCTGCAGGATCACAGACAGAAATATATTTGAACTTAGAAAAAGTAAGAGAGACAAGTGCAGAAATAATCAGGAAAAAGGACCTCCAAATGTACAGATGATCAGTTAGAAAATTAATTTTCCAACTGTATGTAACGATTCTTCATTTAGTCTGTAGCATCGTTTGAAAGCTTGTTTCCTTTCACCCACTGTGCTCATGATTCACAGGTTGGCAATCTTTTGCCGTATGAATGTTTCCAATGATATTATGGGTGTTCAACTAAACCCTTGATCTAATTAACATTTTCTTTGACTTATTTGTGTAATGGATCAAGCCCTTAGTCAACTATCTGCGTGCTAGATCATTCTATGCACTGAAGTCTGGAGAAAATCTACTCTGTGTATATGACATCAGCTACACAAAATAAAAATATTTGTGAGTCAAGTATTTGTATGACAAGATAGTAAAATGATGAGCTAATTTGTATCTCTAAGTCATAAGATAATAAAACTCATCACTCTAAATCTTAATAGTTTTTGTGAAAAAAGAAAAAAGAGCTGAAAATCAAAGGGTAACTAGCCCTTTTTGCCTACTACAAGCTCAACTATAGTAAGTTACGCTATAATGGGAATATTTAAAATATCAGAGTATATACACTACATATGCAATTAGCTGGTGAGTGAAATACATGGATATAATATATATAAGATACACAGCTAATTGTGTATGCAATTAAGCAGATACCTATCTAACTTTTCTATATAAAGCCCTCTAATAATGGTGGCAACAGAAAATTTCTAATCTCTATTTTGTCCTAGAAAAGGAAAGTTGAGGAAAGGTTTGTCAGAGAAGAAAAGAGGATAATTCTATTAAGAAACCACACACAAATGCTAATTCTTCTTTTGTAATATAGACTGTTGGATAATTTGCATGTAACTTTATAGCTATTTCTTTAAGGAATGTTTAGCTTCTTTAAATTCTTTTTTTCCTTTAGATTTGTCTCTTAGAGGTCTACTTACCTTTTTCACATTTATTGCTTTCGTGAATATCACTGCTTACTTGTTTTTAGAGTTCCTGATTCTAAGTATCAAAAATTTTGATGGATCCTGGACACCCTTAACTCTGTTGCCTTTTTAATAGTCATTTTAGCTATTTCCTTCTAGCTAGATTGGATTCTGGCCACAATCAAACTAAGAAAAACCTCCACTTTAGTTACTATATCCACTTTTGGGTAAAAGAAAAAAAAAGTCACTAGCAGATTAATAACTAACCGGTAGTCTGTTTCATTATTTGTTTTCTAACTATCATCAAGGTAACTAATATCCCATATTGTCAACAAATTGTTTTATGTCATTCTGCTGGTAAGTCACAAAATTATTTCTTTACAATGGCATTTGGTAATAGAGGATTTCTACACATACACGTTGTCGTTTTCTCTTTATAAACTAAACATTAGGGGATATTAATTACTGGTATTATTTTTGTCAGAGATTAAACATGCATTTTTTACAGTACTGTCTCATTGCACATTTTGATTCGTATAGTATTTAAAAGATGTTTCAGCTATTTTTGATAAGTATTTACAATTTGTATTAAAAGTATGCATCAAAATGCTTATGAAGAAATATTTTTAGTTATGGATATAATTCAACAGTTTTATTTGCCCCTAAACAATGTATTCTTTGCCTTAAGAACTTCAGCGGATTGATCGAGTCTCTCAGGTGATTTTATACACTATTAAGGATTGGAATTTAAAGAGCTTTTTTATACAATTCAGCAATATTTTAAATTTTGTTAAGTAATTATGTACATTACACAGACTGCTTTTCAGATGCTGTCCTGGGTTCGGCCAGGACAGGGTTAAGTTTCACTGCAATCCAGGAGGGGACGCAGCCAGGCGGGCTGACCCAACCTGGCCATACAGAGCAGAGTATTCCATACCATGTGCCTTCATGCTGGGTTCCGGTTGAGGAGGGAGCTGGGCGGCAGGAACTCACTTGCGGCTTGGGAGCACGCTGCAGCAGTCCGGGAGAGCGGTTCTGTTGTGTGGTTTGTGTTGTGTTTTCTCCTTATCTTTATCATTGTTGTTACTGTTCCCTTTGTTTGCTGTTTTGTTAAACTGCCCTTATCCCAATCCATGACTTTTTGCCTGTTTCTTTCCATTCTCCTACGCACCCGGCGGGGCAAGGGGCGGCCGCATGGTGCCTTTGTTGCCTGCAGCAGCCAAACCATAACAGATGATCTTGAGAAATTATCTGATACAACAAAAAAAGCATGTTTACTGTTCTTTCTTCAGATTTTTCTGGTTTCACTCATTGTTCCAAACCAGCAGTTCTGTTTCCACATTCATTTTCTTTCTTGTCCTCTGTATTTTCTTGTAGTGGTGGCAGGCCTGGATTAATACAGAAGTTTGTTTTGGGCTATGTTTGTGTGCACTGTTTGTAGGTTTAGAGAAAACTTTTTTGAGAATTTTTCTATGGATTTAAGTACTTAGAGAACTTTGCAGGGAATATGTGTTGTCTTTCTTCTGGTCTGAATCCAGTTTCTGTGGTATACTTTGTTCCCATAATAAGTACAGTGGGCCACAAACATTGTTCACAAAGCTGTGTTCAGGTGTATTTATGTAGTCACAAAAGTTCTAACATACAGTAAACACCAAGTTAACTTCAGAAAGGATAATATTATTGTTATTTGACCTCAACTGTAATTGCCTACATTTTTCAAAATTTGATGTTAATGTTGAATTGATAAGCAAAAATTATGAGTTTGTCAATTTCTAGCCACCAGCTTATGGTTGCTTCATTTCCTAATATTGTTTTCCTCCTGTGGAGTCCCTCAACACTTCCAGTTCACTAAACATGCCTAAGGATAAGACTTCCCATATTCTACCATTCATACTGTTCACCAAATTCTGTCTAGATAAGGTTATACCACTTATTGTCATCAATATGATGGATTCAGTGAACTTTTTCAAGGAGGAAAATATGGAATCATAGAAATCATAGAATCATAGAATCGTTAAGGCTGGAAAAGACCTCTACGATCACCAAGTCCAACCGTCAACCCATCACCACCATGACTGCAAACCATGTCCTGAAGTGCCATATCGACATGTTTTTTGAACACCTCGGGGACTGTGACTCCACCACTTCCCTGGACAGCCTATTCCAATGCCTGACCACTCTTTCATTAAAGAAAATTTTCCATAATATCTAATCTAAACCTCCACTGATGCAACCTGAGGCCTTTGCCTCTCTTCCTATCGCTAGTTATCTGGAAGAAAAGACCAACACCTGCCTCTCTAAAACCTCCCTTCAGGTAATTCAGTATTTTTCTTGTGCACTACAGGGACTTTAACCCCTTCTAAAGTTCAGATTGGGCAGGGCCAGCTTGGTTGGTGGATCCTCTGGTTGTAACCAACCAGGTGGCTTTTACTAAATGAGTATCCCAGTTTTTGAAAGTCCCAGCCCCTACTGCTTTCAGAGTAGTTTTTAGCAGCCCATTGTACTGTTCAAATTTTCCAGAGGCTGGTGCATGTCAAGGGATGCGATACAGCCACTCAATACTGTGTTCTTTGACCCAGGTGTTTATGAGGCTGTTCACCCTTCTGTTGCCAGTCCAAATCCTCCTGAGACACTTGAGTCTTGGAAGCCTGATCCACCTGCTGGTTGTTTTGATGTTCTTCAGTGGCCTGAACCTTGGGGATGAGGGCATCCACATGATGCACTTTTACAACCAGCTTCTCCAGCTGGGCAGCAATACCTTGCCACAGTGGGGCAGCCCAGATAGGTTTGCCTCTGCGCTGCCAGTTGTTCTTCTTCCATTGCTGCAGCCACCCCCACAAGGCATTGGCCACCATCCAGGAGTCAGTGTAAACATTGAGCACTGGCCACATTTCTCGATCAGCAATGTCTAAAGACAGTTGGATCGTTTTCACCTCTGCGAACTGGCTCAACTCAGCTTCTCCTTCAGCAGTTTCCATGTCTTGTCATGCAGAACTCCACACAGCAGCCTTCCACCTTCAATGCTCTCCCACAATGTGACAGGACCCATCCATGAACAGGGCATATTCTTTCTCACTTTCTGGCAGCTTGTTATACAGCGAGGCCTCTTCAGCACATGTCACCTCCTCCTCTGGTGACGTTCTGAAGTCTTTGCCTTCTGGCCAGTCCATGATTACTTCCAGAATTCCTGGGCGACTGGGGTTTCCCATTTGGGCACGCTGGGTGATCAGCACGACCCATTTACTCCATGTAGCATCAGTAGCATGATGTGTAGAGGGGACCCTCTCTTTGAACATCCAGCCCAGGACCGGCAATCATGGTGCTAGGAGGAGCTGTGCTTCAATGCCAACCACTTCTGAAGCATCTTGAATGCCTTCATATGCTGCCAGAATCTATTTTTCAGTGGGAGTATAGCAAGTTTTGGATCCTCTGTATTCCCGACTTCAAAACCCCAGGGGTTGGCCTGGTGCTTTCTGCCAGAGACTCCAGGTTGGGCCATTCTCCCCGGCTGCGGTGTAGAGCACGTTTTTAACATCTTGCCCCGACCGGACAGGACCAAGGGCTATGGCATGAAATATCTCCCATTTAATTTGTTCAAATGCTTGTTTTTGCTCAGAGCCCCATTCAAAATCATTCTTCTTTCAGGTTGCTTTATAGAGAAGGTTTACAATCTGGCTGTAATTTGGAATGTGCATCCTCCAAAACCCCACAACATCTAAGAAGGCTTGTGTTTCATTTTTGCTAGTTGATGGAGACATGGCTGCTATTTTGTTGGTCACATCCATCAGGATCTGGTGATGCCCATCCTGCCATTTTATTCCTAAAAACATGATCTTCTGTGCAGGTCCCTTGACTTTACTTCATTTAATGACAAAACTGCCTTTCAGAAGGTTCTGAACTATTTTCTCCACTTTCCCAAATACTGCTTCTGCTGTATCATTCCACACAACGATGTCATCAATGTACTGTAGCTGTTCTGGAGCTTCACCCTTTTCCAGTGCAGTCTGGATTAGTCCATGGCCAATGGTGGGACTGTGTTTCCACCCCTGGGGCTGTGGATTCCAGGTGTATTGCACACCCCTGCAGGTGAAAGCAAACTGTGGCCTACACTCTGCCACCAAAGGGATGGAGAAGAATGCATTAGAGATGTCAGTGGTGGCATACCACTTGACTGCCTTTGACTCCAGCTGATATTGAAGTTGTAGCAAGTCTGTCACGGCAGCACTCAGAGGTACCTTCAAGAGGATCAGAAGTAAGATCAAACTTTTTACTCTGTTTAGAGAAATGCCTGCTGAAACCTGGACTGGCATTTTTCCTAGAAGGACCCCCTTCGATGATTTTTTTTCTTCGCAACTCACACACTCATGTCTCTACGGGTGAGGTAGGTTTTCCATCCCACTTCCTCATGTCCTCTCTGTGGTCACGCAGTTAAAGAAAGCTGCAGGGTGCCTTGTGGTGTGTGCCCTCTGTATCCTCTCTCTTGAGCAGAGAAATGCTTATAATTAGTAGCTGAGATATTGGTCTGTACAGATGGAGGACACAGGATATCCCACACACACTGCCATTCATAGATATCTAGCCATGGGGCAGATATCTAGAAGGTATTTTTAACAACTTGTTTAACCCTAAACAAGACCTGAAACCCATTCAGGAGACAGAACAATAGGAGCGTGCTGGCTTGAGCATCCCACAGATACTTGAAAATCTCAAAAGCTGTTATGACTAGCCTGCAGGAGAGAGGTAGATTGAAAGACAGGGGGAAAGTATCCCGTCCAGTTTTCCCCACAGAGTGGGTTTGATTATTGATAAATTCTGAGAGATGGCATCCAGGTACGGAAATGACTGCAGTGCTGCATACAGATACAAGCCTAACCTCATGCCCAGTGACATTATCATATTATAAATCAGTATTACACAGTACAGCAAAATCATAATCCTGATCCTTTTCCCAGAGGTAATGAACAACACCACAGTGAACATATACTGTAAGTAAGGGTTTGCATACCACAGCCATGTGACCAAACACAGCAACATATTGACCAGCGACTATTTAACTAATACAATAAATGCATATAATAAATCACAACCAATTTGTTTTAACATACTCTGGTCAGCCCTGATGTTATGCCAGCCCCATGCTGGGTGCCAAAAGAACTGTCATGGTTTGTCTGTGGCTGGCAACAAAGGACCACTCGGTTGCTCTATTGCCCCTCCCCCCACTGAGGTGGGGAGGAGAATGGAAAGAAAAAGGCGAAAAACTCATGGGCCAGGATAAAGGCAGTTTAACAGAACAGCAAAGGAAGTGAACAGTAGCAACAATAATACTGATAAGAAGAATATACAAAATAAACTACAGAAAGCACAGAGAAACTATTACCATCCAATGCCCCACATGCTCCCGAGCAGAGATTAACTTCCCCCTGGCCAGCTCCCCCACCCTGAACTAAGCATGATGTCACATGGCATTGAATACCCGGTTTGTCTGGCCAATTTGAGTCAGCTGGTCTGGCTGTGTACCCTCCTGGCGGCTTGTGAAAATTCAGCCTATCCTGGCTGAACCTAGGACACCAATGCACCTTAAATATATGTGAAGTAATGGAGTATTTAGAAACGACCTGGAAAGACAGCCAGTGAGGGAAACCATTGCTGAGTATAGCAGCACAGTGAATTGTTTTCGTGTAAGCTATGTCTTCAAAGTAGACAAATATTTTTCTATAAGCAGTACAAAAATGCTTGTTAATATGGTACTTGCAATCCACTTTAACCTTCATACTTTCATTGGCAAAAGGGCTTTGATTGTTGAAGAGCAATACATGCCTAATGCCGGTAGGGTTTAATTTAATCCTTTATTCTTTCAGTGTTGCTTTTGAGGAGACTTGGTCTTTAGAGAACCTAGAAATTTGACTAGAAAATATCAATATTTTTCCAGCTAGTTTTAAGCCAGCCTTTATCCAGTTCACTGAACACCTACCCAAACACTTGCTTTTGGCCAACCAAGGAAGGGGCAAGAAGGAGAAGTAAAGATATGGGAAGAACCAGCTTAATGAGTGTTGTTGCTTACCCTCACTTTGGAAGGATCTGAAAGTCAACATATGGTGAGAAAAGCAGGTAAAAGCACAGCTTAGGTGTTGAAGAAAGGCAGAGCTTTCAGAATTGGATGTTGCTGGACAAACAAGTTTCAGGATATTTGAGGACGAAAACTGACTTTTTACTTCTGTTTCTACTCTATTCATAAATTTCTCTGAAGGATAGAGCAGATTCACGTAAACAATATTTCTCCTCTAAGGTGAACAAATCTATAATGTTCCAAACAACAGGCTACTACAGTGTCCACAGTACTATTTTTTTCCCTTTCTTTTCTTATGTGTTGAAGTTCTTAATACATGATGCAGAACCTAGTAGTTTTTCTGTTGTGGTTTTTTTTTTTCTGCTTTTGTTTTGAGATTTTTTTTTCCGCTTTTTCATAGGTTACAAAAAATTGACCAAGGAGAATCAGAGCCAGTCTGGAAGCATGTACAGAGCCCCGAACCACTGCCTTGCAGCTGATTCTTTACTTGAAGAGGATCTAATCTTTGAGACTAATACTTTCTGCTGAAGTGTAGCAAATGGCAAGCAAATACTAGTGACACCACCATACTATTGGAAAGGCCACGTTTCAAAGTTATGCAGGCCTCACAAGTTGGTTTAAGCAACTGAAGCATGTTATTTAATTATTTTTTATTTTATACCTAAACATTTCATGATGTTTTCGGTTTTGTTTCCATAGAGAATATATAGTACAGTAAAATCAATTTTTTAAAGGCATGTCTTTTCTACTACAGTGTCACAGTTTAAAGCAGGGCATCAATAAACTGAGTGACAGATGCTCTCTGTTACCCCCACCCTCCCACCAGAGGAAGGGAAAAAGAGGAAAAGGGAGAGAGACTTACAAATTGAATAGAAAGAGTTTTACTAATAACACTCATACTACTACTGATAATAATAATATTAATAAGAGAAATAATGCAAAATATACAAAATGGATACTGAGCTTCCCGGAGCTGGGTGCCGGGCACTGGCATCCTGCCAGCAGCTGCCAGGCAGCACCAGGCAGTCCCGGACTGGCCTCGACAGCAGGCAGGAACTGAACTCAGGGATGCACGCATCAGAATCTGGATCAGGATCACAGGCAGAATGATTAGCAGGGTCCTTTTCAGAAGCCGGCCATGGACAAAGAAAGTGAGACCCTCGTGACACCCCAGCTTTAAACCGGGTATGACATGCATGGCATGGAATACCTCGTTGGTCAATATCCAGTCACCTGTCCTGTCTGCCCCTCCCTGCAAGTACAGCCCCTTCTGACTCCTCACTTGCGGGACCTAAGAGATCTGTTGGTGACCTTGGCTGCTATAGTGATAACTGTAAACAGCAGCCATTTTCTGCATTCCTTTCCCACCGTTAGCTCAGAGTAACTATAAACATTAGGTATTACCAGCTTTGGAGTGGACAATGTCTGTAAAATATGCATCCAGCTTCAGAAAAATGCAGGTACTTAGAAGAACTTAGCTGTAAGGAAGATTCACTAAAAGAGAGTTAGGTCTGTTTTAGCCAAAACCAGTACATACAGCTAAATATTTAGAAAGTTTATTATGAATTCACTGTTATCCAGGTACAGTATCCAAACCTTTGGTAATACTTTCTGTTAGTAAAGAAACAGCTTTTTGGTTTGTGTGGTTTATGTTGTTGGTTTTTTTTATTTGTTTTCAGTCAGACATTGTTCACCTCTTTTGTTTTCTAATAAAATACTTTAGTTCCCAGCAAATGGAAAACCTAAGTCACAACTAGGGAAGGAATATTTGCCTGCTGATAGAAAGCAGAAAGAAACAGCTGACAATTCGATTTTGGCACTTCCCTTATAACAATGTTCCTGCTGTTACCTGAGTTCCCAGTTGACACTTACCTCCATAACAAGAACAAACAAAGTATCTCTCACAAATGACACATTCAGAGTCAGCACATAGCTTAAAGGACAAGAACTACCAATGGGCCAGAGTTGTGAGAGTCTAAACTCCACCTCATTATAGCACAATGAAACTCACACTGAATTTTCTTATGATGTGCTACTCCTGAAAATAAAATGGGGGAAAAAAAGAGAACAAGAAAAAAAGGAGCAAAGGAGCTTTTCCTTTAAAGTTATCATTCTATACCAATTCTTTCTTCTCTAGGGGAGTTAAAATCACTTTTAGACCTCCTAGATTTGGGATATGAAACAAAGCAGTGTTCAAATCTATTTTTTTGGTAGCTAATAGCGGTCACTGCAGCAAAAATAGAAAATATTTTAGCACTGCAAAATATACTGGAGCAAAACATTTTACTTCAGTTATTTACACCACCATACTGTTGGAAAAGCCAGGTTTCAAAGATATACAGGCTTCACAATTTTGTTTAAGCATCTGAAGCATGTTATTAAATTCTTTTGTGTCTTATACCTAGACACTTCATGATGTTTTGGGTTTTTTTTTCCATAGAGAATATATAGTACAGGAAAATAAGTTTATTCTTGGCAAAGACATTTAAACAGCTGGAAAAAAAATTATTCTTGCTTTTCATCAAAATGCTTCAGATTGCAAATCTTTCATTACCACTAGGTGGAAAATTTCCAGCAATGGAAGCCATTACAATTGCTTTAAACCAAGGAAAAATAAATGTTTAGAAACCATGTATAACTACACAAAACAGCAACTTGTATGGATGTTCTCCTTAGGAAACAAAGTATGTAATTGGAAAATAGTCCTTTATTTTTTTTTAAAAACGATCCAGTGCTATAGAAGTAACAAATGTGTCTTACAGCAGAGAGTGGCACTGTTGCATTTTTTTAACCAGTCTTGTATTCCATCACCATATTTACAAAACAATAGCATGTATGGGATGATTTTCTGTTCTGCTTCCCTAATTTGGGAATTCATATGGCTCAAAGTGCTTTCTCTCCTTCCATACTACTTTTGTAACAGCAATGATTTGTGTCCTCTGAAACAGCAAGGTGATAGTGTCCTGGCACACAGAGACAGTGCTTCTTACCAACCTTGTGAGCAGCCACGAAAGACACCGTAGCTCTGCAGTTTTGGAGCTGCAAGAGACAAGTTGAAGGACTGTGCAAGTCTTGTGTAGAAAGGATCAGTTAACCCCACACTGTACCTTGCTACTCAAAGCTTTACACTTAGTTTTATTTAGTCTTTAAATGGGTGCTTCCAAGAATATAATGGCTTCTGAAAATATAAAAAATTTACCAAATTTATGGAAAACAAACCATTCTGAGATGTCTGGGAGTACCATGCAATGAAACTGAGCACTCCTGTGAAATTAGAACTAGTTTCAATTTACCTGTAAATTTCATTGGACCTTGATCTGTCACGAAAGATGATGATATGTGATAACTTGTTTATATTTCCCAACCTTGAAACCTTACAAAGACAAGGATTTTTGTTAATCTGGAAAGAAAGTTCTATCAGTAGCAACTCAAATGAAAACACTTCTTTTTCCTTCCAGCTACAAATGATAGATCAAAGAAGTTCCAGAAGAAGCAACCAAAGGAAGAAAAAACTTGCATTAAGATTTCTATCACAGTTGAAAGAAATACCACTTTAAATACTTAAAAAAGCTTTAAGTGGTAGTAATAGTTTGTCCTACCAAAAGTTTTTAACAGAAGTAATGATTGAGCATAGTCAACAGTAAATTTGATTAATAGATCAGCAGTGCACAACCAAAGAATTTGTGGAGTTTAAGATGTGAGGGTCATGTCAAACTTTTTGGTACAGAAGGGATTAAGGTTGACAGCATTTTATGACCTTATTTGTCAGATAAGAGTAACTTGAAATATTTATAGTCAGTGTCAAAACCTTAGCATGTACTTAATTTGCCACTTTCAATACATAAACCTCAGAAAGTAATGAAACAGAGAGACCAGAAATCTGATTTTTTTAAATCATTTCTCTTTGCTTTATTTCTCCAGAAGAGCAATGGACTGTGAGATATGGCTGTTCGTATGTTGCCCTTGACCAAGAATAAAATGCCAGGGATATCAATGGGAGCTGGCTGTATGGGCTGAGAGCCGTTTATAGCCCTAGGACATCAGTATTTATGAATTCTCTCAAGTGAGACAAATGGAAAAATAAACCACTCTGTTCTGAAAATTGCTTTTCTTTTTTACATGAGCAGAAAGTCTGTTTCTAATCTCTGAAAAAAGGCCTCCTTCATGAACAGAAAAAGGTTAACCCTGAGTTCTGAAAATTCTTGGCATGCAGATTCATCACAATTTCATTAGAGGTAACATACTGAAATTCTAGTGACACAGAAATGAGGAAAAGGAAGGAAATTGTTTAATAATGTAATAAAGCATGGAACATAAGAACATACCAGTTCAGACTTAACTAAAAAGGTCTTCAATATTGAGAGAAAGTTTAGCATTCTAGAAATAGAAACTAAATTACCGATTATCTGATGCTATTAGAAAGATTTGTTTTATGAACTCAGCATCAAATTCAGTTTCAGAGTAAAGAAAATATAAAGCTTCAATTTATTGGATTTGATCAGAACTTATCTAAGGAATTTCAAGGACATTGTTAACCTTTCCTTCCCACTCATATTGTTGTATTCACTACCACGAAATAGAAGATCATGTCAGGTTCCTTTGGAAGACCTAAACCTTTTTTATTGTGCTTCACTTTGTTTTTATAGAGGATTTTTAGATCTTTATTATTTTACTTCTAACATTTTTTACTTCATGCTAAACTAGTATAAGTTTAGTCAAATTTGGCCAATCAATGATTCTTCTTACAGGTCTGCTCCTCAGTCTCTGACTCTTCTTACACACAGAGCGGAAGAAGTTTGCTGGATAATAGTGCATTATGGTGCATCAAAGTGATGTTGTCACACAGCTAAAAGAATAGAGATTGATAGCTTACCTCGTGACTTCTCAGCCTGATGGAATTTTACAGCAGGAAAGATCTCGATAAGCATGAAGTTTAAGAAAAATATTTTTTTTCCCTTGATATTAATTTGTTGTCTACAAAATCATGTAAAATGGAGAGGTTACATAGTTGCACACTCTTCTCTTCAGGATCACAAAAAGAAGAGCAGGTCCTATCTTGTGCACATTTCTCTACTACCGAGCAGAAGGACAATTCACACATCATTTATATTTACTTGGGTCCAGATTTTTCTGCACAATCACAGGCCCTTCTTCTCTAGGAAAAACTTCATGCACTGAAAAAGCACAGCAATCTAGAAATTCCTAAACTTAAAATCTCCAGCTTCTGAAGGTTGATTTAATCCTACATAGTCAGTAGAAATCCGCTCAATCAATTCAATTTGTTGCAGATCCTGCCAGCAACCTAACTTAGGCTAGGTCACTCTATAAGTGGTTTTAGGAGCATATCTTTAGGGCAAGGGTAATTTCAAAGTAATATAAGCTCTAGCTTTGTCAATTTTGAAGCACATAGATTGTATGTTCATTTTTTCGGAGGATTTATCTTTAAATAAGAAAAAATATTTGATGACTTTCATTTCAAGAAACATTAAAGAAACTCCCGATATGCTTAGTTTTTGGAAGCAATTTGGTGTTTCATTTGGTTTTAATAATTACCTTTTTTTCCCACTATTCTGCAAAATATCCCTTTCACAATCTTCTTCTAAAAAGAAAAATGTTTTACCTCATCGTCAAAGTCTACCTCACTATAGCCACAGGTATAGGTATTTATCTTTGTTTTTTCTGTAAGAAACTTGGTAGTTTATGCATTTCGTTCTGTCCTTACTGTAATCATATACCATTGTGGTAACTGGGATAAAAATGGTTATGTCTTTGGGGGTACTGTGTATTTAGTAGGTGTTACAAATTGCTTTTTCATCCTTTATCTTTTTTTTTTTTTTTCTTTTTTCCCATAAGGAATTCATGGCCAGATGAAGGGTAGAGCAGCTGTTATTACATTGGCACAATGAGTTGTTCCATTTAGTTCTACAAGAGTCTCTGAATCACAATGGGAGCTAGTAGCCCCTCACTGAGTGCATCTACCTGGAAAATGTTTATGTGTTTAACAGTGTAAGTGCTCTGATATAAACCTTAATAGTACCTTTTTCCTTAATGCTAAGGTTTTAATCTATATTCTGCTGGCTGGCATAACCCCATCTGCTCAGAGCAATGTGTGTTTACGACCATCATTGGCCATACAGCCATTTGGATTAGGTACGGAACTCCAGCCAGGTAGTGATGGAACATGATGGCTGATGATGTAAAACAGGAGAGAGCACAGCACTTAAATAATCCACAAATGCTTAGATGTGTAGGGAGGTACAAAGCATGACTGTAGGTAAGTCTGTAACACTAACAGAAGTATTATGGAAACTATAAAAGTTCAGGACCTTCAAGTGCTTCTCTGAAATGGGTATGATAGTCAGAAAACTCTACTCATGCAGTCAAAACACAGCAATATATTAGTGAAAAGACATTTATCATCATGCAGATGCATGCATGTGCACACGGAAAAAAAATAATGAATTTAAGGAAGTCTTTTTCAAAGCAAGAGACTTAGTCAAACGTTTTAGTGCTTCTTGCTCACTATGGGAATCAAAAAAAAAAAAGCACAAAATTATCTACTTCACGATGTGATACACAAACATAAGGAAAAAACAAATTGAGATCAAACCTCCACTAAAACGACAGTGTAGGAAGACATAATTGCAAAAGCAAAGAGATTTCAGTCTTCATTCTGTATCCCTAAAAATTACACTAGCCAATATTTCCAAACATTTCCAGCCACATGACTGTTGTTAGTATCCTAGCACTGCCAGGTGTACTGAAATGACGATTAGCCCCAGCAGCCCACAGTTCTATCTCCCCTGTTCTTTGAAAGATAACCCAAGATATATCAAGGTGTTCACCTAGGTGCCTCACAAGAAGGAACTACCTTCAAACATGTCAGAGACAGTTAAGGATGAGGGTGGAGAACATGTGCAGGTATTAAGAGAGAAAGCTAAATATCTAGCTTCTTTTTGTCACAACCTGACTGCAAGAATCATTGTATTTCACCCTTTGTCACTAGTCTGAATTTCTACTTCCCACTGGAAGATGTCCTAATTCTTTCAACATTTAATGGGAAGGAAGCACTGCTTGCTGTACAAGCTGCATCCTAGAGAGGTGCAGGAAGAGATCAGTGTTATATGCTAATACGAATTCTGAAAATAGAAAAGAACAGAACAGAACAGAACAGAACAGAACAGAATAGAATAGAATACAATACAATACAATACAATAAAATACAATACAATACAATACAATGCAATGCAATGCAATGCAATGCAATGCAATGCAATGCAATGCAATAGAACAGACTAGTTTAGCTGGAAGGGACAGACAAAGATCATCTAGACCAACTACCAGATTACTCTGGGCTGACTCTAGCTGAGTTCAGAACCACCTGGAATTCCTACTGCATGAAAAGTTCACCTGCCGTCTGCTCTGAGCTGGTCCATATTTGGTACAAAGCAGATAATCTTCCCTAATAAGTGTCTGAATTCTTCAAAGAAGTGAGAAATGTTAGTAGTTCAGAAGCTGTCTTCAATTCAGGTACGCAGTATTGCCATGTCTTGTAAGACCTGGGGTCTTCTGTCTTTGATAAAGCTACAGTCCATACTTCATCTGCCCTTGCTTGAAGGTACCAAGCAGTATTACTCACTTCCTCCCAGGCTGAAGTTTAGGTATCCACAGGCCCACTCAAGACTGAAGACTCTTTCTTTTCTGGGAACAGGCTGTCTGTCAGCTGCAGGGCTTACCAGACTGTGGCCAATGGGTAGGAAAGTAATGTAAGGAGTAGGTGGTAGAATGCAGAAGGAAACAGGTAGGGAATTTCTGGAAACAGGTGCTTCATTTCTTACTCTGTGCTGTGAAACCACAATTCACATCAGCATTCCCATTACTATTCATGAGTATATTTAGAGTCTCTACGTCATGATTTTGAAATGGCAACCATAGCAATTGTCTTCATGGCATTGTGGGAGGACATATGAGAGAGGGGAAGTGCCTGGGTGTGCAACATAATTGTGCTTTTACTTGTTGTGCAACTAGGTACAGCCAATCAAGTGTTACTTTGATAATTAAATGATCAAATATAGAGTATCCTTCTGTGACTCTTTTCTAATTAATAACCAATAAAAATTATGTTCATATTAATAAATTCTTCCACAGTCTGTTGTTTCAAAATTTACAGACAGATTATTTTCTACCAAAAAAGCAACCATCTCTATGACTTGATATGTTACTCTGTTATGGGCATATATTTTTTTATTGTTATTCTGATATAAATCACGATTTCCAGAATGTCCTTGTGCTGTACATTCATCTACACAAGCAATTTCTCAGCTCTTGGCCTAAATTCTTTTATCACTGTCGATCATCTTTCTGTGGCTCACTTAGACTGTATTTCAGTTCAGATAGTTCACTAAGTGATTGTTATCTGAGAATAAGAGAGTTAAAATGTCTGGTATGAACCCTCATCATGTGTCTCCAGTCTAGAGAGCTGAGGTGGCCCAAGGTGATGAATTATTACTGGAAAAGGGCTCAAAATTGCATTGCTTCTTAATACGCTATTACGTAGCTTTACTTCTGTAGTAAACGTAAGTGACATAAGACAACGTTTTATATTTTGTTATTTCACTTCGTACTAACAGTTGAGGACAAGAGCTATCCGTGCTGCAATGCATCCTATTGCCACACTTGATGCAGTGAAAATTGATCAAAACTCTGCACAGGTTGGATATCTTAATTAAAATTCAGAAATGAATAACACCCAAGGAGATATTTTCCAAGAGTAGACCTTATTACTAAGAACAAAGAACAAAACACATCTATCACGTATAAGCTAAACAATCAGCTATTAGGTTAGGGAGAGACTGTAAGCTGAGGAGAGGGACCAGCTCCAAGTTGTTTCACTGCTTCAACAACTTCCTAACAAAATGGAGTGTTTGTCAAGAAGAGAAAGACAATATTCAACTGTATATGTTTGTATGTATGTATCTAATACATTTCTTCACTATTTATTAATCATTTCTAATCATCTGACTGATATTGTGCAAGACTGGAAATCTTTATCTAAAGCAGAAGTGAAAAACATTTAAATCATTTTTCAGATCATCTTTCATCATATTTCAGAACAAAGTCACAAATAGTCATGTACAAAATATATCAATTAATGTATGTGAAATATGCACTTTCCTGTTCTATATACCAGAATGAACTCATCATGTATATGAGTAACCCTGTTTCTGTTACTATTCAGAGGTAATATGCTTCTCTTCTAAAAAAAAAAAAAGTTTAATAAGTGACAAAAGCTTTGTTTCTGCTAAACATGAAAGGAAGTCAAAATATTTGGCATTATCATAGTCATCAGTGAGTATAAGCTGGGGTATGTGGGAACACAACTGACTTGAATGTTCTTGTAAACTGTAGTTACAAATTAAACATAGTTACAAATCAGTTAAAAAAAGATAGCTGCAATTGGTTGAGGTACAAAAAGATACAATTTTAATTGTAATTCTTTCACAAATATGAACTTCAAGTAAGTTGTGTAGAGCTAGAGCTACGGATGTTGCATTTAAGTACCTCAACACATTATTAATCAGCCAAAATCTTGAAGTCCATGAGACTAATCTTTTTATGCATGTTTATATGTAAACTGAAGCAAGCTTGATTATCTTGCAGGACTTCATTCATAAATATGCAAAAGTATCATGGAGTCGGGTGAAGGGAAACATGTTATGGTTGTGTAGTAAGAAAAATTTCATGTTTAAAAATCATTCAGTTTATTCCTTATTTTGTAATTACCCTACATGTCTTGGTAGCTCAAGCAAAATTTGGGACAGTTGTGAGGTTAATAAGTTCAGTTACACTGTTAAACTCTAGAAGCAGCTTCTTTGCTTTTGTGTGTGACCTTTTTTCATACAAGGCATACATATTTGCCATGTTCCTGATACTATTAATTTTTAACGAATGTTAAAATTTCACTTGAATTTCTGTAGTGGAAAATGTAACCTAAGGCAACTTTCACAAAGCTTTTCAAAGATCAACAGGAGTATTTTTTTCACCTCTGATTCATACATTATTTGAGAAAATGCTTTCATATGCAGTTAACACAGTTGGTTCAAGCCGTTAATTAGTGGACAAGTTCAAATATTTTTCAGGCACAACCTGGTAGTGACGTTTCAAATCTATCATTTTATCCTCATTTTCTTTTTAGAGAGTAACCTTAGTCTCCCGGGTAAACTCAGTCAAGCAATATTTTTCTCATCTTTGCTTAACCCTCAACTCCAAATGCATTAACGCCTTGTTTTGGAAGTCTTGACAGAGATTACTAGAGGTTAAGGCTATAAATTCCTCTAAGACTGTTATGTCTAATGCAATACTGTATGTACCAAAACCTTTAAAACATGCTTCATAAAATACAATTTATATAAAAAAATTACTGTTAAATTGTTAAGAAATTGTCTTTGCAAAGATTGATTTTATTAAGTTTTGTATAGGTTTTAAGTGCTGACATAGAATTTGCTTTCAATATATTACACAACAGGAAAATTATTCATCAGAAATGTGACACTGTGTTTTCATTGGTCTTGCTATGAACTTTGTGAAATAGAAATTACATTTTTGTTTTGCATTTTAAAAGATTATTTGGAATATAATCTAGTACAAATTTTCCTGTAAATAATCTGTCCCTGTACAATAAAAAATACATGTCACTATCTACAATGCTGCATCTAACATGCTACAAGCAGTAACTTAGTTGTATCTGTCTATCTTGGTAATAAATACTATCTTTTAACATGTATTTTTTATTGTACAGGGACAGACTATTTACAAGGAAAGCTTTCACCAGTAACATGTATGGCAATCTTGTCTAGCAGAAAATTCTATCTTTGGAAAGAAACCAGAAAATTATGAAAATGAAGCTTCCCTATCTCAACCTGTGTCTTTGTTCTTTAGCATAAATTAGTCTTCTAATTTTAGTCTTATCTGTGTTTTATACACAACTTCATCTCCATATATGTGAAAGTTTCTGTAGAACACAATAGACACTGAATTAATTCCTGGAGATGAACACATTCAATAGTGTAATTCACACAATAAATATTTTTAAAATGTTTACAAAAATCTCAATAATATAGAACTTTTAAAATTACTTTTAAAATAAACTGTGAAGCATCATGTGCTCTGATTTTCAATCAAAATCACTTTAAGATACATTTGAAATTGTACAGCAAGGATATCCTTGATGCTTTCTACATAATCAATTTACAAGTATTTATCTGTAAAAAATGATTATCAGAATATCCATATGTCACTTATAGAAGCTGCAAATTAGTCTCAGATATTAAAAATAATAAAAATGCTTTTCTGGAAATTCATTATGTTGTATGTAGTCCAACCCCAACAGCCTAAGAAAAATTCAGATATTGATTGAAGTGGAGGGGTGCAGAGTTGTCATACTACTCAAGCTATTCAAGGCAGGGATTGGAGTTGAATACTTAAATCTAAATTCTACCATGAATTTAAGTCATTCCTGTGACTTAAACATTGGTAGCAAGATGAACAAAAAAGCTCCTTTGGAAATCTTGGATAGATTAAAAAAGGAGCTTGTTTACCTCATGCTTTTAACAGTAACCACTCTATCTACACTCAGCATAAGGGTAGGCTCAGCATGAGTCATCAGCATGCCCTGGCAGCTAGAATGGCAAACTGCATCCTGGAATGCATTAAACACTGCTAAACCACCAGGTAAAAGAGGTGATTATTCCAGCCTCTGCCTGAGTATTGTGTACAGTTCTTGGCCAAACAATTTAAGCAGGATTTTAAAGAGGGCACAAAGCTGGTGAAAGGGCTGGAAGTTGTGCCCTATGAGAAGTGGCTGAGAACCAGATTTGTCTAGTTTGGAGAAAAGAAAACTGAGGAGGGGAAGTGAAGTCGGAGGTGCTGATCTCTGCGCTCTGGTATCCAGCAACAGGATGTGTGGAAATGGTTCAAAGCTGTGCTGAGGGAAGTTCAGACTTGACATTCGGAAGCATTTCTTTACCAAGAGGGTGGTCAAATATTGCAACAAGCTTCCTAGAGAGGCGGTTGAGGCCCCATGCCTGCCAGAGCCTTAAAAAGAAGCATTTGGACAATGCCCTTAATAATTTGCTTTAACTTCTGGCCAGCCCTGAAGTGGTCAGGCAGTTGGACTAGATGACCATTGTATGTCCCTTCCAGATGAACTATTCTAGTCTAGTCTAGTCTATTCTACACATACTCATGTTTATCAGATTGCCATCTTGTAAGCACTGAAACCCTGAGAACGGCATCTGAGTATACTGTGATTATATAAACCAAATACACAACTATAACTGAGAATTAAAATAAGAAATAAATAAACACAAACAGGAAACAGAGGTACTTAGGCCAAGTCTGAAGCCATGAAAGATGTTTGAAATTCAACAGGCAAACACATAATTCTTGCAACTTATGAAGCATGCTGGTTAACACAGTACAGCTTAACTATAACTATTTTAGCTGGTAGTGAATTTTGTTTTAGGTGTCACTTCCAAAGTTACTGACAATACTTTTGTTTTACCTCTATGCAAACCGTTTTTATTTCTACTCACTTCATGTTTCCCTCCCAGCTAACATCCCACAAGTTGCTTTCTGCTGTCTATGATCACTCTGATTTAGAACTTCACCTCCCTCATCTTCTCTTCCAAATTTTCTCTAGCTCTATCTCTGTCTCTGAAGTTAAATTTCTTAAGAAAATGTTTAATCTTCTAATGCTCCTTGCTTTTTCTTTCCTTTTTACTTCTCATCATCCCCATCAATCCATTCTGTCTTGTGTGCCTTCTCCACATCTCTAAAATGAGTAAATATGTTGCTTTCTATCTTTGGTATTTTTTGTATGCAACAGGTTTAAACTCAAATTTCTTTTTCAAATGCCTCACGTAATAGTGTTTTATCATTCAAGAAGTCTCTCAGTCGATTGGGAAGAATGTGGAGTTACACTAATTGAAATAGACCAAGCTGTAGTTGAGAAGACAGCTTCAGATTTACCAGCCATAACCACAGTCCCATTTTTTCTAGTAGTTCAATGTCTAGCCAGGGACTTGTTTCAAAAGGTCGGGACCTTAAAAAGAAAAAGATCAAAAACTCAAAGAGCACAAAAAAATCCAAAACCAAAAATCAGCAATAACCAGTCTCATATTAAACACACAGAAACTTACAGTCATCTGTGAATGCCACTCAAAAACTTATTAAAAATAGTTTGACCTTTCCCTCTGAAAGAAGCACAAAGATAATGGAAATAATGTTTGTCAGACAGGACAGGTACTCCATTCTCCCTTCCCTGGGGTCTGCTAGTTAGTGTGATGGTGGTTTTTTTTCATTCACAGTTGCTACAACATTCTTAAATGTTCATCTTCAAAGACAGCCTCCTCAAAACACCTATCCAGATGATCAGAGAATCGAGCAGACATGGCAGGTTACTCCTGTCTGAAAGCAAGAACAGTCTATGTGAAATATACAGCAGGTGGAAGTAGGGATAAGCTGCCCAGGAGGAGTAGAGAACTGGGCTATTGGTGATGGAATTCAGAAACCCAAAGTTCAGCTGAAGCGCAAACTAGTGAAGGACGTCAATGGCAATAAGAAAGGTTTCACACAGACACAACAACAGCAAATGCTGAAAGAGATGATTTCAATGGTGCTGAGAGAGCTGGAGAGTTATCATTATAAGATCACTCTGTATTATCTTTGAATATCATCTGGGAAGATCCCGAATGAATAGAAATAGGCAAATACTATGCACAACAAACCCTCCCATAAATTTCTAAGCACATGAAAAACAAGAACAGTACAGAATTAAGAAGAGAAAGTCAGGCACAGCCAACCTGATTGTCTTCTGTGATGAAATAACTGACTTTGTAGACCAGAAGACATCAGTGAATATTATTTACTTGAACTTTAATGCAGCTTTTAACACGGTCTCCCTTAGAACTCCTGTAAATGAATCCAGGCAGTGAGATATCAGCGCCTGGACCACAACATGGATGAAAAAATGGATGAGCAATGGACTGAAAAGGTCATGACAAACATTTCAAACTCCAACTGACAAATGGTTATGAATAACTTTCCTCTCAGACCAATCCAAAGACCAGTAGTTCAAAACCTGAGTCATCAATATGGCAGAATGTGCCCCATCCAGTCTACAGATGACACTAACTTGCAGGTACTGGTCAGTACAGTAGAGGACAGAGTCACTTTCTGAGTGACATCCAAGAATCCAGCAGAATCACAGAATCGTAGACTAGAATGCTTTGGGTTGGAAGTGATCTTTAGAGGTCATCTACCCCAATCCCTCTGCAGTGAGCAGGGACATTGTTAACTAGATGAGGTTGCTCAGATGACCTTGAATGTTTCTAGGGACGGGGCCGCCACTACCTCTCTGGGCAACCCCTCCCAGTGTTTCACCACCCTCACTGTAAAAAATTTCTTCCTTATATCCACTCTAAATCTACCCTCACTTAGTTTAAAACCATTACTCCTTGTCCTGCCACAACAGGAGGCCTCAGTATGGTCTCCCCACAGCCTTTTCTTCTCCAGGCTGAACAACACCAACTCTCTCAGACTGTTCTCATAGCAGACCTACTCCAGCCCTCAGCTTATTTTTATGGCCCTCCTATGGACCTGCTTCAACAGGTCCATGTCCTTCTTGTGCTGAGGCCTCCAGAGCTGGATGCAGGACTCGAGATCTCACCAGAGCAGAGTAGAGGTGCAGAATCACCTCCCTTGACCTGCTGGCCATGGTGCTTTTGATGCATTCCAAGGTATGGTTGGCCTTCTGGGCTGCGAGCACATGTTGTTAGCTCATGTCCAGCTTTTCATCCATCAGACCCTGTGGAATTAA